>NC_089230.1:29791337-30096664 GCF_963924675.1 Phocoena phocoena | reverse complement strand
AGAAGCTTTTTTTATAATAGGAAATAATATTAATAATAAGCATAATAGGTAAAAATCCCAAAAGTAAAAGACCTAAGCATCCATTGAGCTGGACTAAACCACAGAAACAAATACAGGGACAAAGACTGTTGAAACGGGTGATTCAGAGTCAGCTGATGTTACCTTTTGATTCAGTTTGTCACTGAGAATTCACATAAGTTCCACAAAGTATATATTTGAGATCAACGATATACGTGTCCACAAAGCCTCTTCTCCCAGAGGTGCACCCAAAGTTTATGGTTTCAGCAGCCCTCCTGTACTGAAGAGCATAGCAGCTCAGAGGAAGCCAGAGAATGGGCCTGCTGCTTTTTCACTGATGTCTGTGTGAGAGGCCATGACAACATGCCTGGGACCACCACTGTATCACAGTTGATTGCTTCCACTTTTTGTCCTTTACTATATTATCAAGCTTACCCAAGATTTCAGTGCAGTGGGTTTGGCCGTGCCCACCATATTCATCAGTAGGAGAGAAGACAAATGAATACTGTCTTATCCATTGTATCAGACGATATGCAACCAGGAAAACAGAATCCACACCAGTTATTTTAAGAGAATTTAACATAGGGATTTGGTTAAACAGGTATTTGATGAATGAAGGACAAAAAAGGAACACTGAGGTAACACAGACAGGATGACTGAGGAAAGCAGCTACCACTCCTGATATACGTGAACAAAGGGAAGAGGACAGTGCAGGAGCTAGAAGCTTTCCAGGGGGCCCTGTGGAGCTGTCAGAGCCCTAGGGAGAGGGTGCTCTTCAGCTGCTGCTGATAAGCCAGCACCTCAGAGGAGGGCCTCCACAGAGCTGGGACTCATCCCTTAAGGAGACACTGGTTGGTGCTGGTATTTTTTTTTTTTTTTTTTTTTTGCCGTACGCGTGCCTCTCACTGTTGTGGCCTCTCCAGTTGCGGAGCACAGGCTCCAGACGCGCAGGCTCAGCTGCCATGGCTCAGGCGCCCAGTCGCTCCGCAGCAAGTGGGATCTTCCTGGACCGGGGCACGAACCCGTGTCCCCTGCATCGGCAGGTGGACTCTCAACCACTGCACCACCAGGGAAGCCCCGGTGCCGGTATTTTTGAGGGAGGGTAATGACGCTGGTTCTGAAAGTATGGAAAAAACTGAAAACTAGAACCAAGTGCTACTGGAACAAACTACTGCTGTCAGGTACAGTACTGAAGATGGGACGACACTGATAGGTGAGCAAACAGAAGTCTCTCCACTCCTCGTCCAATCTTCTGTTTCCCTCTAGCGTCCTCTATTGGCAGAACCTAACAGGGAGCCAGGTGACAAAGAAGAAATATGTTTGCCTAGTCCCAGCCTCATCATCACAAAGAAGAATACAGAAAGGTGGTTTAGAGCTGAGAGACAATAGCTGAATAACGGGCACACTAAGGCAACTGTACAACGTACACTGTGAAAATGCACGAGGTAGGTTGATGCTTGTTTGCATAGATAAAGCTCAAAGTTTCTCTTGTAAAAATAAGAAATATGTAGAATGATATGTATAATTTGATGCCACATATACAAAATCTTAAAGAATGCAAAATAGTACTAAGGTATTTATGTACATATGTAATAAACTACCGAGAAGTCATGGGAATGATCTAAAATAACCTTAGGATAATGACTTCCTCTAATAAAAGCAAACAGGAAAAGGAGAAGAATGCAATTGGAAGGAAATACAAAAGGAGCCCATTCTGTTCATAACACCTTATTCCATAAACGGAGCAGAGGGTACATATTCTTTCACTTAATTTCTTGTACTATCACTTTATCATCTTTTCTAGTATATTTGGATCCCTTTCAAATTAGTTAGATGTTTAATTGATGAATAGGTTCCTAGCCACGAGGCATGAGTTAGGACTTAATAGTAAGGCACATATCTGCCCTCCAACTACACACTTCCTACTTCTATTTTCATGTAGTCAAGAGCATATTTATATTAGATGTCTCCCAGGAGGAATAAATTATAAGCAATTGCTTTTCCGTCATGTCCAAATGACAATGCTGTCACAATTCACTGATATGTTCTATGAATTGCTAAGACACTTAAATCGAAATTCATATATGGTCATATCGGAAGCGTGATCTGGTCAGTGAAAGATTTATATCTTGTACAGTAGGATCTACAGAACTATCATGTCCTAAATACAAACAGACACCCATTCTGGGCACCCGTTCTCTCTGTTCTTAGTAATTTTTTTTAGTTCATTCAGCAGCTTTGTTTCAGGCACTGTGCCATACATTAGAAATACATCATGGTGAGTAAGCATGGTTTCTGTCCCTGAGAAGTTCATTTCAGTGGTAAATATATCAAATGTGATGCTTTTTATAACATGAAGTGTTACTAGTACTTACCAGTGCCATGAGGGTTGTAAGAATTTAAAATGGACGTAAAGTCTTGTAGGAATAATTTATTTTAGGCCTCACATTCTTTGCTTTAAAATCTACCATTTCTTATATTTTTAATTAAGTCTTAGATTTCTCTTGCTCTGGCTTTTCAATTCTAGCACATGGAACCTTACCTGTAATCTTGAAGTTGCTATGGTGGACCTCCTAATTACAGATAAGAGAAGGGTAGGCTAAATGCAGGTGGGTGGGGAATGAAAGTCAAACAAAAAAGCCACCTGAAGTGTATTCTATGTAAGGTCTGATGCCCAAAACATTAAATTCCTGTCCTATCACTGGTAACCACGTGAGTGTCCTTGTAAAGTTGTCTATGCAAACCCCCATTTTAGCCTTCTGGAATTCAAATATTTTATATGTCTGCTATACCCACTCTTCATTTATAAAGCCCTTCTGGCTCTTTAGTCATCCTGGGTAACTGCATTTAAGTTTGCACTTCTGATTCTAGAAGATATATAAACGGCCATTTTTCTTTATCATAAAAAATGAGTATTGGCCTTTTTTGCCTCTTTTCTCTTTGTTCATAAAAATCAGACTCTCTTAGGAAACTCATCTTCAAACAGTATAATGAAAAACTCAGTATTAGCAATCTCCTAAAACATTTTCATTCTTTATTATTTATTTTATTAAAAAGATTGAATTTATAGTGTAAAATGACCTTAGCATAAGAATTCCTGAGTCTCCAGCTAATGGACTGAATTTTGAGAGTTCAACAGGAATAAGTGAAGGGTAGCGTATCTTTCTAAAAATTAACATCTGGGATAAGAAGAAAAATGAAAAGTACATAAGAGGAGCAGGGAAACAAGGGCTCACAACTCTTATAACTGATCAAAGCTATCATCAGGGTTGTTCGATCCATATTTATATGAGGTGTCACAAGATATTTGAGGACAGGTAAATTAATATCATGCAGTTCATCCGTATTATTTTTCTCCTTTGACTTATCATCAAGTGACCTGGAAATTCTCTAGGAGATTGTTAAAATATCTTCTTTCCTCCTCCAAGTACTACTTCATGTCTCCAGGTCCAGTAACTCAAGAAATCCTCTTCCCAGTTGTTACTGTTTTTATTCAATACATCCAAATATCTTTTCAAGAATGCCTTTGTTAGAGGTATCTGTGTGTGGTTAAGTGCTTGAGTGTGTGTGTGTGTGTGTGTGTGTGTGTGTTATGACCATATTTACTTAAGCAGGCATCAACCCTAAGATATTTTTAGAACATTATCATCTATGAGATACCTAAGAGAGATGGTCAGAATGGAGTTAAAGAATGTGAATGGAATTTAAGAGAGGTCAAAACTGAGAAAAAAATGCCACTGGAAATCATTTATGTAGATGAATATGCTAACACCATGAGGATGGGTCAAAATGCAAAGAAGGAATAAAAAAGTAGAAAGTAGAGGTAGTGATCCTTGCAGAGTAGGCTGCGAATATATCACAGAAATTACTGGACTAGATATGACAGGTGCAGTGTCACAGAATGAATGGTAAAAAGATCAAAGAGAATGCATAGACCATGTCCCAGTACCTAGTGCCTGGAACATAGTATGAAATCAACAAATGCTATGTGAATGAAAGAACAAAAGACAGAGAGTGAGCCCTGAGGGAAGGAAGCTGAAGGAACAGCTTTGCAGTACAGGTGCCCGCAACTGGGAAGCTGTGACAGCGCATTTTAGGAAGAATCCTGGTGAAATTCAGGATAGGTGGAAACTAGCACCTTGTTTATTCCCTCCAGAACCACAGGAGACTCGAGAACTAACATGAAATTTTAAGGTGAGACAGAAAGACGCTTATCACAGAAACTGGACTCTAACATCAGATTCGTTAGAAACTAAAGAGCTACTCCCTCAGGTGTATTTCCCTAAATCAATGCCAAATGAAACTACTTGAGTTGTTTGATAAAACACAGTGGGTGTGTGAAAACCACTGATGAGATATGGGTTAAAACATTGTGATACAATTTTGCAATTAAGTACTCTTTATTTTCCTTGGGACTTGTGCTATTTGTTTTTTATTTTTGTTTTTATTTTTAATGAGTTGAAATACAGCTGACAACTCTAAGTGTGAATGAAGGGAAGAACTGTCCCTTAGAATCTGTGAGGATATCCTTGCCTGTATCTTTCTCAAACCTGTGGGTTTAGTTTCAGCAGTCGACTGGAAGTGAAGTATCGTTGCCCAAGAGTCGCAGAACACATTGCAAAACCAGTGCATAACGTCTAACTTCCTCAAGCGAAACCTGGCAAATCTGAAATGTTCTATATTTTATGAAGAGATAAAAGAACACACACTTTTGATGATTATGTGATTTTGGGCTATTTACATACATATACGTTCACCACCACTAAAAAAGCAGAGACTCAATGTTGAAAATAGTGTTACCATTAACAGTCATGGTGGGGCTTCCCTGGTGGCACAGTGGTTAAGAATCCACCTGCCAATGCAGGGGACATGGGTTCGAGCCCATATCCATGAAGATCCCACATGCTGCGGAGCAACTAAACCCGTATGCCACAACTACTGAGCCTGTGCTCTAGAGCCCGCGAACCACAACTACTGACCCTGCAAGCCACAAC
Source organism: Phocoena phocoena (assembly GCF_963924675.1). NCBI lineage: Eukaryota > Metazoa > Chordata > Mammalia > Artiodactyla > Phocoenidae > Phocoena > Phocoena phocoena. The sequence continues at coordinate 30,091,652 of NC_089230.1, read as the reverse complement.
TACTGAAGTCCACGTGCCTAGAGACCGTGCTCCGCAACAAGAGAAGCCACTGCAATGAGGAGCCCACGCACCACAGCAAAGAGTAACCGTCACTCACCACAGCTAGAGAAAGGCCGTGCGCAGCAACAAAGACTCAACACAGCCAAAAATAAATAAATAAATAAAATTAAAAACAAAAAACAGTCATGGTCTTTGTGTTATGGGATTTGTACCTGTTAGATTACACCACAGCCTTTAGGCAGGACTGTTTGGAGCTATGAATACCCATTAACCTGGACTAGCTATTATTTCTTCTAGAACACCTCAAAACAACTTTCATTGTTAAGATAAACGTCAATGTTGGAGTTTATGTTTCCAGTGAAACGCCAATGAGTTTATGTTTCCATCTGATTAGAAAGCAAATCCTCCCCAATCATTAGCAAAGAAAACTAGATGAGTTCAAACTGTCTTTAATGTCAAATGGAATTCAGTCATAAACGTCTCAATTCCCATCATTACTGTTCTCTCCCAAGGCTACCACTATATTTACAATGTCCCTGAAGCTCTTCACTCTGCTATGCTCACACACACAGCTAATAAGGCTGGAGCCAGGATTAATCCTCATTTACATGACCCAAACCTCGATTATACCATTATACTATACTGTATTATTTCAGCATAGCCAAAAAAGAGGCAAAATTATCATAACACTTAAATATAATCCTTGATGAGAAAAAATATATATTTGGAAATCATTGGTCTATACTGGGGAGCGAGCCATTCGAAGTTTCTTAGTAAACTTGGGATGCAACAATGAATATGATAAAGCGATGTCCTACACCATCACAATATTTTGCAAAGCTATGATCATTAATAATGTGGATATTATCAGGTAAGTTGTTGCTGAGTTGCTGGTCCCGCCTGAGATGGAACGTACGTCTTTAGTGTACCATCTGCCAAACAGTGACACTGTTAGGATAGGCTCAGATGATCCATTCTTGTTTACCAAACGCCCATCTTTTAGTACCTAAAGAAAAAGTGGGAAAAGTATAGTCAACTTGATTAGAATATACATTACAAGCAGACTCATGATTTTGAAACCATCCTAGATATCATGGTAGGTAAGGGGGCTAGGGCTGGGGTTGGGGGTTGGGGAACAGATGGGAAAGATAGGAAACAGCTATTTTATATGTAAGGAAGACTAGAGCCATTCTAGAGGGTTCAATAATTGAGTTTAAACAATCAGATGTAACCCTTAATGAAAAGTCAGAAATCATCAGTAGCAAAAATTTATTGAGTCTAATTATAGGCAAGATAACCGGGAACCAGAGGAACACAAATAACACCCTTCCCTCAAGAAGCTTAAAAGTTAATGGTGAAACTGAGAAGATCCCACATATAAAGAGAGAAATCAGTATATTAGTATATTGCAGAGAGAAACAGGTATGTGCTTAGGAGGTCTGAGAAGGAATAGCTGAACTGCTCTGCTTCCCAAGGTGGGATACAGTCTGCTACAAGGAGCAGTTAGGAATTTCTCCCTGGGGCTGTATGATGGAAGACTTTGTGCCAAGTGGAAATCAAGCAGCAAAGGCTCATTCTGAGACAGGAATGTATGTGACAGATCTAGGCAATGTGCTTTCTCACTCCAATTTGGTTAGAACAAGTTGTGTGCTGGAGCCAGTTGTGTGTAAGCTTGCAACAACAGACTGTTAAATCTCCAGGAACTTTGACAGCTGGTTGTTAAACGTGGCTGTTCTTGAAACTGATGGTGGTGAGAATATTTACATCATGATAACTGGCAAATGCCACAAATCTGAACTTTTCTTTTTCTTCCTCAGAGAGTGGCTTGTTACAATTTACAGCACATCACTAGCTGGAGTTGAAGATTATTGAAGAGGAGACTAAGCCATATGGTCAAAGAGAACTGTAGGGATAGGATTTGTGAAAGCCATGAATGATCAGATCTATATCCTGAAGGCAAGAGGCTTCTCTGTAAGGGAGTAATGTATGCAAAGTAATGGAACAAGAATAGAAGAAAACACAAATAGACAACAGATAGAACAAGAATTAAAGAAAATGAGTTCATCATCAGTTGTGAGAAGGACAGTTTGGATGGGGAAGAGCTTAGAAGGTGAGAAATTAGATACTTTATAACTAGAAGTAGAAAATAACTAAATATCCTCAAAGTTGATTATTGTGGTGACACATACACACAAATACATAGCTCACTGACAAGTCGTGAAACACACAACCTGTTGGTAATTAAATGAACAAATATAAAATGTTCATTGTTTTCATTGTTTCTAAATAGTCCCTTGTTTATTAAATTGTTCCTTAAAGAACAAAAATGAAATAACAGAGGTATATTTCAAATTACATTTGGGTGAAAGTTTGAAACAAGTTAAACACAAATATTTAGTTTTCTTGTGACTTTTCATCAATATAGTAAAATTGTGTCTATTTTGACCTTCTTGGAATTAAATGTTCCACATCGGTGATTGTCCCTTGGGTTCTAGTTAGAACTTAGCTTTTTACTGTTTTCTTGTTACAAATTTTCCTAAAATATACTATATAATAGTATACTATATAACTGGCCTTCTAAGATAATTTGACCTTTTTGACTATTCCCTTAAACTGGTAGTTTTTACCCACCAAAATCACCTGTAGGGCTATGAAAAATATAGGTCTCATCCTCAGAGATTCTGATTTACTGTATCTACAGTGGAACCTGGCCTCCTACTCCCCCACTCTGTCTGCACATTGATGTATACTTACATGATGTTCAGTACATGTGGCCTAATTCTGGCAAGCTTTTCCTCCAGTTGTTGATGAACTTGGTTAACTAGGTAAACCTTTTGAGGTAAGTACATAAAAATACATCCTGATGCTTGTATAATGCTTCACTGTTCACAAAGTGCTTTCACATGCATTACCAAATCAGTGAGGAAGATATTCTCCCCATTTTACAGGCAGGAAATTCAGAGGTTAACTGACTTGCACAAACTTACATAACTAGTTAGCTGCAGAGGCCATACTTCTGATAATATGCCAGAGTTAACCTACAATGTTAAAGCAAGATGTTTCCCACAGTTGTGGTGATGGTCAGTAACACTTCACGCTCTTAGCGTAGAACTAAGGATGGGGAAAAGATAGGCAATGAATATGTTGGAATCTCTGCAGAAGTGATCCTCAAAGATAATGTGTAAATATGTGTTGATGGAGAGTCCATTAGTCAAGGAAACTGGGGAAATACTCAGGAAGACATGCAGTGTGACTCATGTAAAAATCTTGTCATCTATGGCAGGGGTCCCCAACCCCCGGGCCACGGACTGGTACCGGTACCAGTCCGTGGCCTGTTAGGAACCAGGCGACATAGCAGGAGGTGAGTGGAGGGCAAGTGAGCGAAGCTTCATCTGTATTTACAGCCGCTCCCCATCACTCGTGTTACCGTCTGAGCTCCGCCTCCTCTGAGGATCTAATGTCGCCGCTAATCTATTTTTTAAAATCATACTCAGAAAATTAGATTGTGTGCTAAATTTAAATGGCAGGGCTTACAAGATATAGTGCACCCATACCTAAGCTTACCTGGGTGAACCGTACTTTCCCATCTCTGACTTCCTTGAATTGGCCCCTGAAACTTTCAGTTCATTTACACATATTTGTGCCACTCTAGCCAACTTTCAACTACTGGCTTTGAGTTCCAGACCCCTTACTTCAGATCTGATCAAGATTTTCTGTAGTTGGCCTTTAAGCTTTTATTCCAGCCTCAATTTGCTCATGAGATTCTGCCCAACTGGGTTCTACGGCAGCAAAGGACTCCCATTCTCTGGGTTTCCCAGCCTTAAGGCTGCACTGTATGTTGAACTGTTGGTATCACAGAATTAAATATTTTTATAATATGACCAATTCCAATCTGATAAAACAGGCAGACACAGATATATGACCATAAGCAATCTGCAATTTTAAAGATTTCCTTGCTTGATGTTTTGGATTAATTAACTTACATCCTATTTTTTCTTTTATAAAAAAAAAATGCAGTGATTTCACTTTAGGTTCTGAAACTCTGCCACTGTTTCTCACAGTTCAGTGAAGACATTAAGGGCCAAACTTGTAGAGTATGTATATGTACATGTGTATATGTGCCATGTACTGACTAGAAGATACAAACCTACAGAATCTTAATTTTAATTTGAGACTAGCTTAATTTGTGGATTAATTGGCTATGGTCACTATGGTTTATGAAATAAATATTTGATTTTCTGTTTGTCTCCACATGTGACAAAAAGAAACTAAAAATCTGTAAGTAAATATTCTGCAATGAATGTTGCCTCAGGCTCATAGGGTCTAGGTATCTTATGGTGTTATTCCGACAAAGTGTCATCACTTTAGAATTAGTTGCTGTATGTTGCAAAATTGGTCACAAAAATTTCCCCTCCTTTATCCATACCCTTTGCAGTATGATTTTACAGCTCTTCCCATTGAGAGTTCTGCAGCATTTATTTCTCCACCCTTTGAATCTACCTTGGTCATGTGACTTGCTTTGGTAGATGAGATATTTGCTAACATGTTGCAAGTAGAGACTTGAAAAGAACTGGTCTATTGTGTCTTTCCCTATTTATGCTCTCGGACTCCTTAATCTAACATGTGAACAAGACAAGGCTTTCTGGAAGATGAGGGACCACAGAGGGAGAGTGGCCCCAATCATCCCACCTCTCCAAGACTATGCCATCACAAACCAGCCAGCCCCAAATAACCCTCCTGCTAGCAGCAGATGCATGAATGAGCCCAACCAAGATCAACCGAGCCTCTTCTAGTCCAGAAGAACAGCCTAGCTACACCCAGTTCACATCACCAACCACAAAATCAGGGCTAAAGAAATAGTTATTGTGTAAAGCCATGAAATTTTGAGGAGTCTCTTACACAGCAAAAGTTAACAGATACAGTTGTCATAGACTGTTTTATTTGACTTCATAAAACAGATAAAATAAAGACACTCTTGAAGTTATCCTACCTCAAATTTTCCAGGTGCCAGATTGATTTTAGTAAGTAGCACTTCAGGGAAAACATACTCCGTTCTAAATGTGCCACTTAGGGAGAACATTTCAAATCTTGTCAGAGCAGTGTCTACTGGCTGTCCACAAGTTGCCAGATTAGTAGATTTACATTTCACCATTGTGCATACCTGTGTAGAAAAGACGCAAATAAAATGCAATGTCTTGCATCTAAGTTACTTGTACTAGAACTGTTGACTCAGTTTATAAATGTAGCAAAGTAAATATTTTCACCATTTGATAAAGGGATTTGGATCATATAATTACCTGCTTTATTGAAAATGGCAAAAGGTTAAGAACCAACCCCCACTTCCTGGGTAACTAGCGGGATTGAAAGAAAGAAGCCAGTTTAAAACTAGATTTGTAATAGGAAAGAACAAATCCACTCCATATTGGATCTGTTTCTTTTTATCTAAACCTTTGTCGTCTACTGCTTTTGCTACAAGTTAATCACTAAAGGCATGCTGCCTATAAGCTTTAAATTGTACATAATGAACCATCTCTGAGAATCCTGCCTTTCATGTAATGAGCTAAAATACCTTTGTTTACCTCACAGGAAACTTCCAGACCAGGCATACCTATGAATGGCTACAGGAAGGAAAAAATAAACACATCCCCTCCAGAGTCTGAATGGAACTAAGATTTTACCCCCTCCCCATTTAGTGTAAAAGAAGCCTGAATTCTACCTCAGGGAAGATGGTTCTTTGGGACACTAGTCCACCATGTTCTCAGTCTGCTGGCTGTCCAAATAAAGTCACTATTCCTTGTCCCAACAACTCATCTTTCAATGTATTGGTCTGTCATACAGCAAGCAGTACAAGCTTGGACTTGGTAACAGATATAAGCCATTAGTCTGGCATGTCAGATGATGGCATTTGGCCCAAGAAAGTAGAGGTATTTGGGAAACAGGAGTACAAAAGCCAAAAGGATGATTAAAATTTTGACCATCTCTCTTTTTTTTCATATCTTTTTCCTTAGGAGAAGGCAGTGAGGCACAGAGTAAAATAAGAAAAAACAAATGCATAGCCAACATTATACAAAAAGTTTAAAAAATTTGTCACTGGAAGGGCATTAAATGATCAGGACATTTGGTTACAAGAGAAGTTAAAATAAAAGTGATATCCCTACTTATTGTTGGTTTTAAAAGTTAAAACAAGACTTTATATTCAGATGTGTCAGCAAAGCTACTTAAAGAAGCCTTCTTGAAGTTCATTTCTATATGTAAACTGGTTTCATTAGTCAAATAGAAAATCAGCATTGTCAGGCTAATGTATTCTTTTAATGTGCTCAAAGCAAACAATCAATGATACTTAGCCCCCCTGCAAATATCACATGATTAATCCCAAAGTGTGTGTGTGTGTGTGTGTGTGTGTGTGTGTATGTGTGTGACACTGGCAATGCATGCAGTCATGCCAAGGAAAAGCATTTGGTTCCCTGGGACAAATATGAAAACTTAACCCTGGAATTTACTGACATCCAAACATTCCCTTTCTCTCGAGCTGAGATTACCTGCCAATACTCTCTTCTCCTTCTGCCGTGAAGTCCAGCAAAAGCTCCTAGAACATACACTTCATTCTCTTTTCCTAACATTCTGTAGCTTAAATGACAGCACAGCTCTTTTTGACAGACTGTAAGGTTTCCTGCATTTTCAAAGAGTTCTGTGAAGTTGAACTCATCCCGGGAAATAAAGCCCCTAAAGGAACTTTTCTGTCCTGGGAATGGTTTGATGGTGGTGGCGTAGGCACTCCAATTCACAGCTGGTGGGTAGGTTGGAGAGTTTCGGGGATACGAATCCACCTCTGCAAAGAGGATCTTTCCCAGCTCTGTTTCCATATCATAATGGTATGCTTTGGGAGAGTGTGGTGCATAGATACCACTGCCTGTGAATGGAAGACAAGTCTTTTAAAAACAAAAAGCAAACCCAACACCACCGGTTTCCCCATCAGAATTGAGTACGTGGTCATGTCACAAGATCAGTCACAATGAGAAAGCACAAGGCACTGAACACCTAAGTATAATACTTCTCCTATTCTCTACTGGAGGAGATTAAACTACATGATCCGTGGTCTCATTTCAAATAAACGTTGAATATAATTTACTAGCATTATAGAAAATTAAGCCAAATATTAAAATCGTTGTACTCAGGCGTTCCTGAGAGGTAGGGAAGTTAATACAAAATTCCCTCCTGTTCTCCATTGTGGTGGTTTTCAAATATGTTCCAAAATTCTTCAACACTCTTTTCTCCAATGGGTGGGTCTAATTCCCTTCACTTTGAGTGTGGGCTTGACTTAGTGACATACTCCTAGTCAATAGAACATGGTAGAAATAATGGTTTGTGACTAGTCATTAATGGCAATGCAGCTTTCCTCTTTCTCTCTCTCTCTCTCTCTCTCTCTCTCTCTCTCTCTCTCTCTCTCTCTCTCTCTCCTCTCTCTCTCCCTCTTTCTCCCATTACTTGTTCTGGAGGAAGCCAGCTGCTATGTCATAAGGATACATCACACAGCCCTATGGAGAGGCCCATGTGCAAGAAGTGAAGGTCTCCTCTCAACACCCACTGAGAAAGAGAGGAACCCTACCAACAGCCATATGAGTGAGCCATCCTAGAAGCAGACCTGCCAGTCCCAATCAAGCCTTCAGATGACTTTTAGCCCAGCCAACAGTTTAATGTAACCTGAAGAGATGGCCTGAGCCAGGACCACCCAGTTAAGCTACTCCCAAATTCCCGACCAACACAAATTGTAAGATAATAAATGTTTATTGTTTTTAAGCCACTTTCACTTTTTACTTTTAAAGCAACTTGTTATACAGCAACATGTCAATAATACACTACTCTACCTTGCCAGTTATAGAGCATATCTTGTTTAGTTCCCTGCTTTGCTCCCTACTATCTCGTGGCCTTTGGCAAGTTACTTGCATTTTTGTGTGTCTGTTTTCTAATCTGCAAAATTGGAATGCTAGTACTCAGTGCATACATAGGGCTGTTGTGAGGATAGATGAAATAATACATATAAAAGTCTTAACACAGCCATAGCTGTTATAATCAAGCAGTAGCTTTTCTTTTCTTCTTCCTTTTTTTTTTTTTTTTTTTAATAAAAGGATACAAACATAGTGAGAAGTCTCAATGAAGAACCAAAAAATTACAACAGGTCATATCTGAGGCACAAATTTCTCTGCATTTAGAAATATAATCAGCAAACCACATCTGGTCATGAATTACCTGTCATTTTTAGGCTGACATTATGTGTGTTGGCCACAAGAAGATTAACTCCCATTCCCATTGCCCAAGCTGAATGAAATTCAATAGCTGTCAAAAAGGGCAAAACATTCATCCAAGCTGTGGGAAACAATATAGTGTCCACGTGGAAATCTTTCACCAGGGTCACAGCAGGATCATGGAAGAGAATATCAAAGCATGTGAAAATGCCAAACTTTCCAAAGGAGGTGTCGAAAGTCACCAGCTCCGGCTTTTCGGGGACATCAAACTGAGGCTCAAAGTAGAGGTTGTACTATAACAAACACACAGGATGAAACCAGGAAAGGCTCTTCTATTGAAAAGGTGACACATGAAAACTCTCCAAGTTAGTAATTTTGAGATTTGGCAATGCTCAATAGCAGGAAATCTATAGAAGGTGAATGACTCTGGTGAGTGGAAGTTAATTTCCAAAGAAAAATACGAAGAAATATAGTCTCTCTCACTCCCTCTCTCCCTCTCTCTATCTTTTCCTCTCTTTCTCTCTCTCTCCCTCCCTCTCTCTCCTTATCTTCCTCCCTCTCTCAATGAGGAGCCAAATACCTCCCCATAAATCCTAAACACTATGTGCTCCTTGAAAGCTGAAGACATAGTTCATTTTTCTTTGAGTCCCTGATACCTAGAAACATAATAGATGCACAATAAATATCTATTAATCAGATGAGGGAGGCCCTCTCCCTCTTTACAGTGTCCCATCCAAAGTAATTTCAGGGACTTTTACCCAGCTTTCAAAATTGTTGTTAAAAATAAATATTTTATTTCATTCTCTCTGATTCCTTCCAAGTAAACTTGAGAAATGAACCTAGTCTAACTTAATAATCAGGGTCAACAGCTTAATAAAATGATTTGCAAAGTAGAAAAGACTGAGGGTTGGGAGCCAGACTATTAAAACTTCTCTCTAAATTTATTTTCTACCCAAAAAATATTTTTAATTGAAATTTACTAGCATTTTAAGAATTGATTGACAAAAGTACTCTTATCAGATCCATATGTCAGAGAGCATGGGTCACGAACTGTTCCAAGGTACCCTGATGGAACAGTGACAGCTTCTCACTTGAGGATGACCCAGGTCCTCATTAGCTGTCCACATCCAGTGCACCGGGCCATCCTGCCGTTTACTGGGCCTGGATAAACGGATTGACCAACTATGCTACCAGTCTAACTAGGTCAACACTTACAGAATGGAAGAGTAGCTGCAAAGAAAGAGCCTTTAAAAATGATACTCACAATGCAAACACAGTCTCTGAAACAAGGAAAATGGAAGTACTGACATTTCTATTTCCAGTCTGAGACACATTTTTGAGAACACAGAAGTTTAATTACATATAAAAACAAGTTGTGAAACCCACAAGTTTATGAAGAAAACTTTTTGAAAGTTTTGGGTTTTATTTATAAATACACAAATAAACACACAAGTAAATATAAATATATTTTATTTTGAGGACTCACGTTAAAATTTCTTTCCATATAGAGGTATATGATCAAAAACATTTGAAAGTCATTGGCTCAATATCACTCCTCTTGAGTAATTTTTATTTTTCACTAGGAGTTCCAGGAGATAATTTCTCCAGTCAGAAGATTTTGAAGCCACAATTAAGATGCTTAGAAAACATATGGGAGAGGAAAAGGGACATTCACACTGACCTGCATATCCCATAACCATTTAAAAGGTCAGCCTCTCTCCCAGTCCAATTTAGTACAAAATTATGACTTCAGGTTATTTTACTCTTTCAATTCAGATTTTAAAGTAAAAATCTTATGATTTGACCTTAAATCAACAAGAGGATAATTAAATTAACTGGTATAGAAACTAAAAGAGAAAGATCATTTTTGTGACTTGATAGAAAGCAGGGAAATTAACTTCCATGTAACTGATTCATACAATGTGAAAACATCTTTTATCATTTCAAAATTAAGTGGTATCCAGACTACAGTCATCTCAGTATCTTTTATATCAATATTAAAATTACTTGTTTTATATATGCAAAAACTTTATCTCAATCCTGGACTATTACCAAACCTTTCTTAGAGGTCTCTGCCTACAGTTTTTTCCACGTTTCTAAAGTGTCATTTTCTTTATTGCTCGCTTTAAAAAAATCTTGGTAACATTGTGTTATAAGAGGATGAAGCTCTAACTCTTAAACACAGCATCCACCCCCTCATAGCAGGCTCCATATTACACACCCACCCCCTCTTACCTTATGGTAACGTGCCACCAGCTTTCCATTTGCATCATATACCACGTTGGTGTTGTATTGATAATGGCCATTAGGAGGACACGCGGAGTCACGGGAATTACATGGCTTTTTGTCCCCAATATTTGCCAAGACATAGATAGAGTTGTTCTTGGCCAGGCAGCTGAGTCTTGCTTGTACTGGTGTATGACCAAATCTAAATCCAGTTTTAATTAAGACATTTCAGTAAGTCAGACAGAGAAAGACAAATACTGTATGATATAACTTGTATGTGGAATTTTTAAAAGTCAAACTTGTAGAAACAGAAGATAGAATGGTGGTTACTAGGGGCTGGATTGTGGGGAACTGGGGAGATGAAGTTTAAGGGTACGAACTTGCAACTAATAGATAAATAAGTCCTGGAGACTGAATGCAAAACATAGCGCTTATAGTCAACAATCCTGCATGATAAACTTCAAAGTTGCTGTGAAACTGGATCTTAATTGTTCTCATACAAAAAAGAAATGATAATTACGTGATATGATAGAGATTATATGTAGAAGTCACAAATTGTGCCTAACCTTGATGAATCTTTTTCCACATTGTATCTATTGCTCCAGCAATTTATTATTCACTCTCCTGCACCAACAGTTGTCATCTCTCTACTAGATCATTCCATCAGCATGCAAATATGCTCTAGTACCTCTCATCTTTAATCAAAATAAAATAAAAACCTCTCTTGACCCCCATGCCCCTCTACTTTATGCTCCATACCTTAGGTCCATCTTACAACAAAACTCCCTAGAAGAGCTGGACATTTTGCAATCCTCAGCCCATCTTCTCCCGTTCTCTTTAGAAGCGCTCAGATCAGCTTTCATCGCTATCATCCCACCCGACAACTCTCACTAATACTGATGATGACATCCACGTGATGTCATCTTCATGTGACATCTTGTGATCTTGTGCTACTTACCTGCAGCAGTTGACACAGTTACTTACACCTTCCTCCCGGAAACACTTCACCTTGCTTATTGGACCTCACGCTCACATTCTCCTACTCACTGGGTGCTTTTCTCCATCTCCTTTTCTGGTTCCTCCTTGCCTGCACTGAGTCTAAACACTGTAGTTTTTTATAGCTCAAGCATTAGATCGCTTCTCTAACTCACTCCACAGGTGAACTCATCACGGTGTTAAAAATTGTTTTCTCCCTCTTAGCGGTAAGTTTCTTTTCTTTTTATAAAGGAAGTTGATTCTTTTATTATTTCCAAAAATAATCCAGCTCCTAAAGTCTTGAAGTTTAAGATGCATTTGGGAATTTGTTTCTTGGTAGTTAGGGAATAGCCAAATGAGCTTTCCTTCTGGTGTGAGGGCAGAGGTAGTAGCCTCAGCGTGTTAGTTGTGGTAATCCGAAATGCAGACGTATTACCTGGGTAGTGCAGGAATGGAACACCACTGGAACTCCCCTAGAAGTGGTAGTGCTGTGAGCCATTAGACCAAGGCCAGCTCTGAGTGCCCTGAACTTTGGAAGCCCATACTCTGAAGATACCAAGATAACTGACAAATAAATAGCAGACTACAACAGAAGGGACATCTTACCTTTGTGACTTTCTTTTTAGCTGTAACTCTGTGGCCTTATGTTATGCAAAGGGGTCTATAATTCTTATCTTTGGAGATGAAAGGAGTATGAACAGAAATGTTTGCAGGTCTTATAGAAAATTTGACTACTGTGTCTTTACAATGAATTGAATAACTTTATATGATGAAACTAACTTTCCTACTATAGAAATACTTTTAAAAAGTTTATGTTTAAGGACATAAAAATGTGCTTGACAGTGAGTGCCTAGAACTGTGACACTAAAAAAGGGAAATCCTATCTAAGAAGGTACATTTCTGTACCAGAGCTGTGTCGTAACCATCCTTTGGGCCCTCTGCTGGAAAAGTAGAATCAAGTCTCAAATAATGTCTTTTTAATTATATCCTATAGTATTACAGTTGTAGGACAGTACTGTATCATACCTCTGTGAATGTAAACTATCTTGTACCTGCTTTACGATACATAGTAGTGACCATGCTTTATCAGATCTATTTATAATGATGTTATTCTAGAATGTCTTCTTTCCAGATGATGATTGAGAAGCTAATAAAGAAAATGGTGCCAGGTACCACAACAGTAACAGAACTTTGCTGTTTTCTGAGGTTTTGTTTTTCACCTTTTTTTCTTTAATGGAGTGCGCTGGATGTCTCTATAATTTTGTTCAGATGACTGCAGAACCTGGAAAAGCTGTTGCTGGTATTGACGTATAAAATACTGCTCTTGGTCTTTGTATATAAATAAATAAATAAATATATATATATACATATATATGTATATACATAAAATTGGAATTTTTGGAAACTTTAGCTGTGCTGTCAACTTTGGAAAAAGTATCCCAGTTGTACTGTGTTGGGTTGGCACTGTACAGAAATTAACAGCTATATTGGTCTAGAAACGTTAACACATAATTTTTTCCATTTGTACAGGGGTAACACACTGTATTAAATATGTAAGGTCTTATCTACATGGGTTTGATTACAAAAACTAACAAAGTAATCTCTAAATAAAAATAAAAATTAAAATGTGCTTGAAAGGTCTCTATTTTTACCCTGAATAAAGACTATGTAGAGTGTTTTTTTATTTTTGTGGTTTCATCTGTGAATAGGTAACTCTTTGAGACATTTCTGCTTCCACTGAGGACCAAGATTCTTTGCTCTTTGACATTACTGACCAATGTGGAGGTGGCAATATACTTATTGATAAGTTATTAACCTTACTTGAGAATAGTCACACTAAATGTGAAAGGAACAGAGTGAGAGCCATGTTAAGGTATCTTTTTAAAACTAAATATGATTATCAATATTTAAAAATGCAGCTTTACTATTCTTGCATAGATGATAGATACTGTGTTTTATTCCTAAAGCTTAATAGGTTTGAACATGGAGTTTATTTATAGAAGGCAAATAAGAGGAAATTTATAAACGTGAGTGTCTGAATAGAATGATGATAAACTTATCCATCCTATAAACTACATTATTACATTAGTTTCATTAAGAGCAATGTGATTTGAAAAAAAGGCCTGTATTGGGCTTCCCTGGTGGCACAGTGGTTAGGAATCCGCCTGCCAATGTAAGGGCATGGGTTCGAGCCCTGGTCCGGGAAGGTCCCACTGAGCAACTAAGCCCGTGTGCCACAACTACTGAGCCCGGGTGCCACAACTACTGAAGCCTGTGCACCTAGAGCCCGTGCTCCGCAGCAAGAGAAGCCACCGCGGTGAGAAGCCCGCGCACCGCAACGAAGAGTAGCCCCCGCTCGCCGCAACCAGAGAAAGCCCACGTGCAGCAACAAAGACCCAACACAGCCAAAAATAAATAAATTTAAATAGATAAATTTATATTTAAAAAAAAGACCTGTATGTGAGAAGATTACTGTGGACCTAGATTTACTTAGGAGATATTTATAGATGGTTCCTCATTTGAGCTGCCACTGCTAAAGCACATCCCCGACCTCACCAATGAGAATCTAGTAAAATTCACCTTTGATTTTTACAGCACAATTATGTGTTTTGGAGCTTGCATTTAACAGGCAATCTGAATTCAAACCTCAGACGCTTCTTTATCATGACTGCACCTCCTGCTTCCTTACTGCAGCTCTTTATACATTTGCTGGTTACATGGGTTAATGAGTGAATGAATGCATGAAAAGGGATGGATTGATAGTTACTCTTATCCAGGTTAGTAAATCTGATTTAAAAATTTTTTCTCCCTGACTTTCTCCCTCCAACACTGACCTTGCCAGACTCTTTCATGCCAGACTCGAATATGCAACTGCCAGGGTTACATCTCCAGTTGGATATCTATTAAATCACAGATCAAACTTCAGATGCACAAAACTGATTTCCTGAGTTCCATCCCAGACTTTCTATTCCTTCAGTGCTCCTGTAACCGAGAGGACCCTATGGGACCTTCCCAGGACAGACTGCCCCCAACCTCCATGCCCTCTACCTGCCTCTTTTTTTGTGGAAAAGCTTTAGTCTCCCAGGCCTCCCCTGAGTCACAAAAAACTGGCTCAAGAATTAATGATTGGAAGGATGTAAACACATAGTAACAAAAAAATAGCAGTTGGGCGGGGAGAACTGGTAACAATTTAAATAATAGATTAGCTATACAGCAGAGTCACAGAATCTTTAGTTCCTCCCCAAAGAACATAAACAACAGAGTCTGACACACATTCCTCAATTGTTTTGCAGATACTAAAATCCCCACCAGATGGAAGAAGCTAATTGCATGATGACCATGAGCACATAACCCCCAGACTGGCTGGAGCCTGAGGATAGATGATGTTAACCCCTGTGACATCACCCTGTTACCTCACCATCGACCAATCAGAGAACAGTGCAAGAGCTGATCACACACCCTGCCGCTCTCTCCCTCACCTTGCCTTTAAAAACCCTTCCCTAAAATCCATCGGGCAGTTTCGGTCTTTTGAGCATGAGCCGCCTGTAGGCCTTGCTTGGCCCTGCACTTTCCTTCACCACAGCCTGGTGTCAGTAGATAGGCTTTGCTGTGCCTGGGCAAGTGGACCCAAGTTTGGTTCAGTAACACTCCCTATGTCTGTAAATGGCAATTCCACGCCTCCAACTGCTCAGGCCAAACACTTGGGAGTCCCTCTTTGTTTGTTTGTTTTTCTTTTGTTTTCTGGTTGTGCCTAGTGGCCTATGGGATCTTGGTTCCCCGACCAGGGATTGAACCTGCCACCCCTTCAGTGGAAGCACAGAGTCCTAACCACTGGACCGCCAGGGACGTCTCATTAGCAGTAATCTTTTGATGTTGGGCTACCTTGTTTGTTTTTTCCTTTGGGAGGGCTGCAAAAACTCCTATATATCTTGGCTCCTACCTTACCTCTTTGGAACTGTCCGAAGAGGTATCTGAGGGGCTGTATCCCAGGCTAAAGTCCTTGGTAAAGCCCCAAAGAAAACATAATTGTCAACTATTAGGTTGTGCTTTTTTTTTTCAGTCAGCATCCCTATTCTTATCTCCAAATGACATTCTATATAATAAATGTGTTTGTTTACATCTATCTTCTCCTACTAGAATATTCATAAGCCACAGGGAGGGCAAAGACTTTGTTTTAATAAGTGCTATATCTCCTATTCTTAAAATAGTATCTGGCACACAGTAGATGCTCAATAAGTAATAGTTAAATGAATTAAATGTGACTGTACTGGGTGACAACGCAAGCCCATTTTCTGACAAAATTTCTTTTTTCTAGTGTAGGGCTATGAAAGAGGTATTTACTAACCATATGGAATAGACCTCTCCCCCAACCTTCACCAGTTTCCATAGCTACTGTGATATTTGACTAGTCCATAAATTTGCAACATATGTTGTTTTTAACAGGAAGTCCATCTTACAATCCTACTGTGAGATGAAAACAAATGTGTTGTCCCTCTTCTCAAAACTTCTAGGCAGAAAGATTGTCCAGGGCTTCCCTGGTGGCACAGTGGTTGAGAATCTGCCTGCCAGTGCAGGGGACACGGGTTCGAGCCCTGGTCTGGGAAGATCCCACCTGCTGAGGAGCAACTAGGCCTCTGAGCCACAACTACTGAGCCTGCGCATCTGGAGCCCGTGCTCCACAACAAGAGAGGCCGAGACAGTGAGAGGCCCGCACACTGTGATGAAGAGTGGTCCCTGCTCGCCACAACTAGAGAAAGCCCTCGCACAGAAATGAAGACCCAACACACCCAAAAATAAATAAATAAATTTATTAAAAAAAAAAAAAAGAAAGACTGTCCAGCTATTGCTCCTCTTCTTCCACAAAAGTGTTTCTTACAAACATCATAGGAAGCATAAGCTCAGAACAGGAATGATTGGCAAGTGGAGCGGTTGATTGTCATGTAACCCGATATTCTCCTCGTTGCACGGTTAGTCTCTTTAGAGCTGAGAAAAGCTGTTTTCTGATAACCCTTATATAAAATTTACACTAAACACGAGTGCCTCAAAAAGCATGGTATCCATAATCCTCCAGCAAGAACATGGCAAAGGGATGTTTAAGAAACTTAATTTGAGGTACAAGAGTGAGAGAAAGTGCAAGAGGGTGAAAGAAAGTGCAAGAACAAGTGTGAAAGAGTGAGGGACTTTTTACTGCCAGTATGGAATTGTGCAATCCATGCCTCAATAATTTAAGCCTTAGTAGATAGTAGGAGTTATATATTAAATATACACACATATATTAAATATTTTACATTAGAAAGTTTCTAGGTTACTTTTTCCCAGGAAAGTTAGCTTTATGAGCCTAGGAAAATGCAAAGTTTCAAAACATAAAGTCTCATTAGAAAGTAGATAGTGAGGTCTTTCTGCCTGGGAAACAGATTCTAGAGCAGAGAGGCTATGAATTGAAATATAGTACCTTCAATAGAGACCTTGGAATATTTTCCAAACACAACCCCGTGTGTCCACTTCAGAAATTAATTTTCATGAGAAATTAATATTCATGAGATCGTGTTCCCCTTAGTTTCTAATCCCAGTAATAAATATTTTTATATTTCTCCAAATTTAATAAAGATACTAGATTATAAATAATTGTTAAATGGCACCTAGGTACAATTTTTAAAAATCTAATGAATGCCAAGATATATATATAAATATAAAACAATAACATACACCACATACATGATCATTCAGAATTTATCATTTTGCTGAAGTGAACGTGTACATTTTAGAGAACCACAGCACTTTTGTACAAACAACTAGGATAACTCAAATACCTGTGTGGGTCTTGACATGGAATCCAATTCACCAGAGGATCTGGAATATCCTCCAGATAAGGGAAAATGGCTTCCCTGGTAAATTTCCATCCATAAATTGCGTCTTCTGGAGTCACAATGATCTGAGCACCCTGTTCAAAACAAGTTAAATCAAAATTATTTCTCTATGTATGTAGACAATTCAACACTCCAGTCTTCACCAGCTCTCATGCCCCTCGTAAATTATGATTAGCAGAAATAAAAGAATACCTGTTCAGCAGCCTGCTTAATTGCTCTCTCCAGAATATCTATATTCCTGTTCATGAGGAGCAAGGCATAATCCTGAGAAACGGGTGTTTCTGTGTCATTTGGCAATATGACAGCATGTTCATATACTGCAGCTTTGAAAGTATCCAAAACACGGACATGCAGAATAATTAGAGCAAAAACTGCCACGGAGGTTTGAAAAGAGGAAATGATCATGGTCAAGGTCTAGTGAGTTCTGCAAGTGAAAGTAACATTCATGTAGTATTTATAAAGGAAGGAACATTTAGGTAACATGACTGCCAGCTCTTATTTTACAATCTCATGAATATTATGCTTGATCATTTTGGAGGAAAAAAAATTCAGTTCCCTGAATACAATCAAAAAGTATTACAAGGGGCTTCCCTGGTGGCGCAGTGGATGAGAATCCGCCTGCCGATGCAGGGGACACGGGTTCGTGCCCCGGTCTGGGAAGATCCCACATGCCGCGGAGTGGCTAGGCCCGTGAGCCATGGCCGCTGAGCCTGCGCGTCTGGAGCCTGGGCTCCACAACGGGAGAGGCCACAGCAGTGAGTGGCCTGCGTACCGCAAAAAAAAAAAAAAAGTATTACAAGGACTGTACATGTACTATTGATAAGATTTAATGTCAAATTTCAAAAAGACAAAATTCAAATATAGTACAATTGTACCCTTTTATTAATAGAAAATAGTAACTAAATTAACTCTCATGTGAAAAACCATAATACAACAAATCTCATTTATTAAATTACAAAAACTAGATAATAATTTTTTTCTGTTCTGTTGACAGATCTACATCATGTTTATTTTTAGAAGAGAAGAAAAAATTTTAAAATATTTGCTACTAGGAAAATGCAATACAGGGCAATATTGGGAACAAAATTCACCCAAGTCAACACTCTGACTTACCTGGTAAAGACTCTGAACTTGCACTCCATTAAAACAAGATTTTGTGTCCGGTTTGCTCACTGCTGCATCCTTAGTACCCAAAGAACTGATCCTCCGGGTGCTGGTCCCTGGTGTTTGGCCAGAGGAGAAATCAAGTACTTCTGCTAAGGGGGCCCTAGCCCTCCGGGGACTAAGCCTCCTTCCTCCCCCACTCCTTTCCACCCCATCCCTCTCTCCTTCCTTCCTTCTTTCCTTTCTTCCCTCCTTCCCCCCTTCCTTCCTTTCTTTGGAGATAGATGGAAGGGAAGGGAAGGGAAACATCTCACTCCGGCTGGTGATTATAAAGAGCATCTCTATTATAACCCAGATAAAATGTAATTTTCATTTTTGTTAGAGGCAAATAACCACATAAATGAACTTTAAAAAAAACCGCATATGTTATGTGACCTCTGATAACCTCCTAGCACATCCATATTCTCCCTTCCCCAGTCCCAATCCTATCACACAAGAGTTTAGTGGGGTTTTTCGGTTTTTGATTTTGTTTTTTAATCTGAGTCTCTTCATTCAAATACTTTTAGATGGCATAGAAGAGTAGAAAGAAATGAATAAAATTCTTTTATGTTTTCTCTCATACTGAGATAAAAGTCTTGATATAGGTGAGATCTAAGGGCTATAAACGAGGTCTGCTCAAAATTTCTGCTTTGAATAGAAATTTTTAGTAAAGAAATAACTTCTTACCTCTATAGAATAGAAAACTGAAAATAATTTTTAGAAAAATGGCCAAGGCTTTTAGTGGATAGTGTGAAGGGAAAAAGATTTTTATAATCTAGCTTTATATAGTAGATTATGAGTGCCTTTAGAGTCTACAGAGCATGTAACGCAAACGCCCACACTTTACAGGATAGGAACCTGAGGCATAGAGAGGCAGAGTGACTTAGAGCGGGGCGCAGGACTTTTCACTCCTGATTCCAGAATCTTCCCCGATACCCAAGACATCATGCGCGAGTCTGTATTCTGCTTTAATGTCTGCATTCTGCTTTAATGTCTGCATCCAAGTGTCTGGACACTCACTTTCATCTTTTTCTTTTTTAATTTATTTTTTGCTGCATTGGGTCTTCGTTGCTGCACACTGGCTTTCTCTAGTTGTGGAGAAGGGGCGCTACTCTTCGTTGCGGTGTGCGGGCTTCTCATTGCGGTGACTTCTCTTGTTGTGGCTCGCGGGCTCTCGGGCGCAGGCTCAGTAGTTGTGGTGCACGGGCTTAGTTGCTCCGCGGCATGTGGGATCTTCCCGGACCAGGGCTCGAACCTGCGTTTCCTGCACTGGCAGGAGGATTCTTAACCACTGCGCCACCAAGGAAGTCCCTCACTTGTATCTTTTAAGGAACCCCATTCAAAATGACCACCTTAGGAAGACCACAGATAAATCTAAATACTGAGTGAGTACTTGATGCAACTGAGAACTGTAAGCTCTTTCATTTCTACAAGTATCAATGTAATCTGGATCATGATCTACTTCTTTGTGATTTAATCTCACCAGTTAGTAATACTTCATTATCTCTTTTGCTCGTAAGTAGTTAGGTAAGCTGGTGAAGATAAGCTAACATCTTTACTTTTGCAGGGTAAGAACAGAAACAATCATCTCTCGCATCTCAGTGTCCCCAAATTTCCTGGACATTTTTCTCTCTTTGTGGCTATAAACAAGAGAAATAGTGTCATGTTTATTCAGGTTTTTTGGCTGGAGGGCGAAAGAGGAAATGGTTTCTGATGCAAAGGCAAGGTGATTAAGCTCCTTTTTTTCTCTGCAGCGTTTCGAAATTGTCTCATAAAAACTGAGAATCTGAGTAACAAAGACAATGGCATGGAAGAGTCAGAAGCTAGTAAATGAAACAATAATTTAAATATGGAATAAGACATAAGGAAAAAACTGAATATTTTTTACATACATTTGTCATAGAAGCAGTTGATATTGTTTTAAATCTTCAGAGGTAAAAGACTAAATTCAGGACATAGAACTTTAAAAGTTTACATTTCTATGCTCATAAAGGTGGTTGATTAAGTAAGGCTTAATTAACTTCTTTAACTCTGTTATAAAATAATGTTACCTGGCCACAGGGTACATTGATTAAGTATTAGTCACTGCTAATAAGACCTATTTACTAATTCACCAATTTGTGATTAATGGACTTGATTACAAGGGTGAAAATTCCAATCAATTCAAAATTATATGGTCAAAGGGTCACTATAAAAAAAGTAGACATAGTTCAAATATTTGTTTCTAACTGGGAATCTGATCATCTCTTAAAATAGTATTCAACTGGACCTGGTTTTCTGGCTGTAATAAGTAAGAAGAGTAGAAGTATAGTTTCTGCTTTGCACTCCACTTCTCTGGAACTCTATTTCTCACCTAAAAGTTCAGGTAATCATACCTGCTCCATCACCTTCACAAAGTTATTCTGAGAGTCAAAGACATATGAAAGTCCTCTGCAAGATTATGATGGGATGACAATAATTAACAAAAAGGGGAGACAATTTAGTAATGTAATGATCCTGACTCCATAATTCATCGTTAGGTCCACAGAGCTACTATTGTTCGGCTGGACAAATCTGGTCTATCTGCGGCACTGTGCTGAGGATGGGATGGGGAACACAGCCCCTGGGCACTTACTCCTGGACCATGCCCAGCTGGGCCTGGCAGATGTACATCCTCAGCATGGTGAAGGCATCGTAAGAGCACCAAGGCCCCAGAAAGGCAAGGGGTGGCTCCCGGCTCTGATTCAGGCCTCAGGACTTCCTGGTTTGGCCCCTCTCCCAGGTGTGAAATGACATTAACAAAGAGTTGGAAATAGCATGTACAGTCACTGATGGCGTTTCCTCATAAGCAGCAAAGATGACATCAAAAAATAAGTAAGCAAAAGAGAAAAACCAGGCCCTACTTTTTTTTTTTTTTTTTGCGGTACGCGGGCCTCTCACTGTTGTGGCCTCTCCCGTTGCGGAGCACAGGCTCCGGATGCGCAGGCTCAGTGGCCATGGCTCACGCGCCCAGCCGCTCCATGGCATGTGGGATCTTCCAGGACCGGGGCACGAACCCGTGTCCCCCGCATTGGCAGGTGGACTCTCAACCACTGCGCCACCAGGGAAGCCCCAGGTGCTACTTTTAAAACTATTTTCTCTTAATACTGTATACAAACTATAGGATGATACTGTACCCCTCCCCCACCCCCAAAAGTACTTGGTGGTAAAGAACAATATTTCTGTCCCTGTCCGCATCGGAGACTTGCACTGGTCTTTAGCAAGCCTGTCTGAGTCAGCGTTTGAGAAAGGAAATGGCTGCTTGAGCAGAACCAGCCTGAGCTTTAACCATCTTTTGGGGCCACATCCCAGCCCAGGTGAGGTGCTCCTCCAGCTCTGGACTTGGATTGGTGTTCAGCTCTTCAGACAGTTCGTGCAACTCAAACCAAGAGAGAATCTGAGAGAGTAATGGTTCATCACAGCCTGCTGCTCCCAAAATGGATGGAAAGGGTTGTGCCATAGGAAGTTTCTAATCGCCACCTGATTTGGACCTGTGGCAACAGTGATTTCATGTGGTTCAAACTACCCTTCTACTTTCTGCTGTTAGAAGTTTAGGATCGTGGTTTGCCGGACTGCAGAAGCCCCTTTGAACTGGCAGTATGCTCCCACATTGTCTGAAGGTCCCCACTTTCTCAAAGGAAAAATAGGAACAAGCTCTCTTCCTGATGATTTCACTTGCAAATCCTTTATTTTGTTCTGATCCAACTCTGCCAAAGTTCATTGACTTCACCAACAGGAGCTTCTGAAATGTCTGTTAGTTGGTGTCATAAACTGACCGTTTGCATCCACCCCCCCCAACAAATTCATATAATGAAATCACATCCCCCGTGTGATGGCATTAGCAGGTGAAGTCCTTGAGAGGTGATTAGATCCTCAGGGTGAAGCCCTCCTGAATGCGATTTCTGCCTGTATACAGAAGATCCCAGAGAGCCACCTGCCCCTTCCACCATGTGAGGACACAGGACCACCATCTATGAACCAGGAACTGGGTCCTACCAGATCTGAATCTGCCAACACCTTGTTCTTGGACTTCTCAACCTCCAGAACTGTGAGAAAGAAATTTCTGTGGTTTTTAAGCCACCCAGTTGATGGTATTCGGTTGTAGCGACCTGAACTAAGATGATATTGGGTGATGGTTAGGGGTATGAACCCTGTAGCCAGAATGCCTGGGTTTGAAACACTTCCTATCTGCGTGGCCATGAGCAAGTTATATGTCCTCTCAGGGCTGCAGTTTCCCTCACCTGCAAAATGGTGATAAAATGTGCTGAAGGGGCTTCCCTGGTGGTGCAGTGGTTGAGAGTCTGCCTGCCGATGCAGGGGACACGGGTTCATGCCCCACTCTGGGAGGATCCCACGAGCCGCAGAACGGCTGGGCCCGTGAGCCATGGCCGCTGAGCCTGCGCGTCCAGAGCCTGTGCTCCGCAACGGGAGAGGCCACAACAGTGAGAGGTCTGCGTACCAAAAAAAAAAAAAATGTGCTGAATAGTTTTCGCTGTTATTATTATCTCACGCCCACAAGATGGAGGCCCTATTGTGAGGGCAATGCCCAGTGCAGTGTTGACCCACGTCTTTAAATCTCTCTGGTCAGATGCTCACCTGTTCTTGGCCACTAACTCACTAAAAGAATGTCAATTAGTTCACATTCTCTATTTTCTCATTGTTCTGTTGCTTTCCGCAAAGTCTTTCATGTTTCCTGTCTTCTATGTCAATCTGACCTGAACGACTTCTCCAGGGATTATTAACTTAAAGTCCATTTCTACGAGCTCATCTGGATGGCTTTTCCTCCAGCAGTCCCACAGGTTCGCCCTCTGATCAACAGCTCTCCCTATTTCACACATCATTCTATTTTTTTAAACCTCACACACACACACACACCACACACACACACACACACACACCACACACACACACACACACACACACAATTTACCAAGAAACTGGGTTACTTCTGCGTTGCTGTTGGGAAGATTGTGAAATGATACAGCCACTCTGGAAACCAGCTTGGGAATTTCTATATGAGCTGCTTCTTCAGGTTCTTATAAGCTGGGCCATTAACCAAAGTGACTATATTCAAAGACAGAGAAGAAAAGCCAAAGTCTGCGTTTGTCTGCGTTGACCACCCAGAATCCAAACCTTATGCTTTGCTAAATGGAATTTGTTCATATGGAAGATCAATTCATGTGCAGCATCTGTTTGGGACTTTTTTTTTTTTTTTTTTTGCGGTACGCGGGCCTCTCACTGCTGTGGCCTCTCCCGTTGTGGAGCACAGGCTCCGGACGCGCAGGCTCAGCGGCCATGGCTCATGGGCCCAGCTGCTCCGTGGCATGTGGGATCTTCGTGGACCGGGGCACGAACCCGTGTCCCCTGCATCGGCAGGCGGACTCTCAACCACTGTGCCACCAGGGAAGCCCTGTTTGGGACTTCTTGCTCTTCTGAATCAACTAACCAAAGTCCTGAGAGCTGCATTAAGACACATTCACCAGGTACAGGAATGGAAAAGTGTGGGCAGATCTTCCTTTCTTATGCAGTTTTTTTTTCCAATTAATAATGCTGTTTCACCTCAAGAATATTTGCTCTTTCAGAGTTTTCAGTGACACGCATTAAATTAAATCCTGCAGCTTCCTTACTACCAGATGGCAGTGCCACTTAATGCACATCCCTCTCCTCACACTATTTGTGTTCCAGATCTAGAGGTTGGACCCAGCTCTTAGGAATGGACACATCGACAACCAGGTAACTCTGATCTTTATCAGATAAGTAAATAAAAGAGGCAAAAGCAAACCAGTAACAGCAAGAGAAAACAACAGAGGAGATGAATATAGCCATTCATTTCACTTAAGTTCTGGAAGTGAAAAGTATTAGTGTGATGTTTGCAAAAAATTAATAAACAGAAATCTCAATAAAGTTGGGAGACCAGAGAGGAAGCTCTCACACCCTGCGAGGATAGCAGAGCCCAACAGGGAAAAGAAAAATTCATCTTCTTTCCTGGCAAGAACTCAACCAACGAAACACCATGGGCTGTTTGTTTACCAGAGCCCTCAACTTCCAACTTCCTTTTTCCATCTATAAAAGTGTTCTCCTTCCCTTGCTGTGTGGGCAACTTCCTTTTTCCATCTATAAAAGTGTTCTCCTTCCCTTGCTGTGTGGGCACTTGTACAAACCCTGAATTGCAATTCTCTGTTGATTCTAAATAAACCCATATTTGTTGAGGAAATATCTGGCTGTCTATTTGTTTCAGGTCAATATGTTCAAATGAAATAAATACCTACACTGGTGTTAATTCTCAAAAGAAAAAAACCCTATTCATATTCATCCAACAACTGATTTCATGGCTGTCATTTTTTTTTTTTTTTTTTAGCCTCAATGGGCAGCATGTGGGATCTTAGTTCCCTGACCAGGGATCGAACTGGTGCCCCTGCAGTGGAAGCGCAGAGTCTTAACCCCTAGACAGCCAGGAAAGTCCCTCACGGCTGTCATTTCTGAAACATATAATAACGTGACTTAACTGATATGGTATTCAAATTTATCTTAAATGACAAAAACTTAAAAAATGATAATAATATACTGCTTTTTGTACTTGTGCTACCATTGACCATGATCAACCAGAAATGCATTTGGCTTATTTTAGTACTGTTGTTGCAATTGCACTAAACTATAAACCAGAAGTTATTAGTGAACATCCTGCTTTCTCAGATTGTCACCTATAAATAAACTGGGATTCGAAGTGGAGCTGCGGATTTTCTGAAAGAAACTAGTGCAAATATTTTAAGAGTTGCAAGTTGTTCCTAATGAAAAACTGAATAAGTAGGCTTTTATTTCATTTGTTAGTACTTTGGATAACATTTTATTGTTTCTGTCTTAAGTATGTTGTTTCTTACTCTCCTGCGTGTTTATTTCACAAGTTGAGGACGTATGACAGTGAGACCAAAGGAAAGCTAACTATCATAGTCTTTGGATCATTCCCTTTTGCTATGATCATATATAAATAAAAGATACAGGTTTTACTTCTCACTTATTAATTGTACTTAATGAAAATTAGTTGGCTATGTCAGTATTTATTACCCACCTCTTTTGCCAGCTAGATATGAGAAGGTATGTTTAACATATTTAAATCTTGATAACTTAATAAACAATAGAATATTGCATTGATGGATGATATTTAATATTTATTGTCCAAATCAAATTTCTCTTGTAAAATATATGGGTTATTTGGGGAAAAAAACTAATCATGCAATTACCACACAACTCAGCAGTTGTATTCCTGGGCATTTATCCCAGAGAAATGAAGACATCTTCACACAAAAACCTGTACATGAATGTTCATAGCATCTTAGTTTGTTTTATCCACAAACTGAAAACAATCCAGATGCACTTCAATGGATGAATAACCAAGCCGTGGAATACTACTCAGTAAGAAATGAACTATGCAACAATGTGGATGGATTTCAAGAGTATTCTGCTGAATGAAAAAGGCAATCCCCGAAAATAACATACAATAGATTCCATTCATGCAGGATTCTTGAAATGACAAAATTACAGAAATGGAGAACAGATTAGTGATGGCCAGAGAGTAAGGAGGGAGTGAGGGTGAGAGAAAAGTATGGGCATGGGCAACTGAAGACTGGGAATCTTTCTTTATCTCGACTCTACCAATATATCCTAGTTATAATATTGTACTGTTAAGTGTTGCAAGATGTTACCATTGGGGGAACCTGGGTAAAGAGGACAGATGATCTCTGGGTATTATTTCTTACAACTGCATGTGAATCAACAATTACCTCAAACATTTTTAAAAAGTTTTAATTGAAAAAACGATTTGTGATTTTAAAAAGTTTGTCCTTTTTATTTTTCCTTGGGATTAGTCTGTATGTCATATATGTATAGGTTGCAACGTGACCTTAACATAAAAGATACTTTTTAATTTATTGTATTCTATATTCAGTCTCATTTTTTAAAAAGTGCTTTTAAATTGGGCACTTTGTTACATTTAGATGAATATAAATATATATAAATATAAACACATACACAGGTTTCCTTTGATAATTTTGACCTACCTTTTGGTTTCAAAAGGTTCAAAGTTCTGCTATTGTTTCTCATATTTTTAACTTTTTTTGTCATTTATCTTAATACTTCAAAATCATAAAATGAGGAAGGGGCAAAGTTGTTTTTGTACAAAGCGGCTTTAAATACACTGGTATCCACAGTAGGTACTGACAGCGGCGTGTTCGGAGGGGGAACAAAAAGTTCTCTAGCCAGTAAGCCTGGAATCTTTGCGTTGACCTTGAACTAGTCTCAACAGTCAACAGCGCTGGTAACGGTAATAGGCTGACAGCCCTGAGTGACGCCGGGACGCCGGGTGGGAACGGTGCGAGCTCGGGCGCCGCGGCTCGGCTTTGAGCGGCTGGATCCCCGCGGTGCTTTAATAGCGGCCCCACGTGGTACAAATGGGAACTACAGGCATTCGGCGGCATCCTCGGCCACTGGGCGGACGAGGGGCGGCCCCGCATTAGCCTGCATCCTGCGCCCAAGGAATTAAAGCCCTGGAGAGGGGCCAGGACGATTTAACCCGGGAGATCGAGGCCTGGCCCTTCCCGCAGTGCACACGAGTGCAGGGGGCTGGGATCACACTCGTCCTGGTGCCGCTCCGGTAAGCAGGTGACAGGCCACTTGTGCTTGGCAGGCAAGGGACCAGCCTCTGGAGTTCTCAGGGCGAAGGGACTTGGGGGGAGGAGGAGAGTGAAGAGTTCATGGGAACTGTGAATATTCAGTTTGGGGAATTAATGCCAAACAGTCTTCCGAAACAGTCCGTGGTCCAGTTGCTGTTCATCTTCTCCAACCTGAGTATTGTGATCCTTTAAATTTTATTTATTTTTTCCTCATGGTGGCGTGAAAGGGCATGGTTTAATGTGCCTCTTCCAGATCTGTTTCTCTCCCATTCTTCCCCGTTTCACTAAGAGGCACCAGTTGACCACCCATGCCCTCGAGCCAAATCTTAGGAGTCTTCCTGAATTTCTCTCCCCTTCTCTGTCCATTATCAGCAAACCCTGTTGGTTCTACTTCCAAACACATCCTTTTCTCTACTTCAGCACCACCTTCCTGATCCAAACCATTAATGTCTCTCTCAAAGCTTCCAAAGATTTCCCTCCACCCCTGGTAATCCGCATCCCCACTCACCTTGGCCATGCAAACACAATGACCTTCCTGAAATATGAATCAAATTCTAGAATCCTCCATTCAAAAGCCAGCTCCTCTCCCCCACCCAAATCCCTCAGTTTACTAGACTCCAGCCATGTGGGCCACGGCCTTCTCTTTGACCACGTCAAGCCGTTTTGCACGTGCTAGGGAGGGCTCTCCCCTCAGAACGGCTGCCTCATTCTCATCCTTCAGAGCTCAGTTCAAGGCCTTATCTAAATGAGGATCCTCCCATCTGATCAGCTCCAGCCAATTACTCTTTCATATCACCAGGTTTTTGTTTTTGTTTTCCATCATAGCATCTCCGCAAGATAACTAGAGATTCTGGTATTTATTTCTTGCTTGTCCCTTCCACTGGAATATTAGTTCCATAAAGACTAGACTCTGTTTATCTTGATCACAGCTAAATCTGTAAGATCAAGTGTAATGTCAATTCAGAGAAGGCATTCAATAAATATTTTTGAATTAATAAACAGATAAAAAACATTTATTCTACTAAAAAGGGGTGGGTGGGTAAATGGGGCTACTACAGCATGAAAATGGATCAGGAGGTATGAGAGTTGCACAGCAGAGATTCACTCACTTCAAACGACAGCATGGATTTTACCTGAAGTCAGAGGAACCCCTTCCCTAACATAGAACAAGCATTCCTGGGGGCTCACTTGCTCTGGGAATGGGATACATCTATTGGGAGTATGTTTTTTTTTTTTTTTAAATGATAGAACTAAAACAGAGACATTAAGGGAAATGAATAATATTATACCAAGCATTATTTATAAATCCAGATCCTGATTCACAGCATGTTACAAAATTGGAAGTGTTAAGTAATATTATTCTTGTATCTTTCACACAAACAGAAGTTTTAGAAGAACTGATGGCCAGGGTATGCAATAGAGTTTTTCCATCTTAGGCTGGAATTTTGCCTTTTGAACAAAAACAAAAAAATCTTAGGACACAGGGAAAGCAAATATTTTAAAAACTGATTTCACAGTAATTATTCTGTATATTTTGAGTTATCTTTATATTATTTTTAAGCATCTCAAATCAATTCATTTCTTTCCCTGTTAATAAAAAGGGTACAGTCACAGAATCAGTGCCCTCAGAATAAGAAGTAAACAGAGGAAACAGGACACCTAGAGTCAGTAACATCCTCAGGGCCAAATCTGGTCACTCAAAACCAAAAACTTTTGTTGATTTTCAACAACTCTTTGCATACTTAAGGTTTCAAATACGGCTGGTTCAGCAGGCCAGCTCTTCAGGACAACAGTAAGTGCAGCCCAACACAGGATCATCCAAAACTATGTTAACAATTTCAGGATGCTGGTGTGGAGTCCATGGAGTTTTGTGTGTAAAAATTAGGACACTCCTTCCAGCGATGAAGTTCAAGGCCAGGAGCATCCATCTCCCAGCCCCGTATCAGTAGGCATCCCTAAGGTAAGGCTACGTTTCATCAGGCAAGAGAGCAGTCCGTTCCTCCTCTGTGCCGAGGCTATTTTGAAGTTTAGATCTACGTTGAACGAAAGAAGAGGCCAACCTCAGTATTTCTCACCTTAAAAAACTCAGTACCTACATCTCTATCCAACTATTTCCGTAAATGTGTCTATCAAGTGATGAGGCTCAGAGTGCCCAGAAATCTCCAGAGTGGAAGAATGGATGTAAAATGGTGTCTTTTTTCCACTCCCACAAGCCAACTTTTAAAGGGAGAAAAAAACCTCAAGAGTTGACCATACCTCCTTCTTCTCCTTGAATGCTCCAGTAGATAAAACAAGCCCATCACTAGTCCCTTTAACACAATGAAAGGTACTGGTTAATGTCAATTATCCAAGTCACATTTCTCCATAAACATAAGGAAAATGAAAGTAAAAGACTAATTACTCACACTTGTCAGAGCCCAGAGACCCTGCAGAGCAGCTGCCCATTCAAAACCAATTTTCTCATACAGAAATCCTCCCAGCGTTGGTCCTACAAAAGCACTAACGATGAAAGGAAGAAAGAGGATTATAGTGCAAAAAAAAAAGTTACTCCTTATAGGCTGCATGACTGCTTCAATTCATTATACTGAAACTATAAACACTAACGAAAAAAGCCAATTCCTGGACAGAGCATTAGGTGTAAGAAAATAATTCTACCTGATAGTGATGATGTTTAAAAATTTTAAACAATCCTAAAATTATAACTCCTTCTGAAAATTTTTAAAAGATGACATACATTCAAAAGAACCTTTATATTATTCTCTATACTCTTCTAGATATTTGTATTTAAAACAACTCAGTACACACTTACTGATGATAGCTACATGGCCAGCATACAGTTATCCCTCTGGTATAGTAGAGAGTTAAAAATAAATACACAAATGAATGAATAAATGAATACATTTCAAAACTGAGACAGGCTCCTGTTAAAGGAACTTTAAAATATCACTTAAATAAGACAAAGTATATGAGACCATTTTGATTATGTATTAAAACTGCTGGTATAACCATTGATCTTGAAGTCAGACAGCTGGATTAGAACTGTAGCTCTGCCCTAAGTGAATTATGTGCCTTCTGGCAACTCATCTGACCTCTCAGTGTCTCAATTTCTTCATCTGTAAAATGGGGATAGCATTTTCCAACTTGCAGGTGTGAACGAAATTCAATAGCTACTCACCCAACTGACCACATTGCACCAAAGAGACCTGACACAAGTCCCACGGTACTTAATCCTTCTTCAAATCCATTTTCACTGCAAAGAGAAACGAGTGTGTCTGTGGTTAAAAGGGAAACCTGTGTGAAACAAAAGAATAGTGTATGGTATAAAAATAAACCAGGGATAATCTGGATAAACCCAACAGCAAGAACACTCCATTTCTAAAATAAAAAGCTAATCTCATTTGAAGATATTACTCTAGTAATATTTCCTCCAGGGTTTTCTAAAAATACTTCTACTGCATATATAGGATACAATATTAAGAATTGCGACCCACTTGCATTAAATGTTTATTAAAGTATATAATTAACTAAGAAATTCTTCAAATGAGATGAACAGGTAGAGAGAACGATGGGCAACCTTTAGAAAATACAGAGGCAGCTCCTCATTGCTTTGAGGCTTGTTGAACTGACAACAGCAGAGCCATCAGTGTTCTCCCTGCTCAAGTTCACTTTGTGTTCTTCATCTTTATGCTTATTAAACAAAAGACTGATGGCCAAGTGACAAAGATACATTTGGTCTTCTTCCCCATTTCTGGCACACACCTCCTAAAACCCGTGGAATTTCTTAAGTGATGAAAGCCATAAAAAAAAAGTCTTTTGTTATGTTAACGAGATGACTTTGGGACTAGTACCCACGTTGCCTGGAGAACCAACATATGATTAGAGGGCTGGAACTTCAAGCCCCACACATCCCTCCCCCATAGAGAGAGGGGGTGGAGGTTGAATCAACCACCAATGGCCAATGATTTAATCAGCCATGCATATGCAGTGATGCTTCCATAAAACCCCAGAAGGACTGAGTTCAGAAAGCTTCCAGCTTGGGAAGCCAGAATGCTTCCATGTGCCATTGTGCTGGGCCACAAACTCCACAAGCACAGAGGCTCTGCTGCTTGGGACCTTATCGCCCTATATATCTTGTCATCTGGCTGCTGATCTGTATCCTGTAATATCCTTTGCAGTAAGCCAGTAGCTAGTGAGTGAACTGGTTTCCTGAGATCCATGAGCTGCTCTAGCAAATGAAGAGAACCCACGGAGCGGGTCGTTGGAACCTCCGGTTTACAGCCAGTCGGTCAGAAACATAGGTAACAACCTGCATTTGAAACTGGCATCTGAAGCAGAGGCCACTCTTGTGGGACTGCGCCCTTAACCTGTGGGATCTGGTGTTATCTCCCGGTAAATAGTGTCAGAATTAGTTGAATTGCAGGACACCCAGCTTGGTGGTGTGAGGGAGGAAAAACCCACACATTGGAATTGCTACTAGAATCCATTTACCTGGTCACTCTGTGCCCTTGTGTGGACCTCCTCTATGAGAGGGAAATGATGCTGAGGGCTTCCCACTGCGCTTTGGCTTTGTTTTTTTTTTTTTTTAATTTATTGAAGTATAGTTGATTTACAATACTGTGCTAATTTCTACTGTATGGCAAAGTGCTTCAGTTATACATATATATGCTTTGGCTTTTTAGAAGTATACCTATACCGAGGTATAAACTAAGCCAAGCCTCTATCCACAACCCATTTTACCTATCATTGTATTAATATTACTATATATTATCATTTATATCATTGTAGTTTTGCTTATACTATTTATATCACAATATTGCATGACATGAAATCATGAAGATTTAGTATTGTAAAAAAATATCCAACATCCTACAAAATGAGAAATTCAAGGAAGCTTGTGATGTTTATTGCTAATCACGATACAGTTCTTCAAGCCATGGAAGTAACTTACTGTGCACAGCTGAGAATCTCTGGGAAAGTTGAAATTAAACTCATTGCAGCAGAGATCCCATTTATGACTAATATCAGCACCAACAACCAGAGCTGACTGCAAGAGAGTTTGGGAGAAAAATTAACATTTAAAGAGACAGCAAAGCTTCACGCCAAGGAGGGCGGGCAGGATCTGAGACAAGTTCGTTTCACGGATGACATGACTAGTCTGGTCCTTACCCCCATCTGATCCCATTTTGTTCAGTGAAAGCACCTTTTAACTCCTTACGTTTTTGAGGGGGGCCAACGATCAATTTCTCCTGCTATCCCAATATCTTTGGTCACACGTGTCACATGCCCAGAGTCGACCTGCCTTCTTATCATCATGTAAAAGCCTTTCAAAGTTGGTTAAAATGTCAACGTTAATGTTGCTCCTTCAAGCACTTGGCTTTGAAATTCCACTGACTGAAAAATGGCACAGAAGAAAAATGGTAAAGGAAGTGACAGGAACCTGCTACGTGTTCCATGTCGGGCCCTACGTCAGTTACTTCATATCCATTCTACTGAATGCTTGCAGCAACTGCCATGTACGTCTGTTAAAAATGATTAAGGAAGACAATCTAGGTGATACAAACAAACTTTATTTAACACTTCATGAAGTGGATGGTCTCATTTTGGAGAACTGAAAAATGGGATAGAAGGCAGGAAGCTTTTACAGGATAAGGAAAAAAATACAAGGAAGAGGGGCTTCCCTGGTGGCGTAGTGGTTGAGAGTCCGCCTGCCGATGCAGGGGACACGGGTTCGTGTCCCGGTCCGGGAAGATCCCGCATGCCGCGGAGCGGCTGGGCCCGTGAGCCATGGCCGCTGAGCCTACGCGTCTGGAGCCTGTGCTCCGCAACGGGAGAGGCCACAGCAGTGAGACGCCCGCGTACCACACACACAAAAAAAAAACAAGGAAGAGAACAACAGGTAATATCTGATTGTCTGGGGCCACGCAGTCCATCTTGTTTGGGGTGAGCGGCCCACAGTCGGTGGCTTGGCGTTTGGGGGTGACTGGGTGACAGGATAGACTGCTTTCTGGTCAAGAGGAACATTTACAGGGACATGAACGTTTTCTAAGTTTTGCTTTGCTGACATGGAACCCTGGGCTGGAGTCACTCTATCTTGAGCCTAGAAAATTATTTCAACGGTACTATTATTGCTTTTTTGGTGGATAAGAAAACTGAGGCTCTTGGAAGTTAAATTATTTGCTCAAGTTCACATACCAAGGAAGGGGCAAAGCCCAAATACAAACCCAAATCTGAAAGACTCTGAAATCATTCCTTTATCCATATCATGTTCTGTCCCAGACGTACCTAAAAAGGTCTAAGTAGCTCATTTTATTTTAGAAAATAAATGATAATAAACAAGCTTGGGCTTCCCTGGTGGCGCAGTGGTTGAGAATCTGCCTGCTAATGCAGGGCACACGGGTTCGAGCCCCGGTCTGGGAGGATCCCACATGCCGTGGAACAGTTAGGCCCGTGTGCCACAACTACTGAGCCTGTGCGTCTGGAGCCTGTGCTCCGCAACAAGAGAGGCCGCGATAGTGAGAGGCCTGCGAACCGCGATGAAGAGTGGCCCCCGCTTGCCACAACTAGAGGAAGCCCTCGCACAGAAACGAAGACCCAACATAGCAAAAATTAATTAATTAATTAATAAACTCCTACCCCCACCATCTCCTTAAAAAAAATAAAAAATAAACAAGCTTTATTAAGTAGCTACCATATGCTAAGGATGATACAGAAACTAAAATGATTTAGTTCCCTCCTCAAGGGGCAAGAAGGAATAGAGAAAACAAAAGTATATTCTAAGAACTATCAGCTAAAGGTAGATAACAAATGCTACTTTTAAAATAAAGTACAGGACTTCCCTGGTGGAGCAGTGGGTAAGAATCCGCCTGCCAATGCAGGGGACACGGATTCGAGCCCTGGTCCAGGAAGATCCCACATGACGTGGAGAAACTAAGCCCGTGCGCCACAACTACTGAGCCTGAGCTCTAGAGCCCACGAGCCACAACTACTGAGCCCGTGTGCCACAACTACTGAAGCCCGCGCGTCTAGAGCCTGTGCTCCGCAACAAGAGAAGCCACCACAAGGAGAAGCCCACACACCACAACAGAGAGTAGCCCATGCTCGCCACAACTAGAGAAAGCCCGCGTGCAGCAACAAAGACCCAACGCAGCCAAAAATAAATAATAAATTTTTAAAAAATTAACTAAAATAAGGTACAAATGTGCAATTGAAATACAAAGGGAGAATAAGCATTTTCATCATTTGATTCAGATTTTACGCATTCCTGTTTGCCTAGACCACTGCTAGCATCCAGTAATACTGTCAGTAAAACAAACAATTCAATATAGTCCTAAATCTGGTAATTATTTAAATAAGATTCAAAGATACTAAGCATATCAGTGTTACACCAAAAATTTTTAAAATAATTCCTAATGTTATTTTGCCACAAATTCAAAAGAAGAAAAAAAATTACCTCTTAATGTGCAAGAATGGGGCAGGTCCTAAGAGCATGTAGCACCCTGCGGTGATTAAGTTTCCAAAAACGAGAAGCCATTTCCTTAGATGCTGATAAAGAAAGACCACAGAAACTCTTAGAGGTAAAGATCTTCCATAGTTCAGGAAAATAAAGAAATCATTGAAGAACACAAGTCATGATATTAAAAAATCCAAATACATTGGAGAAAACAAAATTTTACATGTAAGAGAAAACAGGTAGGTGGTAAACACAAAAGCAAGTGCAATATACCCCAAGACGGGGGTTGAGCAAAGGACAAGTATTCCTTGGAAAGGGATTGTATTGTAGATTTTGCACATGATAAACTGTTCCAAATATAACAATTTAAAAAGCAGTCACCACAAGGAATGACCAAGTAGATGCACTATCTAGAAAATTCACATTATTAAAAAGTACCAAATAAAATGTTTCCTTATAAACTACTCAAACACAGGCTAAAAGTTATAGGGGTACGGTATCTGTTCAGTTATATAAGGTTATGCCTTAAAACTAAGTTACAAACGCTGTTTAAGACACTTGCTTTTTTCCACCTGGATTACCAAGTAATCTCCATGTAATAAGTCTTCATAAATATATACCCATAGCTAATTAAGAGGGGAAACACAAAAATAAGCACTAAAGTCATAGAAGCTTGAGACCTGGCTAACAGTACTAGCTCTGTATACTAGTCATCTGGACTGAATGGTTTAGACCTAGTTAAAGGAGACTAGAAAGGATTTTCTGTCAGGATGGCTATGGGATAACTGAGGCATATTTACACGACCAATCCTTTCACTCTCACAGAAAAACTAAATTCTATCCTCTCAACTTGGTCAAGTCCTAATTACTTTTGGGGCTCTGCCCTACTTATTAAGGTCAAACCACTTTTTTGCATCAAGGGAACTTTTTCCTTTAGAAAGTCTAATCCAAGAGTTTTTCAACAGTTTTAGCATAAGACTCCTCCTCTTTTCCCAGATGAAGCAATTAAAAAGTGAACCTGTTCAGGGTGATGGCAGGTTGGCACATACTGAGACCTCACACTGGAACCTCTCCATCAGCTTAAAAAATTGAATATATTAAAATTTAAATGTTCTCACTGCTCTCCACCCCCCCAAAAAAAGGTAACTGTGGTGATGGATATGTTAATTCACGAGGTGGAGGGAATCCTTTCTCAGGGTGTATGTATACCAAATCACCATGATGTATACTTTAAATATCTTACAATTTTATTTGTCAACTATACCTCAATAAAGATAAAAATTTTTAAAAACTGAATATTTTAATTCTAATCAGTGGACCTCTAGAGTTCAGGAAGTACAGTTGGACAATCACCAGTCTAGACATACAGAAGTAACTCTTAAATATCGATAAAGCATACATACTGGCATTTCATCACTGAGTAGGCCCACCAGTGGTGAAGAAATGGTGTAGGATAGTGCCAAACCCAGGAATACCAGTCCCACATATCCAGCTGGTAAATTAAACTGTAAAAGAAATCCTGTGTTAAAGTTACATGGTTAAGTCAATTTTTCAATAAAAATCTATCTTTTCCTTCTACCATTTCTTCAGCTCTTACTCTCTGCCATGAGGCTACTACTAACAGTCAGCAACCTTCCTAATTTTTGTCTTACTTTTTTTTTTTTTTGCGGTACGCGGGCCTCTCACTGTTGTGGCCTCTCCTGTTGCGGAGCACAGGCCCCGGACGCGCTGGCTCAGCAGCCATGGCTCAAGGGCCCAGCCGCTCCGCGGCAAGTGGGATCCTCCCGGACCGGGGCATGAACCCGCGTCCCCTGCATCGGCAGGTGGACTCCCAACCACTGCGCCACCAGGGAAGCCCTGTCTTACTCTTATAAACGGATTACATTTTCTCTATAGGGGAAAAAAACCTAACCACAGGTCAGAAGTCCTGGATGTTTTTGATTTGTAGCATTTGACATTAAATATAGTATAATTATCCTTCTATGAATCATAGCATTTTTACATGTCAATCAGTGCTTTGCAAACATTAGTATGCACAAAAAATTACCTAGAGAACTTGTGGGTTTTTTAAAAAATAAATTTATTTATATTTGGCTGCATCGGGTCTTCATTGCTGTGCACGAGCTTTCTCTAGTTGCGGCGAGCAGGGGCTACTCTTCCTTGAGGTGCGTGGGCTTCTCATTGTGGTGGCTTCTCTTGTTGTGGAGCACAGGCTCTACGTGTGTGGGCTTCAGTAGTTGTGGCACACGGTCTCAGTAGTTGTGGCTTGTAGGCTCTAGAGCACAGGCTCAGTAGTTGTGGTGTGTGGGCTTAGTTGCTCCGAGGCATGTGGGATCTTCCCGGACCAGGGCTCAAACCCGTGTCCCCTGCATTGGCAGGCGGATTCTTAACCACTGAGCCACCAGAGAAGTCTGGAGAACTTCTTATAAGAGGTTCTTGGACGCCAGCCCTTGAATTTCTGATTCAAAAAGTCTGGGATGCGGCCTGAGAATGTGCATTTCTAACAAAAATCCCAGGTATGCTCACTGCTCGCAGACTGAAGTGCACTGGTGTAAAAAACCCTGACAATAATATCTATTCTATCCATCTCAAAGAGATATAAATTTCTAATTAAAGAATTAGATGGTATGACACATTTTAAAAGGCTTCTAAAGTAGTAAGCTACCTCATAACTCTGCTACTGTTACTGTTACCAACATGATATAAATGCCTTTCTTGATTATCTGAGTTGCTCTCATTTTCCTTAATTTCCTTAACTAATCCTTAATTAAGCCTATGAGATCTACTTATACATCAGTATATGTTTGAATAATTTTAATGACATAACTCAAGCTAAAAATCAGCCGTTTAAAGACAGTTGCAAGATACAAAAGTCAGAAATGTCCTCTTCTGATTTTACAACGGGGGAGACAGGATGGAACCCTCCTTCCCTAAAAGGCTGAGCAACTGGACAGCAAACAGCCAATACAAAAAAACTGTTAAGAAGGCAGAAGAAGGGCAACAGGAACAAAAATGGGATAGAAAAACCAGAAAGTACCTTTCTAAGGATTTTTTTATAAGTTAGACATGAGCAACTTGGGTTTATGAGAGATTGGTTACAAATTTTTTTTCATTGTTTGGACACACTTCTTAAAAGAACAGAAAAATGACTTAAAGAAACACGTTGTTGGCTTCCCTGGTTGTTCAGTGCCTGCCAGTGCAGGGGACACAGGTTCAAGCCTTGGTCCAGGAAGATCCCACATATTGCAGAGCAAGTAAGCCTGTGTGTCACAACTACTGAGCCTGTGCTCTAGAGCCCACGAGCCACAACTACTGAGCCCATGTGCCACAACTACTGAAGCCCACACAGCTAGAGCCTGAGCTCCACAACAAGAGAAGCCACCGCAATGAGAAGCCTGCGCACCGCAATGAAGAGTAGCCTCCACTCTCTGCAACTAGAGAAAGCCGCGTGCAGCAATGAACCCAATGCAGCCAAAAATAAATAAATAAATAAATTTATATTTTAAAAAAAGAGACACGTTGTTGATAATGTGAATGGGATGTGTCACCATAAATACAAAGTATTTTTCTTATGCATTACCTCATAGATGCTCACTTCTTAAGTGTGATATTATATTATTTTCCAAAACTTGGGTCCGGCACTAAATTAACAGTCCCCAAGTT
Organism: Phocoena phocoena; assembly: GCF_963924675.1. NCBI lineage: Eukaryota > Metazoa > Chordata > Mammalia > Artiodactyla > Phocoenidae > Phocoena > Phocoena phocoena. Next base: position 30,053,401 of record NC_089230.1, on the reverse strand, counting down.
TACCTGTGAAATACCCAAAACTGTCTTTACTGACTTGAAGGGGTTGTGTTTCTGGTCACAGTGCTTTTTTCATTCTAAGGCCTCAAATAAAGTGAGTATGGACTGCAGCTAGTAGATTTCTGTCTTTATAAACACAGATTAATTCTCCAGGATAATTAACTATCAGACTTAGTAATTTATTGCATTATTTATTAATAATCTTTTTTCAAAAATATCTAAGAACAAATTGCTATAACATCAAACTTTAAAATTCAGTATATAATTTTCAGCATTAAAAAGATGGAGGGCTTCCCTGGTGGCGCAGTGGTTGAGAGTTCACCTGCCGATGCAGGGGACGCGGGTTCGTGGCCCGGTCCAGGAGGACCCCACATGCCGCGGAGCAGCTGAGCCCGTGAGCCATGGCCGCTGAGCCTGCGTGGCCGGAGCCTGTGCTCCGCAGTGGGAGAGGCCACAACGGTGAGAGGCCCGCATACCGAAAACAAAAAAGATGGAGAGAGATTCTTGGTTCCTTTCTCTCATCTCAGATTAATATAGCCCACAGTCTTTTGAATATGTATGCAATAGACTAAAAAGTAAATGGACCCAGAGGGGATCTGTTAGAAAAGAAGGGACACCTCACATTAAATGAGCCACTAAGTATCCCAAATGCCTCACTGGAATCAAAACAGAGGAAAGTATCCTTATTAAGCAGCCAGGATGTTGCCCAAGCCAGACCTATGATGACTCGAGCAAGGCCTTGGAAAAAGGAGACCAGATGAAAGGTTTCTTTCATTTACACCAAATCAGACCCCTAGTTATAGGGACATCACAGAGGGAAGGTACAGGCTGTCTTGGTGAGTAGCTCTCATTCTGCCTCCTTCGTGAAGCCACTCCTAGGATTTTCCATCAAGCAGGGCCCAAGAGCAAGCAATTATGTCCACCCGCTACAATGTGGAGGTCTGCATCACCAGGCTACTCACCTTCTCCAAAACAAAGAGGGACAGTGTAGGATCAAGGAAGCCAAAACCTGAGCTGAGTGAGGTAATGACGAAGGATATAAAGGCAACCTTGGGTAAAATGATGAGTTTCCAGAATGAGTGTTTCCCTGGATCAGACTCTGTGGGGTAAAAATAAAAAAAGAAATTAGAGTAATGAAAATTGCTTAACTTTATCTTTCAATCTATTTTGAACAGTAAAATTGGTAAGGTCACCTTTATCCAGTAATCAAAATAAACACACTTTTGAGTTTGCCTAAAATTTGCATATAAGTTATGCAAACCTAGAGGCCATTTCAGTGTTCTTAAAAATAATTTCTCTAGTTCAAAAAGAATCAACTGGAATCAGAGTGTGAGGAGAAGAAGCAGTCTTGGTTACGGGTCATAACCTAGAAGTCAGTGAGACCTTCCCAGATGGGGTAGAGAATATGTAAAGTTTGATTTGGTGCATAGGAAAAGCCAGATGCTTTATCGGGGAAAAATGTGTGTGTGCTGAGGAGGAATCTGAGTTAATCAAAGAATACAAAACAACTTTTTTCTGCTCGTGAAAAAAAACACTGGATTGAAAGGGATGCTCGGGACTTCCCTGGCAGTCCAGTGGTTAGGATTCCCTGCTTCCACTGCAGGGAGCATGGGTTCGATCCCTGGTCAGGGAACTAAGATCCTGCATGCCGTGTGGTACGGCCAAAAAAAAAAAAAAAAAGAATGAGATGCTACTGAATCATGTGTACATTCCATTTGGCAGTAAAGGTCAGTTGAACAGCAACCTCATGTCCTGCCATTCCAACAGCAACACAACTTCTGCACCATCCCAAGCACCAGGCATGGTTGTTTCCAAGCCGCCAATCATATCCTACAACTCCCTTCTTTTTCCCCTGCTAATTTTTCAAGTTCTATTCACTCTGTAAAGTCTGGCTGTGACTCTAATTAAGCCACAAGTTTTACCTCTGTTTCCTACTGCACTTCTAATCTATACCATGTAATTTAGCACTTAAACTGTATTTCATTTTACATGGTTTACTACTGTTTGATGACCTTCCTGTCTTCCAACTAATTTACTGAACAAAATCTATGCTGAGTCAGATACCATGCAAAATGCTGGGCAGACAAAGGCAAAGGAGACAAACCCAGACCCTGACCTCACAGAGAAGATACAGTAAGGCGTGGAGAGAGCTAGGATGGAGCTAGGAGGGTATGGATTGGAGCATATGAGAGGGTTGCCTTAAAAAAACAGGGAAAGCTGTTTAGGAAAGAATTTCCAAAAGTAGTAATATCTAAGTTGCTGCCTAAAAGATGAGCTTGAGATGAACAAGCAAAGAAGGAGGAAAGAATAATCCAGGCATATTATCCAGGAATGGCTCATTCCAAGACTCAGAAGTGAGGGAAAACTATTCTGTTTGAGGAAATGAAAGAGCAGAAGCAAAGGTGGAGGATGGAAATTGGAGGGTAGGGAAGAGAGATCACATTGGAGAAGGATGTAGTGATAAGATTATGCAGCACTTGTAAAATAGGCTAAGAAGCCCGGGAAATCACTAGATACTGCAAACAAAGACTGAGAATCAGATTTGTGGTTTAAAGAGACCCCTCTGTGGTCTCCTGGGAAATGCAGACAGGGGGACAAGTTAGGAGACTGTACACTGAGCCAGGCCAGGAAGCTCTCTGAGGGCCAAATCAGCACTGACATATCCTCATTTCTCCAAAAGCACCCACCACAGTTCATTACTCAATAAATTCTTGGTGAATAATGATCCAGTAGGGAGCAAAGTACCAAAAAAGCATAAAGTGTGGTTCAACTATTTTAAGTACTACACTTGGACTTTGTCAGGATATGAGGGATAAAGTTAAACTGTGGTGTTAGTTTCTTAACTATTAGCCAAATATTCAATGATGAACCAATTGTGAGCCCAGCCTAGGATGTTTAACTACAGATCTGACTTAGCACGGGGGTAGGCACCACCATGTGGCTCAGTGTGGCAGTGCCAGCAGGGAGACTTCACTGGGTGTGGATTTTGGACTGTATATTACAGATGTTTATTAGTCACCTTTAAAATATAAATGATAAAAGATCAACTGTAATCAATTACATTTATTATGCATATAGAAGGTATTATGGATGTATGGTATAAGACAAATTATTATGGCATAAATGGTCCCTTTCTCTAAATCCAAAGTGGGAAAGGGGATTATCGCAATAAGAACATACAGGAACGTACATGAAAATGAACACATAATGAGTTTAACTAAGCTGTTGATGAAGCCCAAGTAGGTGATACCTACTTCCAGAGGCACGTGACAAAATCACCTGGGAAGCTTTTCCAAGCTACTCAGGTATTCTCTCTGCTTCCTCCAATTCTGATACATTCTTCTTGGAGGGACAGGACTCCATGGTTGACAATGCCTGTCACAGGAAACTGCTCTTAGAGATGAGGAAGTGGTGTGGCCCTCAGGTGTGAAGGGGCAGGAAAAATGCAGAGCACTGTGGCACTAGTGACTTAGCATTTAGATCATTGATTGAGAAGGTTCAGAAAAACCTCCCAGAAGAGGTCATACAAATTAAGTTTTGAAGGATGAGTAGGAGTTAGGTAGAGTAGAAGTGGGAGATAGTCCAGCTCATGTGACTCCCCTGCTGACACCTAACAACAGCTCCTAGCGGCTTTCAGGATAAAGCTCTCATTTCATGGATTTAGGGATTTTTATTAAGAGGATTGTCATGTACTTGACTGTGTTTTAAAAATATTTCTTTAGTGCAGTATGGAAGAGGTGACTTGGTGAGCAGATATAAAGGATGAGAGAGAGGGAGGGACCGAAGTTGACTCTTAGACACCCAAACCTAAAGCTACATTGTTCATTGGTCTAGAAGCAGTTAAATGAGTGAGGTGGAACTTATAGAACAAAATTCTGCCAATATCATCAAAATAAAAGAAAATTTAATTTTCTAGCTTCTATCTATAAGCTTTCCTAAAACATTAATATTTAAAGGTACTCAATGGGAACCCCTAAATCAATATTTATACCCTTAACATTATCAATTTTTGAGATTTAAAAAAAATACCAGATTTTTCCATTCAATCTAAAGAGAAGATCCTTCTTTAGATAAACAGAAAGTTTGCCAAACCATTTTAAATGCGCAAACGATCTAAATAGACATTTCTCCAAAGAAGATATACAGATTGCCAACAAACACATGAAAGAATGCTCAACATCACTAATCATTAGAGAAATGCAAATCAAAACCACAATGAGGAACTACCTCACACCGGTCAGAATAGGCATCATCAGAAAATCTACAAACAACAAATGCTGGAGAGGGTGTGGAGAAAAGGGAACCCTCTTGCACTACTTATGGGAATGTAAATTGATACAGCCACTATGGAGAACAGTATGGAGGCTCCTTAAAAAACTAAAAACAGAATTACCATATGACCCAGCAATCCCATTCCTGGGCATATACCCTGAGAAAACCATAATTCAAAATGAGTCATGTACCGCAATGTTCATGGCAGCACTATTTACAATATCCAGGTCATGGAAGCAACCTAAGTGTCCATAGACAGATGAATGGATAAAGAAGATGTGGTACATATATACAATGGAATATTACTCGGCCATAAAAAGGAACGAAATTGGGTCTTTTGTAGTGAGGTGGATGAACCTAGAGTCTGTCATACAGAGTGAAGTGAGTCAGAAAGAGAAAAACAAATACTGTATGCTAACACATATATATGGAATCTAAAAAAAAAAAAATGGTTCTGATGAACCTAGGAGCAGGACAAGAATAAAGATGCAGACGTAGAGAATGGACTTGAGGACACAGGGTATGGGGAAGGGGAAGCTGGGATGGGACAAAGTGAAAGAGTGGCACTGACATATATACACTACCAAACGTAAAATAGATAGCTAGTGGGAAGCAGCCGCATAGCACAGGGAGATCAGCTCGGTGCTTTGTGACCACCTGGAGGGGTGGGATAGGGAGGGTGGGAGGGAAAGGCAAGAGGGAGGAGATATTGGTTTCCTACAAAAGCATAAAAATACTTAAATTTAAGGTTCTTAAAGTGAGTAATATATAAGGCCTTACCATAATTAGGTAAAATACACATGTTGAGGGGAACCATCAGCAGAACTATGCATCCCAGAAGAATGAAAGGCACCTCATAGCCAAAGGATTGATACAAGAAGCCACCCAAAGGAGGCCCTAGTACTAGACCCAGTCCAGAAAAAGTCTCAAGACTTCCCTACAAATGGGAAAACAAAAGAAAATTGAGTTAATATATTTTGTTTGAAAAATGAACAAAGATTTAATGGGCAGGATCTGAAAAAAATTCTATCCACTTTACAATTTATACACATACCACACACACACCCAAGATGGACCAAAAATTTAAACATACATATTAAAATCATATAAGTACTAGAAAAATTAAAAATGAGAGTTTTTTGTTTTCTAATCCTTATGGTGAGGTAAATTTTCTAATTATGACATAAAAACTTAGAAGACACAAAAGAAAAGACTGATAAATCTGATTACATGAAAATATGAAAGACTATGAATGGCAAAAAAAAAATCAAAAGACAAATGAAGGATGGGGAAAAAATATTGACAAAGGACTAATTTCCTAAATGCATCATAAGAGCAACTACTAATCAATGAGAAAAATCAACAATCCTATGGGAGGAACTTCCCTGGTGGTGCAGTGGTTAAGAATCTGCCTGCCAATGCTGGGGACACGGATTGGATCCCTGGTCCGGGAAGATCCCACATGCCGTGGAGCAAGTAAGCCCATACGCCACAACTACTGAGCCCACGAGCCACAACTACTGAGCCCGCATGCCACAACTACTGAAGCCCACGCACCTAGAGCCCATGCTCCACAACAAGAGAAGCCACTGCAATGAGAAGCCCGTGTACCACAACAAGCAGTAGCTATTGCTCGCCGCAACTAGAGAAAGCCTGCGTGCAGCAACGAAGACCCAATGCAGCCAAATAAATAAATAAACATATTAAAAAAAAATTTAGAAAAAAGAAAAAACACAATCCTATGGGAAAATGTTGTAAATAGACTGTTGACACATAAAATGAAATACAACTAGCTCTAATGTGAACTGGCCATCTCTAAGTTGCAGGACAGCAAAGGCACACTCCAAACATGTTTTGCCACAAAACCTTGTCTTACAGAGCATGTCAATGGATTAGCATCCTTCTGAACCCTTCTTGAGAAATGTAAACAGTACACCTGTTACAGTGGCCACCATTGCATGGCAAATGACTACAGAACCTAAAGTGAATCTATACAGATATATATACATACATATATATATATATACTTACATGGGTGTATAAATATATGTGTACATATATTTAATAAAAGTGTGAAGATTTATATTTATACAGCAAACAGTTTACCTGAGTATCAAAACTTTCAGACTGTAGTATTAATATGGGTAAATGGGAGAATCCTTGGTACTGAGCTGATTAGACCCTGAGGTCTCTGAGGGTGGTGCCTGCTCTGCGATGCAAACCAGGAGTCCTTCGGGGATGTCTGGGTCCAGAGGAGTGAGCTATGGGAAAGGCTAGTTGGGATCAGGGAGACAGCAGCCAAGAGCTAGGACAGGAACCTGGTATGTCACTAATACCTGGTGTCGAGGCGCGGAAGCAATATATGAGAATGTACGCCAATACGATGCTACCAGGCTCTGGATTTTTTTGGTAAAATGAGAGGGCGCTCCTCAGACTGACTGCACAGAAGCATTTATGGACTTCAGAATGATCTCTAAGGTCCTTTCCGTGAACCTGGGAAAAGTGGAGGAAGGACTCTAGTATAAATCTGCTTCAGGCGGCCTAGCTACAATCTAGGCTATAGAGAGACAACAAAATACTATTAGAGAGGGTTTTTTATTTTTTAAGGGGTAAAAAGAACATTTGGTTTTGCCCATTCAGGGGCTTCTAAGCCCAGGAAGAGCACCTAAGTAGACTAAGGGTATATTTATTGACAGCCTGCTGCTACAGGCAGAAATTGGGGTAAAAGGTAACACAAACAGAAAGTAGAAAAAAGGCAGGTCTAGAAGAATGCGCCCTAGGTTTAACTTGAAAGGCCAAATAAATATTTTAGCCTACACTAAAAGGAAAATAGGAAAAGTGTATAAAATACCTACCATTACTGTGGCCACGTTATTTGGAAAAGCCTTTGCAAGGATAGAAGAAGACGCGGTTATTGCTGCAGCAAAACTGATTGCGTCGATTATTCTCACTAGAAAACACATAGCAATAAACACGGGTCCTTCTGGAACTTGGTCCAATACACTAAAAAAAGAATAAGATGACTCTCAAGTGCCAAATTGATTTTGATTCTTTTTAACTGTACTCACTGAAAACAATAGTACCTCAACCACAGTTATTAAAATAAATCTCTTTAGAATACAAATTTTTTAAGAGTTTCTTTGTTATATTTTTAGTAGGAGGAATCTGAGTCATAATGACAGCCTCATTGCGCTTTTTTACTGATATATTTGATGCCCTAAATAATAATACTAAATAGGCCTTTTGAAAAATGTAGAGTCACTCTGATAAGAACATATGTAGAAAGCCTTCTTAGTTTTAGGTCTCCCCCTAAACATAAAAAAAAACACAGGAAGAGGAAAGCATAAACCAGGAACCTGAGAAAGATTTCTGATGACATTATCTTAACATTTGTATCCTTATGTTCTTCAGCTGATTCTTTAGGTAAGAAATTCACCTTTCTGCTTAAGCCAAAAAGTTTTTGTGACTCAGAAAAGGGAGTTAAGTTTCTGTCTCTCACGATCACAGGAGTCCTAAAGAACAGATTCAGCAGCCGGCTTAATGGTGATCCCCTAGAGGACTCTTTTCTTAAGATCAATGTCATTCATTCCATTCACTGTATCATTCAACTCCCTTCAACATTAGTCACATGGTATTGACTGATTTACATAAACCATTAACATTTTAAACTGAAGATAAATTATGAAATCTGTTCAAGCTCCCAAATATATCAGAACATGACTTACCCAAAGAGAACTGTAACTCCTCCTGAGACAAACATTCCTGCTACAAACATAAATTTTGCTCCAATATGTACAAGCTATAATAAATGTCAAAGAAAAGTGTAAATTGATGACTGCTACAAGTCTATAGTGACATAAACAAATCCACTGTATCAGGAAACAAAAGATTTGGGGAAGATATGTACAGTTAACAAAACATTATAAGTCTTTAATGGAATGACAACATGCGTTGCTTACAAACATGGAAGAAGTTAAAAATCAATCAACTTTAAGAATGGGACTGTCAACTGAAGCACGATTCATAAAATATAATGGTGGTTATTTCTGTATCAGTGGAAGTTCTAGACCAGTAAATTAGAATAACTCATTACACAATTTTAAAAAATTACTTACATATTTTCCAAATACCAAAGATGCCAGCAAGTTAAACAAAGCATAACATCCAAAGATCATACCAATAACTGTATTGCTGGCTCCTTTCTTTTCAGCCTTTAAAGAAACAGAAAAGAAAACAAAGTTTGAAAGGCAAATTAGCACCAATATAGAAAAATGGAGCTATTAGATCAGAGCATCATCTTCTTGTAACCTTTATCTGTAGAGTAATTTCAAAGATTATTATTTTAAAATAAACAGGGTGAGGAAGGAAAGGAAACTATTAAACCTAGTCTCTGACATGAAAGTAATTCACTCACCAAGCCTATAAAAAATTGTTAGCTTTACGATCTTGAGAGAAAAAAGAACAAAGCTGGAGGAATCACACTTTTTGATTTCAAAAATAAGTTACAAAGGTACAGTAATTAAAACAGTATGTTACTGGCATAAAGACAGACATATAGAACAATGGAACAAAATAGAAAGCTCAGAAATAAACCCACATAAATATGGTCAATTGATCTTCCACAAGTGTGCCAAGGACACACGATGGGGAAGAGATATTCTCTTCGACAAATGGTGTTGGGAAAACTGGATACCCACATGCAAAAGAATGAAATTGGACCCCTATCTTACACCACTCACAAAATAATCTCAAAACAAATTAGACTTAAACATATAATCTGAAACTGTTACACTTCTGGAAGAAAACAGGGGGTGAGGGCTTCTTGGCATTGATCTTGGCAATGATTTCTTGGATTTGACACCAAAATCTTAGGCAACAAAACAAATCAGACAAATGGAACTACATCAAACTAAAAATCTTCACAGCAAAGGAAACAATCAACAGACTGAAAAGGCAACCTACAGAATGGAAGAAAGTATTTGTAAACCACCTCTATATAAGGGGTTAATATCCAAAATATGTAAGAATCTCCTACAACTCAATAGTCCAAAAAACCACCACAAAGAACCTGATTTAAAAATGAGCAAAGAACGTGAACAGACATTTCTATAAAAGAGATACAAATGGCCACCAGATATATGAAAAGCTGCTCAAAATCGCTAAGTGTCAGGGAAATGCAGATTAAAATCATAATGAGATATCATCTCGCACCAGTTAGGATGGCAAAAAGACAAAAGATAACAAGTGTTGATGAAGATGTGGAGAAATTGGAACCTTATACACTGTTGGTGGGAATGCAGAATAGTGCAGCCACTATGGAAAACAATATGGAGGATCCTGAAAACATTAAAAATAGAACTACCATATAATTCAGCAATCCCTCTTCTGAGTATATATCCAGAAGAATTGAAAGCAGGGTCTCAGATATATTTGCACCCCCCATGTTCACTGCAGTATTATTTGAAATAACCAAGATGATATAGAAACAACACAAATGTCCATTGATTGATGAATGGATAAAGAAAATGTGGTATACACATAAAATGGAATATTATTCAGCCTCAAAAAGAAGGAAATTTTGGCATTTGCAACAACATGGATGAACCTTGAGGAAATTATGCTAAGCGGAGTAAGCCAGTCATAGAAGAACAAATGCTACATGATTCCATTTATATGAAGTACCTTGGGGCTTCCCTGGTGGCGCAGTGGTTGAGAATCTGCCTGCTAATGCAGGGGACACGGGTTCGAGCCCTGGTCTGGGAGGATCCCACATGCCATGGAGCAATTGGGCCCGTAAGCCACAACTACTGAGCCCGTGCGTCTGGAGCCTGTGCTCCGCAACAAGAGAGGCCGCGATAGTGAGAGGCCCGCGCACCGCGATGAAGAGTGGCCCCCGCTTGCCACAACTAGAGAAAGCCCTCACATAGAAACGAAGACCCAACACAGCCAAAATAAATAAATTAATAAACTCCTACCCCCAACATCTTCTTAAAAAAAAAAATGGGCAGAAGACCTAAATAGACATTTCTCCAAAGAAGACATACAGATGGCCAAGAGGCACATGAAAAGCTGCTCAACATCACTAATTATTAGAGAAATGCAAATCAAAACTACAATGAGGTATCACCTCACACCAGTTAGAATGGGCATCATCAGAAAATCTACAAACAACAAATCCTGGAGAGGGTGTGGAGAAAAGGGAACCCTCTTGCACTGTTGGTGGAAATGTAAATTGATTCAGCCACTATGGAGAACAGTATGGAGGTTCCTTAACTAAAAACAGAATTACCATATGATCCAGCAATCCCACTACTGGGCATATACCCAGAAAAAACAATAGTTCAAAAACACACATGCACCCCAATGTTCGTTGCAGCAGTATTTACAATAGCCAGGTCATGAAAGCAACCTAAATGCCCACTGACAGATGAATATATAAAGCCATAAAATGGGATGAAATCAGCTCATTTGTAGAGATGTGGATGGACCTAGAGACTGTCATACAGAGAGAAGTAAGCCAGAAAGAGAAAAACAAATATCGTATATTAATGCATGTATGTGGAATCTAGAAAAATGGTACAGATGAACCAGTTTCCAAGGCAGAAATAGAGACACAGATGTAGAGAACAAACGTATGGACACCAAGGGGGGAAAGTGGATGGGGGCATGAACTGTGAGATTGGGATTGACATATATACACTAATATGTATAAAATAGATAACTAATAAGAACCTGCTTATAATAAATAAAATTAAATTTTAAAAAAGGAGAAACACACAGGAGGAAGGTTTGAATGCAAATCAATTAAAAAATCACTTTGCTGGTCAAAAAACTCAAGAACAGGAAGCTCCTTAAGCTGGCACATGAGTCATCCCAAGGACTGTTCAGTGTGGTTCTCTGTTTCTGACACCCACTCTCAGCTACCCGACAGTTCAGAGAAGATGAAGTTTCCTTTCCTGACATCAATAACACAGATGAAAGAAGCTCCCCCAGCTCCCGACATTCTCTCTGTTCTCCTGAAACATTTGGAGTAGTTTATTGCCCATCAATGATCCCTATTAATATTTGTAGCCTATTCTATCAGTGAGCTCCTAAATTTGCTACAAATGATATAGTATTTATTCTAAATCTACTTCTTTTGAACTTCAAATGCTACGATTAGTTGTGATGTACAAATGAATAGACAAAAGGTTTGAAAACCTTTTTAAAACCCTGGAACTATGGTAGATCCTTAGATCAGGTTCTAGCTATAACCATGTAAGGGGTTAAAATATGAGTTTAATTTCTTAAAGATAAGATTGGCAACTTGGCATACCATGAAGCACTAAGCCTGAAACACACATCTGTCCTCTCAGGCAGTCAGGAATCATTTACCGAGCACCTTCTATGCATCACGCGTGGTACCCAGGAGCCAGCAGTGAATAGCTATGGTCAGAAGATCCGACTTAGATTCATCCTTCTGCCAGAGCTTCAGCTCTTCCACAAATCACTTTACTCTGAGTACAGAAATGCATACACACACTCCCTTTAAAATCCGTCCTCGACAACAGCCATAATTCTATTTCTTTACCTTTTCTCCCTAACTACAATTTTAAGATAAAAATTTACTTTATTGCTTCCCATACGAAGTTATGATCATCATTCAAACCTTGTCTTTTAAAGAAAATGTTCTTCTTATGTTATTATGTCTCTAAATAAACCCTACAGTTCTCAAAGCAGCATACCAGAGGAAATCAGATAGGTGAACTCTACTTTTCATGGCTAAACTATAGGCAGGAAAGGTCCCCTCACTCTAGGAAGCACCCCCTACCTCTGAAGTGTGGTCCCTAAGTGCCTGGTGGTGGGAGACAGTGGAGAAGTTGAACCCAGAGCATTGTAGAAACTGCTTGGGCAGGATTTCAGCCCATAATTCTACGAGACTCAGGATTAGCCATTCCCCTTCCATTACTAATCATCACATGAGATAATGGTGTGGAGAAAAGAGAGATCTCACTATGAACGATGCCTTCATTGGTATCCTAGCAAAAGGTTACACTGTGTGTAGACAGGAACACAGAGTCCACATTTCTACTACACAAAGGTCAGGTGGTGTTATGGGGTTCATTGTGTCTCTCAAACTTCTTATGTTGATGTCCTAACTCTCAGTACCTCAGAACGTAACTTTATTTGGAGATATAGTTTTTGCAGGGGTAATCAGTTGAAATGAGGTCGTTAAGGGTGGAGTCTAATCCAATATTACTCGTATCTCTGTAAAAAGGGGAAATTTCTTCACAGAGACACGCGTAGAGGGAAGATGGTATGAAAGGACACACGGAGAAGTTGGCCATCTACAAGCCAGAGAGAAAGGTCTGGGACAGATCTTCCCCTCACGGCCCTCAGAAGGAACCAGCCTTGCCAATGACACCTTGATTTTGGACTTCTAGCCACCAGAGCTGTGAGACCATAAATTTCTGTTGTCCCCAGTCTGTGGTACTTTGTTACAGCAGCCCTAGTAACATAAAACAGGTACCTTGAAGGGAAGGTATCAACAAAGGGGTGAATTAAGATGTAGAAAGAACATTCATTGGTCAAGTCACATCCATGTTCTTTGCTTAATAGCTCTGAAAGGTATTTAATTCTAGAGTCTGGCAGAAAATATATAATAGTCACAGCAACTAACATTTATTGAACCCTCACTATGAGCCATGCTGTTCTATATGGTTTCTAAACAATTAAATAAGGGATGTATTTTTAGCTGGCCCCATTTTACAGATGAGAACACAGACTTGCAAAAGTTACTTGTGTCATGGTCCCAGCAGTCATGTCAGCTTCCATCTTGCACGGGTTCCCACATTCTCTGTGGAAGCAGGATGGTGACTTAGGATGTCCTAGAATCACATACCACAGCAGTAACTGAATACCACTTTTGGCATGCGGATCCTGCTTCACATTAGGACAGCAAGAACAGCTATTAAAAGCAATTTCTAGTTCACTTCTAATCCTCTGCCAAAGAAGGAGGGGGCCAGAAAAAGGCTGAGTAGAAATAAGAATCCTGTGTCAGAAGTTAAGAAGGGCCTTGGGCTTCCCTGGTGGCGCAGTGGTTGAGAGTCCGCCTGCCGATGCAGGGGACGCGGGTTCGTGCCCCGGTCCGGGAAGATCCCACATGCCGCGGAGTGGCTGGGCCCGTGAGCCATGGCCGCTGAGCCTGCGCGTCCAGAGCCTGTGCTCCGCAACGGGAGAGGCCGCAACAGTGAGAGGCCCGCGTACCACAAAAAAAAAAGAAAAAAAAAAAAAGAAGAAGGGCCTTGCTCTCCCTTGACCTAGTTAGCTCTAGCTAATAGGAAGGTTAACAGAATACGAAGGAGAAAGAGCAAGTTTTGACAGTGTGTTTGTCAACCCTAAGGCTGTTATTAAAAATTAAAAAGAAGAGCCCACTCTTCAAATCTACACCTATTAAAGTTAGAACGCTCTCTCCCCTGCCTCTTGGACGCCAAAAACTGAATCAAAAACTTCAAGAGAAAGAAAAAACAAAAAAGGCACACAGTAACAGCTTCCTTTTCGTTTGTCTGTACTCCACTAGGAGGAATCTAACACTAGGTGCCCTTGCTGAGTTCCAGCTGAACCGGGATACCCTTCTAACTTGATGGCCCACTTACTCCCGTTCTTCTCCACCGTAATTCTACAGGCTCCATCCATCACTATTTTTTTCCAAAACCGATATCTACTCAGTCTACTTACTCTGTCTTGCCCAAGCACCTCTGATGACTTCTTACTGACTACATCTTTGCCCTGCGTGGAAGGACTCTTGCATTCGAGCACCAACCTGCCTTCTCAGATCCTCTGCTCCCATTGGACCTCACTGAACCCCAGGCCCAAGCCCCACCTTCGTCTGTGCTTCCCTAAGAACACGCTATTTACTTTGCTAATCTCGTGACTATCCCCTGCGTGTTTCTAACCTAGAACACCTCTTTGACTCACCTTAGGGTTATTCGGCCAAGCCCCTTTCAGTATTACTCCTTCTCTCCTTCCCTTCCACACCAGCCAGCCTCTCCCGTGGCAAAATTAACCATTCCCTTCCCTAGAGTCTCCTAACATTTTGGACATCCTCTTCAAGGAGATCCAAATACTCTGCAACTTTTTTATTTTTTTGCAGTACGCGGGCCTCTCACTGTTGTGGCCTCTCCCGTTGCGGAGCACAGGCTCCGGACGTGCAGGCTCAGTGGTCATGGCTCACCGGCCCAGCCGCTCTGCGGCATGTGGATCCTCCCGGACCAGGGCACGAACCTGTGTCCCCTGCATCGGCAGGCGGACTCTCAACCACTCTGCCACCAGGGAAGCCCCTCTGCAACTTTTTGTTGTCATACTTTTTCACCCTCAATGGACAGATGAGAGAGGGACATTTTCCTCATCTTTTTTCCAGCCCTAACACAACCAACGCCTAGCACACTCTAGGGTGGGAAGTCGTTAAACCTCCCATTCCCGTTCAGTAAACGGAATTGAACTGGGCCAGTCACTTAACTTCGGAATCTGTTTCTTCATTTGCAACATTATGAGATTCTGGCCATTCTGCCTATCTTATGGAGTTGCTATGGAAACCAAATGGGATAATGTGTGGGAAAGTACACTGAAAACTAAAAAGCACTTATGGCTACAGAGCTGTACTGCTTCTTTAGCAGAGAAGCCATGTTTCTCGTCTTTTGTAGCACACAGAAGGAAGGACCACATGTTATCAAAGAAGTCAGAGGACTGGGAGGGGCCCGTGCATCTTGAGGCTTTGGCAAAGAGCATGAAGCAAAACACATGGGCAGGTTATCTCCACTCAGCCAAGTCAGTATCATTCCTTCCATACTATACCTCACCAACCTCCAGATTCCAGGTGGATTCTCTAGGGGTTATTCCTTCGAGTCTGTGCCATTACCCATAGACTCTAACACCACATAAAACACTATAATTAGAAGGACCTAATCAATACTAATCAGAATTCCTCCTTGGCACAAACACTGCCACTAGATTCCATGTGAAATTCAAGTCAGAAAAGGGCATTTAGTGGACCATGCCTTTCTAATTCCAAAATATTAATAAACCCAAACTCCAGGAAACACTGTCTTCACGTAGATCTTTTGCAATAACGTTAAAATCTCAGTTATTCAGTGCACTTCCTTTTTTTTTTTTTTTTTCAGTTGCAGAAACCAAACAGATGAATCAAACTACATGGTAAGCAAAGTAATCCTCAGAAGGTCAATTATACTTAGGTGAATTACTTCCCAAGATGATGTTACTTTTACTGAATTTTTTTTTCTGGTATCATATATTCTCTAAGAAGTCTTCTGTTGGCTGAAGTTCTATACATCATCTTTGCCATATGCAGATTTTTACATCCCCCAAATGAAATATTTCAAAGGCTTTTTAAAAACACTAATAGTTCATAAGGATATAAAAATGTCTTACCTCCTTGGGGAAGAAAGGTCCAAGGATAGAATAGCACATCATGGAACCTAAGTTAATGGAAGCTGCTGATATCAGTACAAAAATCTGTTCTCTTGAAAGCTGCCTGGATGTCTCCCTTGCACCTCCTGGAGGGCCATCACCTTGAAGGCAAACATGCTGCAATTACAGACATGTAATTGGGGCTACTGATCAAAGTACAGAAACGTCACTTCTGTGCACAGAAGTGCACTCAGGATAACATTTGGTGAGCTAAGGGCTATTTTGAATACAGCACATTTGATCAAATGTAACACAATCCCTGTATATCACTGCAATTTTCAAAATATATCACTTTCATTTACATACTAATCCCTATTAGGATTTCAGCGCACAATTTATCAAACCATCTGCTTTGTTTTGCGTTCACCATAAGGTCTATTTCTTTCACCTTTAATAGATTCCTTCAAGAAGAATGAGGCCACAGGGTGCTCTCCAGAGTACTGTTCTCTGAAGTATAGTGTGCTTTCTCAGGTTACTAGCTTCATATGCTACATGGACTCAATCACATTTTAAGCATGTCATGTTAGCGGTTTATTAAGAGGGTACTGTTGAAGTCAAGTGAAGTTTAAGTAGGAGAAAATAAGCTAAATCATTCAACTGGAGAATTAATACTTACAATGGCAGCTCCTGGAAAGACAAGTGCCATAAATCTGTAAATCAGTGTTTTACAATAATTACAGGTCTTCTGCATCAATTAATTTAATACTTATTCCCAGGGCTAAATTTCCATTTAATTTAAAGACACGAGGTCATTTACTCAGTTCCAAACATCCAGTAAATCTATTTGCTATTTTTAAATTAAATGGTTTTGAGATAAAAGAAATTTAAGTAAGAAAAGTATATTTGAATTGCTCTATTTTTTCAGAGGTTGCTATTGCTGTCTAGAAAAAGAAATCTGTGCAACAGGAGAAAGTCTTAAGAATCTGTGTAAAAATTTTGGTAGTGGATGAGGAAGGGAACTGAGAGAAAGTTAAAGGGGCGAGAGGGACAACAGTGGGGCTCGTTTTCGTTTGTCTAACAGGCACACTTATTTGAATGCATTCTTAAACACATAGTACTTAAAAGTAGAGCTACAGAGAGAAAGTCATTAGAGGCCACATCCGCGCCACCCCAGGGCGCAAATTTTAACCCTTTCCAGAGAGAAAAAACACGCTGACCCGAGCCCCACTGCCAGGCCCCTCCTTTTCGAATCTCTCGCAAACAAACCACGCTAAAGCTAATTCAATTGCTGTTAAAGAGACACGACCCAAGCCACAGAGGTACATCCGGCCTCGCTGCTCTCTGTAACCTCCTGGGGGGCGTGGGCCTTCGGGGTCCCCCGCCGAGTCCATGGGCAGTGCGCGGACTCCTGCGCCGCAGCTCCCGGGTCCAAGCCCGCACCCTCGGACTCGACCTTGAACGAGCTGAAAGGCGGGCGGCGATTGCTCATCCGGGCCCAGGCATCCCGGATTCCCTACGGGTAGCGCCCCCGGGAGTTCCACGCGGCCCTAGAGGATAGGGAGGAGCTCCGGGAGGCGGGGCGAGGGCGGGGCGGGGGCGGGCGGAGGGCGGAGCAAGGACTTTTTTTTTTTAAGGCGTAGGCTGTTTACGTCCACCACTTAGGATGTGCTGTACTTTTTCTCTCTGTATGAGAGGGAAAAAAAAAAAAAAAAAAGGATGAGTCTATATTTCATATAGTTGAACCCCCTACTTTAAAATGAGTAAAATTTAGGAATACTAAGAGTAAGAAAGGAAGCTAGGTAGACACAGAAAAGATAGGGAACACCTAAACTTAAAAACACAAATGTGAATTAGAAAATTAGGTTCATAACGACCCCCTTTTTTTTTTTAAAGTGAAAGCAAGTTTATTTAGAGAGATACACATTCCATAGGCAGAATGCAGTCCGTCTCAGAAGGCAAGAGCAGCCCAGATTTTTAATTTAAAGTGTGTTATTCTTCGTAGTGGGTAAACGATGTGGTGTTTGTAATCACTGAAGCCAGACATTAGTAACCTGGCAATGAATTAACTGATGTGAAGTACCCGGATTAGAAAAATATTTGCGGGAATTATAGTGAATGCTGAAGACGCATGGCGGAGTGGCTGGGAGTATCCCCCTGGAGGCAGAGGCTTGAGGTTCAATTCAAGGCACTAGTCGGCCCTCTGCATCCTGCTTCTGCATTTCTCGAATTCAACCAAGGAGGGAGGGGACTGAAAATATATTTTTTAACTTTTTTGGAAATTTCCAAAAAACAAAACTTGAATTTGCCAAGCAGTAGCAACGATTTACACATCATTTAAATTCTGTTTACAACTATTTATACATCGTTTACACTGTATTGGGTATTATAAGTAATCTAGAAATGATTTAAAGCAAATGGAAGGGTGTGCTGTAAGATATATGCAAATTCTATGCCATTTTGTATAAGGGACTTGAGAATATGCACTGGGGAACCGATACCCTCTGATACCAAGGGATGACTGTACTAGCTGTATGTGACTTTGGACCACAGGTCAGTTTCTCCATCTGTATGACTGGGATTATAATGCCTATCTTGTAAGATGGCTGTGAGCACTGGTGATAAACTATGTGAAGGGCCTGGCACTCGAACATGACGGCTGTTCTGTTACTCTCACCCTCACAATTTTCTGGCACAAAAAAATAAGAGGCTTCACTTATCTTCAACTTATTTACTATTTGGGAAGGGTTAATGTTTGAAGACTGGGAAATTCTTAATTTGGGGCCAAGGTAAAATAAAGTAACTCAAGACCATTGAGTTACTACCTAGTGCCAAGCATTGCAAGTTCAAAGATAAGTGAGCCCCATCCAGCCTCTGCCCTTAAGTAGCATACATACCTCCTTCTAGCAGATAAAACAGACACTGATTAACAATTTATTATAATGCAATGAGTTCTATAAGAGAAACATATTGGAAGAACTGTTTACTTTGGCTAAATGAGTCCAGGCTGGCTTCCTGAGGAAGTGATGTTACAGTGGGTCTTGAAGATTATGTAAAAATTCCTGGGTGAGCAGGCAGGTTAGAAGAGCTTTTAGAGCCATTCTAAACAAGATTAGCTCTAGCAAAGGTTCCTTGAAGCGGCCTCCAGAATCTTTATGATCTAATCCCTTCCTGTTTCCCCAATCTTATTTTATTCTGCATTCTCGCTCCAGTCTAACATCAAGTCATAGAGGAGAATTTTTTTGAATTACTTCTTTGATGACTACGCCCCCTTTTTTTTTCTCTCTTTCTGGATTGCTCTTTATGTAGCTATTGGGTCGCTAGACTATTGGGTCCTCTTACTTATTACTCTTTTTCTCTTCTACTTTTCATCTCTTTCTGTCTTTGCTTCATCTTATTGGAAGTTTCCTTAACTTTATGTTCCAATCCTTCAACTGAATTTTTCATTTCTGTTGTCATGTATTTCCCTCTATCCCCATTCCCATTCTCTCCCCATCAGCAATCCTTCTTGCATGTTTAATACAAATTTTTTGTTTTTATGTATTTTAATAAAATGCATGTTCTTGTTTTGCATCCATCCACTTTTTTTTTTTTTTTTTTCTTTGCGGTATGCGGGCCTCTCACTGCTGTGGCCCCTTCCGTTGCGGAGCACAGGCTCCGGACGCGCATGCTCAGCGGCCGTGGCTCACGGGCCCAGCCGCTCCGCGGCATGTGGGATCCTCCTGGACCGGGGCACGAACCCGCGTCCCCTGTATCGGCAGACGGACTCTCAACCACTGCGCCACCAGGAAAGCCCACATCCATCTACTTTTAATTTACAATAAGATTTTGTGGTACACATATTCATACTCCTATCCTCCTCTCACATCTAACCTTTCTTTCCCATCCTCCTTCCAGATCCTTAGTGTTATGGTCGAAAATATTATCTCATTCATCTTCTGTGGCTGCTATAACAAATAACCACAAATTTGGAGCTTAAAATAAGCTGCAGTTCTGCAGGCCAGCAGTTCAACATCAATTTCACTGAGCGAAAATCCAAAATGATCTCTTCATCTCAAGATATTTAACTTAATCACCCTTTATTTCAAATAAGGTAACATTTATAACTTGCAGGGATTAGGATGTGGACATATCTTTGGGATCAATTATCAGCCTACCACAATCATCTATTCATATTTTTATATGTTCATGTAGACATATATACACATGTGAAACATTTTTTCTTTACAAACTAAAATGGAATAATATCGTCTCTGTTTAAATGTCACTTCTTCAGAGTTCATTCTTACCCCATATCAAAACACAGACCCATAACCCTTTTTTTTTAACATCTTTATTATAGTATAATTGCTTTACAATGTGTGTTAGTTTCTGCTGTATAACAAAGTGAATCAGCTATTCATATACATACACATATCCCCATATCCCCTCCCCCTTGTGTCTCCCTCCCACCCTCCCTATCCCACCCTTCATTTTCTGCTTAAATGAGCAAAATTTGTTTCTTTTAATAGCAACAGGGAACCCTGATTGCTACAAACGCTAGGAAGAAAAATAAAGAAGGATGAAGGGACAAAGGGTTACGGGAAACAACTTTTGCTCATTTAAGCAGACACTGAATGTATCACAGGTTTTTAGGTAAGGTACAGGGTTATCAGGAAGATTATGCACACCACTTAGAGGCTACGTGCCTAAAATCACAGCACAGGAGCGGCCCAGTACCCAGACTGCGTCAGCACTGCTGGAGGTAGGCACCAGACACTACAGTCAGAATCTCATCCCTACTCCCCTGGAATGCTGCCCTCCCTGCACTGCGGGGATTTCAGGTGAGGCCATCTACTTCCACTTACTTGCTTCCATCACTTGTCAAAATCTGGTATGTTTGAAGTCAGGGAGTGAAAATTCTCCAACTTTGCTCTTTTTCAAGAGCAGTCTAAATATTCTGGGTCCTTTGAATTTCAATAGAAATGTTAGAATCAGCTCTCAATTTCTCCAAAAAAACCTGGGGGGGATTCTTATTGGGATTTTGTTGACTCTATAGATCAATTTAGAGAGAACTGACATCCAATTAATATTGTCTTTTTATTCACGAACGTGATATATCTCTCCACTGACATCAATCTTCTTTAATTTCTTTCAGAAATGTTTTGCAGTTGTCATTGTAGAGGTATCTATGACATGCCTTACGTCAAGTTATTCCTGAATATTTTGGTTTTAGAAGTTATTAAAATGGATTTTTTTACACTAACTCTTCCAATCACTTGATGATATATAAAAGTAAATTAATTTTTATATTAATTTTGTATCCTGCAATCTTGCTAAATTTCCTCATTAGTTCAAACAGTTTTTTATAGATTCTTTTAGATTTTCTGCATAATCATGTCATGTATGAATGAGTTTTACTTCTTCCTTTCTGAAGTGTATGCTTTCATTTTTCACTTACTTTATTGCACTGACTAGGATTACCAGGAAAATGTTGAATAGAAGGGTTGAGAATGGAGATACTCACTTTGTTCCCAATCTTAGGAAGAAAACACTAGGTTTTCTACCATTAAGTATGAGGTTAGCTGTCGATTTTTCATATGTATATTTTATCAGATTGAGGAAGTTCTCATATTTCTAATGTATTGAGGGACATTAACATGAATTGGTGTTGGATTTTTATCAGAAGTGTCTTTTGAATTTATTGTAAATAATTTTTCTTATTTATTGTTTTGATATGATAAACTGCTCAATTTTCTACTGTTAATCCAACCTTGCATTCTTGGGATAAACCCAATTTAGGACATACAGTATTATCTTTTTTATATAAGGTGGGTTCAATTTGCTAAATTGGATAAGGATTTTTCTACCTATGCTTATGAGTAATGTTGTCCTGTAATTTTCTTTTCTTTTGTCAGGTTTTGGTATCATGGTAATCCTGGACTTTTGCCTACTGCCAATATTTTCTGGATGAGTTTGTATGAGATTAGTGTTATTTTTTCCTTAAATGTCTGATAGAATTCACCAGTGAAACCACTTCTTTCACTTTCTTTTGACTTATTTTGCCCTTATTTTTTATACTTTAGAAACATATCATTGATGTTAGCCCTTTCTTCTTTTCTAATATTAGCACAAAAGGTTTTAAATTTCTCTCCATGCACTGCTTTAACTACATCCTGCAAATTATCATATAATTTGAAATATTTTCTAATTTTCCTTATTTATTTATTTATCCCATGGATTAATAAGAAGTATGTTTCTAATTTTCAATTATTGGGGGATTTTCCAGATATCTTTATATTACTGATTTCTGATTTAATTTTATTGTGGAATATTTCTATCTTGGAAATTTCAATCTCTTAAAATTTATTGAAAGTTGTCTTATAGCATGGCATGCATTCCATCTTTGTAAACAGTATCATGTGCACCTGAAAATAATAATATTCTACTGTTGTTGGATGTAGTATTTTACAAAAGTTATTAGGTCAGAGTGATAGATTTTTTCATACCTTCTATGATCTTACTTATTTTGTCTAATTTTTCTGTCAGTTGCTAAGAGGGGGATGTTCAAATCTCCAACCATAATTTTGAGTTTGTTTCTCATACCGTTTAATTTCTGCATATATATATATATATAATTTGTTATGTCTCCCCAATGAACTTGCTCATTTGTCATTTATGATTGTGAAATACCTCTATCATTAGTAATAGTTTGGAAGTATATTTTATCTGATATGAACATAGTCACTAGAGCCTTTTTGATTATTGGTTGCATGGTATATCTTTTCTCATCCTTTTACTCTTAAACTATTTAAAAATGCATCTCTTCCAGTTTCAAGATTGGTTCAAGATGGCAGATTAGAAGGACATGTGCTCACTCTGTCTTGTGAGAGCACCGGAACCACAACTAACTGCTGAACAATCAACAACAGGAAGACACTGGAACTCACCAAAAAAGATACCCCACATCCAAAGACAAAGGAGAAGCCACAGTGAGACGGTAGGAGGGGCGCAATCACAGTAAAATCAAATCCCGTAACTGCTGGGTGGATGACTCACAGACTGGAGAACACTTATACCACAGAAGTCTACCCACTGCAGTGAAGGTTCGGAGCCCCACGTCTGGTTTCCCAACCTGGGGGTCCGGCAACGGGAGGAGGAATTCCTAGAGAATCAGATTTTAAAGTCTAGCGGGATTTCATTGCAGGACTTTGACAGGACTGGGGGAAACAGAGACTCCACTCTTGGAGGGCACACACAAAGTAGTGTGTGCATCGGGACCCAGGGGAAGGAGTAGTTACCCCGGGGAGACTGAACCAGACCTACCTGCTAGTGTTGGAGGGTCTCCTGCAGAGGCGGGGGGTGGCTGTGGCTCACTGTGAGGACAAGGACATTGACAGCAGAAGCTTTGGGAAGTACACCTTGGCGTGAGCCCTCTCAGAGCCCACCATTAGCCCCACCAAAGAGCTGGGTAGGCTCCAGTGCTGGGTCACCTCAGGCCAAACAACCAACAGGGAGGGAACCCAGCCCCACCCATCAGCTGACAAGTGGATTAAAGTTTTACTGAGCTCTGCCCACCAGATCAACACACAGCTCTACCCACCACCAGTCCTTCCCATCAGGAAGCTTGCACAAGCCTCTGAGATAGCCTCATCCATCAGAGGGCAGAAAGCAAAAGCAAGAAGAACTATAATTCTGCAGCCTGTGGATCAAAAACCACATTCACAGGAAGACAGACAAGATGAAAAGGCAGAGGACTTTGTATCAGATGAAGGAACAATATAAAAACCCAGAAAAACAACTAAATGAAGTGGAGATATGCAATCTTCCAGAAAAAGAATTCAGAATAATGATAGTGAAGATGATCCAGGACCTCAGAAAAAGAATGGAGGCAAAGATCGAGAAGATGCAAAAAATGTTTAACAAAGACCTAGAAGAATTAAAGAACAAACAAACAGAGATGAACAATACAATAACTGAAATGAAAAATACACTAGAAAGAATCAATAGCAGAATAACTGAGGCAGAAGAATGGATAAGTGATCTGGAAGACAGAACGGTGGAATTCACTGCTGCAGAACAGAATAAAGAAAAAAGAATGAAAAGAAATGAAGACAGCCTAAGAGACCTCTGGGACAACATTAAATGCAACAAGATTTGCATTAGAGGGGTCCCAGAAGGAGAAGAGAGAGAAAAAGGACCACAGAAAATATTTGAAGAGATTATAGTCAAAAACTTCCCTAACATGGGAAAGGAAATAGCCACCTAAGTCCAGGAAGTGCAGAGAGTCCCAGGCAGGATAAACCCAAGGATAAACATGCCCAGACACATAGTAATCAAATTGACAAAAACTAAAGACAAAGAAAAAGTATTAAAAGCAACAAGGGACAAATGACAAATAACACACAAGGGAACTCCCATAGGGTTAACAGCTGATTTCTCAGCAGAAACTCTACAAGCCAGAAGGGAGTGGCACAATATACTTAAGGTGATGAAAGGGAAGAACCTACAACCAAGATTACTCTACTCGGCAAGGATCTCATTCAGATTCGATGGAGAAATCAAAAGCTTTACACAGAAGCAAAAGCTAAGAGAATTCTGTACCACCAAACCACCTCTACAACAAATGCTAAAGGAACTTCTCTAAGTGAGAAACACAAGAGAAGAAAAGGACCTACAAAACAAACCTATAATTATTAAGAAAATGGTTATAGGAACATACATATTGATAATTACCTTAAATGTGAATGGATTAAATGCTGCAACCAAAAGACAGGCTCACTGAAAGGATACAAAAACAAGACCCATATGTATGCTGTCTACAAGAGACCCACTTCAGACCTAGGGACACATACAGACTGAAAGTGAGAGGATGGAAAAAGATATTCCATGCAAATGGAAATCAAAAGAAAGCTGGAGTAGCAATACTCATATCAGATAAAATAGACTTTAAAATAAAAAAGGTTACAATTATAAATATATATGCACCCAACATAGGAGCACCTCAATACACAAGGCAAATGCTAACAGCTATAAAAGAGGAAATTGACAGTAACACAATAATAGTGGGGGACTTTAACACCTCACTTACACCAATGGACAGATCATCCAGACAGAAAATTAATAAGGAAACACAAGCTTTAAATGACACAATAGACCAGATAGATTTAATTGATATTTATAAGACATTCCATCCAAAACCAGCACATTACACTTTCTTTTCAAGTGCACATGGAACATTCTCCAGGATAGAACACATCTTGGGTCACAAACAAAGCCTCAGTAAATTTAGGAAAACTGAAATCATATCAAACATCTGTTCTGATCACAACGCTATGAGATTAGAAATCAATTTCAGGGAAAAAAGTGTAAAAAACACAAACATATGGAGGCTAAACAATATGTTACTAAATAACCAAGAGATCACTGAAGAAATCAAAAAGTAAATTAAAAAAGTACCTAGAGACAAATGACAAAGAAAACATGACAATCCAAACCTATGGGATGGAGCAAAAGCAGTTCTAAGAGGGAAGTTTATAGCAATACAAGCCTACCTCAAGAAACAAGAAAAATCTCAAATAAACAATCTAACCTTATACCTAAAGGAACTAGAGAAAGAAGAACAAACAAAACCCAAAGTTAGCAGAAGGAAAGAAATCATAAAGATCAGAGCAGACATAAATGAAATAGAAACAAAGAAAACAATAGCAAAGATCAATAAAACTAAAAGCTGGTTCTTTGAGAAGACAAACAAAATTGATAAACCTTTAGCCAGACTCATCAAGAAAAAGAGGGAAAGGACTCAAATCAATAAAATTAGAAGTGAAAAAGGAGAAGTTACAACGGACACCACAGAAATACAAAGCATCCAAAGAGACTACTACAAGCAATTCTGTGCCAATAAAATGGACAACCTGGAAGAAATGGACAAATTCTTAGAAAGATATAACCTTCCAAGACTGAACAAGGAAGAAATAGGGAATATGAACAGACCAATCACAAGTAATGAAATTGAAACTGTGATTAAAAATCTTCCAACAGGGCTTCCCTGGTGGCGCAGTGGTTGAGAGTCCGCCTGCCGATGCAGGGGACATGGGTTCGTGCCCCGGTCTGGGAAGATCCCACATGCCGCAGAGCGGCTGGGCCCGTGAGCCATGGCCGCTGAGTCTGTGCTCCACAATGGGAGAGGCCACAACAGTGAGAGGCCCGCGTACCGCAAAAAAAAAAAAAAAAAAAAATCTTCCAACAAACAAACACCCAGGACCAGATGGCTTCGTAGGCGAATTCTATCAAACATTTAGAGAAGAGCTAACACCTATCCTTCTCAAACTCTTCCAAAAAATTGCAGAGGAAGGAACACTCCCAAACTCATTCTATGAGGTCACCATCACCCTGATACCAAAACATGAAAAGGATACTACAAAAAAAAGAAAATTACAAATGAATATCACTGAGGAATATAGATGTAAAAATCCTCAACAAAATACTAGCAGACAGAATCCAACAACACATTAAAAGGATCATACACCATGATCAAGTAGGATTTATCCCAGGGATGCAAGGATTCTTCAATATACGCAAATCAATCAATGTGATACACCATATTAACAAATTGAAGGATAAAAACTATTTGATAATCTCAATAGACGCAGAAAAGCTTTTGAAAAAATTCCACACCCATTTATGATAAAAGCTCTCCAGAAAGTAGGCATAGAGGGGACCTACCTCAATATAATAAAGGCCATATATGACAAACCCACAGCCAACATCATTCTCAATGGAGAAAACCTGAAACCATTTCCACTAAGATCAGGAACAAGATAAGGTTGCCCACTCTCACCACTATTATTCAACATGGTTTTGTAAGGTTTAGACACAGCAATCAGAGAAGAAAAAGAAATAAAAGGAATCCAAATCAGAAAAGAAGAAGTACAGCTCTCACTGTTTGCAGATAACATGATACTACACACTACTCCTAAAGAAGCCAGAAAACTACCAGAGCTAATCAATGAATTTGGTAAAGTTGCAGGATACAAAATTAATGCACAGATATCTCTTGCATTCCTATACACTAATAATAAAAAATCTGAAAGAGAAATTAAGGAAACACTCCCATTTACCATTGCAACAAAAAGAATAAAATACCTAGGAATAAACCTACCTAGGGAGACAAAAGACCTGTATGCAGAAAACTATAAGACACTGATGAAAGAAATTAAAGATGATACCAGCAGATGGAGAGATATATCATGTTCTTGGATTGGAAGAATCAATATTGTGAAAATGACTATACTACCCAAAGCAATCTACAGATTCAATGCAGCCCCTATCAAATTACCAATGACATTTTTTACAGAACTAGAACAAAATATCTTAAAATTTGTATAGAGGCACAAAAGACCCCGAACAGCCAAAGCAGTCTTGAGGGAAAAAAACGGAGCTGGAGGAATCAGACTCCCTGACTTCAGACTATACTACAAAGCTACAGTAATCATGACAATATGGTACTGGCACAACACCAGAAATATAGATCAATGGAACAGGATAGAAAGCCCAGAGATAAACCCACGCACCTATGGTCAAGTAATCTATGACAAAAGAGGCAAGGATATACAATGGAGAAAAGACAGTCTCTTCAATAAGTGGTGCTGGGAAAACTGGACAGCTACATGTAAAAGAATGAAATTAGAACATTCCCTAACACCATACACAAAAATAAACTCAAAGTGGATTAGAGACCTAAATGTAAGACCGGACACTATGAAACTCTTAGAGGAAAACATAGGAAGAACACTCTTTGACATAAATCACAGCAAGATCTTTTTTGATCTACCTCCTAGAGTAATGGAAATAAAAACAAAAATAAACAAGTGGGACCTAACGAAACTTAAAAGCTTTTGCAAAGCAAAGGAAACTACAAACAAGGTGAAAAGAGAACCCTCAGAATGGGATAAAATATTTGCAAACAAATCGACGGACAAAGGATTAATCTCCAAAATATATAAACAGTTCATGCAGCTCAATATTAAAAAAAAAAACAAACCAATCCAAAAATGGGCAGAAGACCTAAATAGACATTTCTCCAAAGAAGACATACAGATGGCCAAGAAGCACATGAAAAGCTGCTCAACATCACTAATTATTAGAGAAATTCAAATCAAAACTACAATGAGGTATCACCTCACACCAGTTAGAATGGGCATCATCAGAAAATATACAAACAACAAATCCTGGAGAGGGTGTGGAGAAAAGGGAACCCTCTTGCACTGTTGGTGGGAATGTAAATTGATACAGCCACTATGGAGAACAGTATGGAGGTTCCTTAGAAAACTAAAAACAGAATTACCATATGACCCACGAATCCCACTCCTGGGCATATGCCCTGAGAAAACCATAATTCAAAAAGACACATGCACCCCAATGTTCACTGCAGCACTATTCACAATAGCCAGGTCATGGAAGCAACCTAAATGTCCATCGACAGACGAATGGATAAAGAAGTTGTGGTACATATATACAATGGAATATTACTCAGCCATAAAACGGAACAAAATTGTGTCATTTGTAGAGACGTGGATGGACCTAGAGACTGTCATACAGAATGAAGTAAGTCAGAAAGAGAAAAACAAATATCGTATATTAACACGTATATGCGGAATGTAGAAAAATGGTACAGGTGAACTGGTTTGCAGCACAGAAATAGAGACACAGATGTAGAGAACAAATGTATGGACACCAAGGGGGGAAAGTGGTAGGATGAATTGGGAGATTGGGATTGACATATATACACTAATATGTATAAAATAGATAACCAGTAAGAACCTGCTGTATAAAAACATTAAATTAAATTTTAAAAAATTGCACCTCTTCCAAAAAAAAAAAAAAGGGAAAGTCCTGGCCATCTGCTTTCACTGCAAGAGCATGGGTTCAATCTTCAATCCCTAGTCGGGGAACTAAGATCTCACAAGACTTGCGGCCAAATAAATAAATATGCATCTCTTATAGACAGAATATAGTTGATGTTTTAAAAATCCATTCTAATGATCTCTGTCTTTTAATTTGAGCAGATAGTCTATTTACATTTAAGATGAGTATTGACATGGCTGGATTTAAGTCTACTGTTTTATTGTTTTATATCTCCCCATCTGTTTTTTTTTTATTAATTTCTTCTTTCTTTTCTTTTTAGTTAATTGAAAACAAGTTTTGGAATTACATTTTAATTTATCTGTTGTGTTTTTAGGTATGTCTCTTTGAATTATATTTTAGTGTTTGCTTAGGGTTTACAAAACACATTCCTAACGTTTCTGATCTATTTTGAGTTAATATTGTAGCACTTCATGCAAAACATAAGAACCTTACTCCCATATAGGTCCACTTATGCTGTGCCAGCTTCTAATCATTTATATTCTAGTTTTCATAAGCATTATATCTAGAAATGATATAAGTCCATAATAAAATGTTATAATTTTTGCTTTAAATGTTTACATGTTTTTTTTAATTAATAAGAAAAATAATGTATCATGAATGATACATTGCAGAGACTCTGGATTCTCTTTTATTCTTTCAAAGAATATTGATTTTTTTTTTCTTTTTAAATTTCAGCAGCGGTAATCCATCTTGACTCAAACTTTATAATCTGTTTCCAGTGATGGGAAGTAGCTGAAATCTCTGTGTATTTTCCTTAGCTTTAATTGTGCTGCTTTGAGTTTACCCCATGCATGTGTAGCTTGGGGCCAGTCAAGAGATTTAGCTGGGTCTATACACAGAATATCGGTCTGCTTCTCTCTGGCTCTCTCCTTTCTGGGATTTCCCCCCTGCCCTCCATTTTCAGCAGCTGCGATTGCTCTAAACTCTGTCCTCTGGTTTTCAGGGCAGTAAAACTGAGGACCTCTGACTATTAGTTGTTCCATGTGGCACTGGGGGCTCCCCTCATACTAAAAGCCATAAAAATGGGAATTCAGCCAGTGCCATTCCTTTTCCCCACCCTCCAGTTCTGTCTGCTTTTGGTCAATCTCCAGTATCTTCAGGTAGTTGTTTCTAAAATGTTTAGGCTTACATTTATTATCTGCAAGAGGGTTAGTCTTGCAGAACCACTAGTAATTAATATTTATTGTATTTTATTAAATTAGCTGTGACGGACTGGGTGAAAAATCTTCATTTAGTCAAACAGTTAGTCAGATAGTTTGAGAAGCACTAACTTAAGAGACTTTGTAAAAGTTCCTATAACCAAGATCCCTGGAACTATCCTGTTTCTACCATTCCCTGAACCTGATTGCTCAGTAAACCCTTTTATTTCCTGAGCCACTTTTTTTTGTTGTTGTTTAATGTTGACCATAGGTTATTCTGTTCCATACATAAGGACTATAATTGATACAATATTATCCAAGTTTTCTATAATGAACATGCTTACTTGTCCTAATATTAAAAAGCAACAGCTGGGACTTCCCTGGTGTCCAGTGGTTAAGACTCTGCCCTTCCACTGCAGGCGGTGCAGGTTCAGTTCCTGGTCAGGGAACTAAGATCCCCATGATGCGCTCACGGCCAAAAAAAAGGTACAGCTGTACTTACAAATAAAGAAATCACCTATAACCTGGAGACACAGGAGGGAAGCTGGCATCAGCTACAGCTCAGTGTCTTGTGGCTGAAGTCATATGATATCAGAAAATGACTATGGCAGACCACACAGATGTTCAACATTTACTAAGAGTTAAAATTATTGTTTCAGGGCTTCCCTGGTGGCGCAGTAGTCGACAATATGCCGCCAATGCAGGGGACACGGGTTCGGGCCCTGGTCCGGGAAGATCCCACATGCCACGTAGCAACTAGGCCCGTGAGCCACAACTGCTGAGCCTGTGCGTCTGGAGCCCGTGTTCCGCAACAAGAGAGACTGCGACAGTGAGAGGCCTGCGCACCGCGATGAAAAGTGCCCCCGCTCGCCGCAACTAGAGAAAGCCCACGCACGGAAACGAAGACCCAACACAACCAAAAATAAATACATAAATTAATTTTAAAAAATATTGTTTCAAAGTGATGACACAGAATATCCAAACCAAAAGAGTGTTTAAAAGCATCTCATTCAATTCTCTACTTCATTTTACAGATGAAGCACTTGAGAGGCAGAGACTAGAAGTGTTTTGACCAGAACTAGAGAGTCAGAAAACGGTAGAGAAGTGATTATGGAACTAGGACTTTTTTTTTTTCTTTAATATAGCTCTAGTTTTAAGCACAGCAGTGGTCCTGGCTTCATTTCAATGATTCTGCAATAAGAACTTCGATTGTCAAACACATGTTAGATCATAAGGACCCATTTTTCAAAAAAAAGTTACACGGATAACAGCAGAGCTGGTCTATAGGAAGTAGCATTGGGATCCGGAATCCTGCACACCCAGGTCCTCCTTGTACCCCAAGTGAATAAATTTAATGTTAATTTAGGGTTTTCTCTATTAGCCACTATTTACTTCATTTATAAATTGCCTGTGTTGTTGGTTTATAATTAGTTTATTCATAAACTTTAAGTATTGCCTCTAATTATCTTCCTCGGTACGTTTTGTTCCTACACGTCCCGAATCAGCCCTGTAGTGAGCAGCCATGGTGCCCAGAGAGCTCTGCGTAGCATCTGGTAGCAGGAAAAACAAGGGCTGAGGAAACAATGTTAGTAACACTTAAGAACACTTAGGTGAGAATTACACAAAAACCTCAAAATGTATAGGCTTCATACTTGGCAATACAATAAATTAGCCCCATTGTCCCGCACAGCCTTTTTTTTTTCCTTTAATAAACTGGGTTTTCAATGGAAGGCTTTAAATAGTCATTTTCCAAACTACTAC
The DNA here is from genome assembly GCF_963924675.1 of Phocoena phocoena. Lineage (NCBI taxonomy): Eukaryota > Metazoa > Chordata > Mammalia > Artiodactyla > Phocoenidae > Phocoena > Phocoena phocoena. Next base: position 30,021,923 of record NC_089230.1, on the reverse strand, counting down.
TTACAGCCTTTATTAATCTATTCCACTCTTATTCGTCTACTTTATTTTTTATTCTCTTCCCTCTCACCAACTTTCTCCTTTTCCTTTGATTCATCCCTAGATATAATAGGATTCTTTTTTCTTTGGCCCAAACCTTTTTTCAGCTACAACTATTTTTCTTCACTATGTTTAAAACCATATGCTACATAAGCCAAGGCTAGACCTATATGTTCTGGAGCTGCAGCAGGATAATATTTTTGAGTTTTCTCATGTTTCTTAACTTCCATTTCCATCCATTATATTTATTTCTACCCCCAAAGGTAGGAACATTTTAAAAGTTTTCAAATTAAAAGTGGTTTCCTGGGATGCCCAAAGCCTCCAGCTAACTCACGACAGGCACTCATTTATGACAATAGTTGCCAACATGGTTTTATTGTTGGTGTGCCGACTACACAGATGCTTAATCTTATTTCATTCCATGAATTCATTCAGTACATGTTGGTTTAATGACTCCAAAATGTCAGTCACTGTACTAAATGCTAGATGCTTTAGGACAGGAGGAAGGTAATATTAAGAACCTTTCCATATATTCTCATGTGAAGTTCTTTATAAGGTAAGTAACTACTTAACAGGCACAGTGGCAAACACTTTCAACAACTATCTCTTTTTACTCCTCACGATATTCTAGTATTATCACCACTTTACTGATTCGGAAAAATAAGTCATTTGCCAAAGGCCACAGAGAGGGCTGGAATTGGAACTCAGCTCAACTGGACCCCACCACCCCATGATATAAAATCTTTCGTGTGTACTGGTTTAGCTTCTGTTACCAGTGCTGGTCTTTCTTTCTTTCTTTTTTTAAGTTAGTTTTTATAGGAGTATAGTTGCTTTACAATGTTGTGTTAGTTTCAACTGTACAGCAAAATGAATCAGCTGTACATATACATCTATCCCCTCTTTTTTGGATTTCCTTCCCATCTAGGTCACCACAGTGCATTAAGTAGAGTTCCCTGTGTTATACAGTATGTTCTCATTAGTTATCTATTTTAGACATAGTATCAATAGTGTATATATGTCAATCCCAATCTCCCAATTCCTCCCACCCTCCTCTTCCCCCTTAGTATCCATACATTTGTCCTCTACGTCTATGTCTCTATTTCTGCTTTACAAATAAGTTCATCTATAACATTTTTCTAGATTCCACATATATGCATTAATATGCAGTATTTGTTTTTCTCTTTCTGACTTACTTCACTTTGTTTGACACTAAGTCCATCCACATCTCTACAAATGACCCAATCTCATTCCTTTTTATGGCTGAGTGATATTCCATTGTATATACGTACCACATCTTTATCCATTCCTCTGTTGATGGACATTTAGGTTGCTTCCATGACCTGGTTATTGTAAATAGTGCTGCAATGAACATTGTGGTACATGTGTCTTTTTGAATTATGGTTTTCTCAGGGTATATGCCCAATAGTGGGATTGCTGGGTCATATGGTAGTTCTATTTTTAGTTTTTTAAGGAACCTCCATACTGTTTTCCATAGTGCCAGCTCTAGTCTTTCAAGAAAACTTTTTGCAGTTCAACTCAAAGATCTTTCCTATCATTTAATCTGTTCTACATCCCCTTCTTCTTTCACATCTGTCGTGGGTTGAATTGTGTCCCCCCAAAATACAAAGCTTAAAGTCCCAACCTCAGCACCCCATATCAAGACCTTATTTGGAAATAGAATTGTTCTAGATGTAATTAATTAAGATGAGGTCATACTGGCATAGGGTGAGCCCCTAATCTAGTATAATGGTATCCTTATAAAAAGGAAAAAATTTGGACACAGAGACAGATATGTACACAGGGAGAACATCATGTGAAGATTGGAGTTACACTGCTACAAGCCAAGGAACACCAAGTTTGCTGGCAAACCTCAGAAAATAAAGAGGAATGCATGGAACAGATTCCCCCTCATGGCCTTATAAGTAACCAATGCTGCAGATACCTTAATTTCAAACTTCCTGCCTTCAAAACCGTGAGAGGATAACTTTGTTGTTTACGCTACCAGTTTGTGATACTTTGTTCTGGCAGCCCTAGCTAACTTATACATCTACACTTGGATGATTCAGAAACCCAAATTTCTACTGCTCTCTCTTTTTCTAACACTCCAATATTCCCTTTCTCCAATTGCGTGACTTTTTAGCACAATAAGGTAGAACCAGTCATACCGTTGCCAAATGTAAGGTGCAAAGAGTTATCTTTGAAATCTATGATCTCCCTCCCACAGTTGGGCAATCATCCAAATGGCTGAAGGGTTAGAAGCATGATCTTTGAAGTCAATTGGGCTCAAATATCAGTTTCCACATTTACTGGCTGTATGATCTTGGGCAACTCTCTGAGTTTCTTTCCCTGTTAAAGGGGGCTAACACCACACTACCACATGGAATTTCAGTGATTAAGGGAGAAAATATATGATAATAATTTAGCACATAAACTGGCATGTAGAAAGTACTAAACAAAATTACTTATTATCATTATTGTTTCTAAAATAAACTTTAGAATTTATTTTTCATGTGTATTTCAGATACACATTTGTGTACATTATGTAAGTTTTTTTTGATTATGTATGTAATCATTACGTAAGTAATATTATGATCTGCTGGTATGAGAGCGACTCTACCTATTATGTTCTATTTGGTTTGCCTTTCACCTTTGGCAATATCTAAAATGGAGAGGGTGTGACCTTAAAATAGTGAAGTAGGAGAATCTATATTAGAGAATCCTTGAATCATTAGTGTGCCCTTTAACTTTATCCCTGAGATTAGAACCAGTTATATGACTAGGACATCAAAACAAAAATGCAGCTCCAGTTCTAAGAAGGGAAGTTTCAAACTGATAGAAAAAGCATTTATTAAGGTGAAATATTAAGGCCCATGATACCTGAGTCTAAAAGGTATTTAATCATTTTTCCCCTATATAAATACGTTATTTGGCAATGATTATTTTCCCATGTCTTTACCAAATTCCGTGCCCCCTCCTTAAGATTTTTTTGGGGGTGGGTGGGTTAGAAATCTACTAATATGCTTAGCATATTAACTTTTATTAACTTTAGATGAAAAATTTGCTGAAACACTATCACATTTCCTTTCAAAGATACATGTTAAGGTAAAAAAGACAAGGGGGTATCCATGCCTTTGGCCTTACTCTTTTCTTCACTTAGAATAATTTCTTTCCTTCTACCCTTCCTGTTTGAAATCCTTTCTCTTTTTTCTGTTTCTTTTTTTTTTAGACAGTTTCTAACGCTGCCACAGTCTAAAGGCCTTCTCTTACCTTCCCACTTTGTACATCCCCTGAGGCCTTTAGGTATCCTCATCTTTGGCTCAAATCTTAATCCCACCACAAACATGAGAGCAGCAGAAATAAACATTCTCATCTTCATAAACTCTGCAGTATTTTTTAAAATTAATTTATTTATTATCTTCGGCTGCGTTGGGTCTTTGTTGCTGCGCATGGGCTTTCTCTAGTTGCGGCAAGTGGGGACTACTCTTCGTTGTTGCGGTGTGCGGGCTTCTCATTGTGGTGGCTTCTCTTGTTGTGGAGCACGGGCTCTAGGTGCCTGGGCTTCATTAGTTGTGGCACGCAGGCTCAGTAGTTGTGGCTCATGGGCTGTAGAGCACAGGCTCAGTAGTTGTGGCGCACGGGCTTAGTTGCTCCGCGGCATGTGGGATCTTCCCGGACCAGGGCTCGAACCCATGTCCCCTGCATTGGCAGGGGGATTCTTAACCACTGTGCCACCAGGGAAGCCCCTGCAGTATTTTTTTTTTTTAAAGCAAAAGTTCAATAGTTAAATGAATAAGTAAAGTGAACAACTTTTTAGGATGAGTCATGGATGGAAAGAAGCAGTTTTAACACTTTTAAAATGAAAACTTAATAGTTAAAAATGAAAGATATTAATTTATTAAAATTCCAGTATATCACTATTCTGGCTAACTCTACCTCACACTCTTACCACGTTACACATTTTTGCCTTCTTCACAGCACTCAAGAATCTAACGTTATCTGTTTGCTCTTGGCTGCTCACTGTATGCACAGTGCTGGCACCTATGAACTGCTTAATTGCTGTCTTGGCGACTTGTCAGAAGAGAAAGACAAAACACTAGAAAAAGGACGTTACTGATTACATTTGGCTGTATTTCATGTATTTGCGTTGCAAGTGCTGGTAGGGGAATGGCCAATGAATGCAAAATTCAGAATGCTGCTTCCCGGGAAAATCAGAGTTAAAACTGACTTCTCAGATTGCACTAACTCCGTCAGTCCTGGAAGGCGAAATTAACGCCGGATTTCTCAAAGACTACGTTTTCATCTCTGTATTTCCAGACCCTGTCCCTACGTATGGTACATTGCAGGTGTTTCAATGCACCTGTTAAATCCCGATTTGGACGGGGTTACGAATCCAGGGGACAATTTAGTGTTAAAAAGAAAAAGAAAACAAACAAACCAACCTTCTTTTAGAACGAACTATATTAGGAAACCGTAACCAACCACCGGGCTGGCCAGAGGTTCCACTTAACTAACAGTCGCCGGGAAAGTGGAATTTGCAATGCGCTCAGAAGTAGCGAGCTTTCGTTTCATGAAAACAGACAGACGCGCGCGCGGGCTAAGACCACCCACAGAATGAAAAATTCATGAACATTCAGAATGACTTAAAATTGAAGGGAGAGAGTGTGCAGCTCAGGGAGGCCCAGTTGGTGGGGTCGATAGGAAATTACAATTATAGTGTCAGAAGGGGTTAAAACTGGTGTTCCGACAGAGCCTGGGCTCCGCGGGACTTACAAGATCGCGCAGACAGGAGAGCTTGGCCCTTCTCGCGCTCCGTAGGACGAGTTCTCTGGGCCTCCGCGGGCCCCGGCTGGGAATGACGTTGGGAGGCTGCCCGCGTTAGTGCCTGTTGTGCGGTCCAATGACTGCCGAACAGAGTCGTGACCGGTCCTGCTAGAAGGCTAGCAGGACCCCTGTCTCAGAGCCACCTCAATCCGGAAACAGAAATTCTCGAGACCGGCACTGCCAGAGCCAGCTCTTGCACGGAAGGGAGTGCACATGCGCCTAGGGGTCCTGGGAAACCCTTAAATACCGTCTTGAGGTTACGTTCGTTCTCTTTCCCTGCCGCCGCGGAACCGCGCGGAGGCCGAGGCGCGGGGTGAGTGGAGGGAAGCGAGGGTGGTGTTTACGAAGCGTGGCTCGCTGTTTTTTGTCTGGAATTGACAATGAATACACTTAAATTGAATCTATTTATCAACCCCTTTTTTGCTTTTTGTGTTGTAGTGCATTCAAGATTCGGCTCCACCCGTAACCCACCGCCATGGCCGAGGAAGGGTGAGCCCAGGGCCCGGGGTGGTGGTGCGGCCCAGGCATGGGCTTCGAGCCGGTAGTGCGGGGCTCTGGGTCGGCCGTGGCGCCTTAAAGCGCGCCTGACCTACCTCGCTGATGACTGCTAAGTGCAAGGCGTTAGATGGTGTGCGGGAACTTATTAATAGCTTAATTTGTTTATTTTTCAGCATTGCTGCTGGAGGTGTAATGGACGTTAATACTGCTCTGCAAGAGGTGCTGAAGACCGCCCTCATCCACGATGGCCTAGCACGTGGAATTCGCGAAGCTGCCAAAGCCTTAGACAAGTACGTGTATCAGTCTCAATACGGTGGGGTGTTGGAACCGGAACAAAACTGCAGCCGAGGGAAGAAAGCGTGAAGTTCATGGTGTTAGCACAGAGGTTCTGAATGGCATCCGTTCTACAGGAAACCTAGGAAAAGGTATCAGAACTCAGGTCTCTAATGACCCACCTAAGGCGTGTGGGTTTGGAATGGGGATGAGCACTTGATTCCTAAAGTGAAACTACAGTGTTTGAATGATGACTTAAAATTGTCGGATACCCCTTCACTCCTTTTATGAGTGAAAACTAATAGTCTGACAAACCTGTAGCTTTTGGGGCTAATTTCACTGTTATTTAGGGGATAGGTGGGAACTTTTATTTAGTACTTCTGCAAATTAAAACCATTATAATCAAGTGGCAGAAACATCTGGTTTTGGTATGAACTTTGTATAGTAGCTGTGGAGACCAATGTGGGTGTGGGATAACTAAATTTACTCAGTGAGGTCTCTGGGTGGGTAACATTGGTAAAACAGCTGTTAACTATTAGAGCTGAACTTAAATGTCGTGAAAGGGTTATTAGGTAAATTTAAGTCTATTCAATTTGGTGTAGGTTGGCCAGTTGAATCCAGTGAAGACAGCACTTGTTGGAAAGTTCCTGATACGAGTCTACTAATTGTAACTTGAAAACACTGCAATATTAAGGGTCTGGGCTAGTAACAGGTAACAACTTAGTAAACTAGTTCCTATATATAACATTTGAAGTTTTAAGAGTTACTGAAGACAGGGTGATTCTGTAGATGAAGTTAAGGAACATATGCCTGGTGGTAGCTACGTCAAACTAAAGTTGTATTCTTCAGTGGCTGCTTATGTTTTGCCAGTGTAGCCAGTGCAAAGATAACTCTTCTAAAGCACAGTAGTGGATTTAGATCTGAATTTTAACATCTACTGTTGGATTTGCATTTCAGGCGCCAAGCCCATCTCTGTGTGCTTGCATCCAACTGTGATGAGCCTATGTATGTCAAGCTGGTGGAGGCCCTTTGTGCTGAGCACCAAATCAACCTGATTAAGGTAAGTTTCTCATTGAATTTGGTTTTTCTGAAAGCGAAAGTAGCTTAATGGAAATTGGGCCAGTTAGGGACATGTGTCCACATAAATGCTATCCATAGTGATTTTTGTCATAGCAGAGCAAATTTTGTAACGAGCTCTTTGTTTCCTGCAGCTGTGAAAAGCGTCACAAATTTGGCATTGTTGGATACGATAAAACTAGTTCTAGAGACATTTTTATTCCTGCAGAATTAAATGCTAATTTTATGTTGGTACAGAACAAAAGACAGGTAGGGTGTTGATAGGGGGGTCTTGGTGCTGTGCATGATGACAACTGGCTCCCTCTACTGAACTGATATGAGGAAACTGCCATGTCACCCTCTCTGACTACAGCTACCTTCATATAACGTACTGTGTTACCAATAGCATTAAAGTCTTGGAGTGTGGTGATCTTTGTTTTTATTCCCCCCTGATAGGTTGATGACAACAAGAAACTAGGGGAATGGGTAGGCCTCTGTAAAATTGACAGAGAGGGGAAACCCCGTAAAGTGGTTGGCTGCAGCTGTGTGGTGGTTAAGGTAAGTCGGTACCGGTGTGCGGGGTGAAGGCTGCGCTGGGTAGACGCGCTTCACTGTGAGTTAAGTCAAGAATCTCTTCGAAGCAAAAAACGCGTAATCCTCAGCAAACTTAGAAAAAGCTTTCTGCCTTGCAGAAAAGGGAAATAAGACATAGTTAAGCCAGCCAATGAATCTGCTTACCTGAATGTGTTTCTGCAGAAATTTAGAAAATGCTGGCAATAGGAAAGCCGTGTTACGAGCCTTAAAGACATTGAAGTCTTTAAGGTCCCTGAAAATGGCTACAAGACATTTTAATGGTGGGAAGCATTTTCACGAGGCGTGCTGATTTTTTTAAAAGCTTCATTATAACTAGTGCTAACAATTTAGTTGAGTTTCTAAATTAGTAAAATCACATATGTTTTTTTTAGGACTATGGCAAAGAGTCTCAGGCCAAGGATGTCATCGAGGAGTACTTCAAATGCAAGAAATGATCAAATAAAAAAACTAGGCTCTTGTTCCTTATCTCTGGTTTTTTATTTGGGGCAGTAAAGTAAGGTCCCTGTTAATGAAGAACAAAAGATATTCATTGCAAAATAACTGGAAGCATGCTCTCTGTCGCCTGGTTCTAACTGAAAGCCTTTTCTCCCAACCAGTAAGTAACTTCAGTGTTGGCAAGTAGAAGAGCCCAAGTGAAGATAGGCTTACAGTGAGGTATTGGTGACAGGGTTTCTTGGGTGTGGACATTTATCACGACTGTGACCATCCTAGGACCAAGAGAAATGGGTTGAGGCTAGTCAAGTGTGGGTGTCAATAACTTAAAATCCTAAAGCTGGATTGGATTTAGGCTGTGGGACACTAGAAGGTACATGAAGTCCAGGTGTGCTTAATGCACATGCCCGTTAGGGAAGGTCAAGAGTGTCTTATTTACCTAAATATTAGCCACAGAAACAAGATGTGTTTCTATGTATTTCTAGTCCCTCTAAAAATAGTAGGGAGAAGTAATGGTGACCCATGTACTTCAAGCCTGGATCAAGTTGGGTTTGTTTGTGTGAGTAGGAAACGTTGAACCAGGTAGGACTAATGGAAGTCTTAAAATTGGAATCCCTCGTAAATTGCCAACTGGGGGTACTTTTGAGTTTCTCTCCCCTGGTTTGCTTGTCCTACTATACAGTTATAGGGCACATGTGAAGGGAAAATGAATTTAGTTTGCTTTTAATTGTGATTTCTTTATATCACTGTCTGCTTAACATTTTGAGTCCCTATGCTGTATTTGGTGCTCTTTGAGTCTGTTGATGCAGTGGGAAAACCATAGTTTTGTTTGATCCTTTATGGGAAATTGTGTAATTCAGGCTAGGGAAAACTGTTGGATTACAGCAAAGTGCATTTTCATATTCACCCCTTTTTGAAATTAGTGCTGGGAAGACTTTTTGAAGCTAATCTGTTTGCTGAATGTTAACTCTGATTTGGGATTACATCAGCATTGGTTTTTCGATATTTCCATATCTGCTGTCAGCTGAGCTACAAAACACACTTAAAGAAATATTCTACCCTTGACCTTATCTTACTGTAGATACTACCTGGCTAAGTCCATTGTTGAAAATTAACTTTCAGTGTGTTTTCTGGCTTCTGTCTGCTAGAATGTTACGGTCACCAAGACACTTACGGTCAAACTAGCTTCTTGATGACCTTTTTCTTTTGCCCTCTTCCTGACTTCTTAGAAAATTTTATTTGTGGTCTACTTTGGCCTTTGCCATGCTGTACCTCAGTCCCTTGTTTCTCCCTCTGCCCACCCCTTCTATTGTAATAGTTCCAGAGGTCAGGCTGGTCCTGTTCACTTCTCTAAGGCCAGCCTGGGACGGTTTGCACTTCGTTTGTCTTTTATCAGCACTACACTAATGGTGCACACTAGACAGCACCCTGTGAAAACCTTCAAGTTTGGTGTGCCTCAGTGATTTTATCGTCCCCTTAAGGTCGGTGCTTTTTGTGAGAGGAAGGGGAAGAGCTGTTGACCTGCTAATGTATGCCAAGCTCTGCACCAAGTTTTAACATTTTTTTGTGTTACTTCCTGTCGATTTCCCAAGCCAGAGCCCTCGGATGTCCTCTGCCCCACCTCTGCCTTTTATAGCCTGTAGACTCCAGGTGGCAATGGCCCCAGTTTTTCATCCGCACTGCTCAGTTGCCGTGAAGTGATAATCCTTTTTCTCATGACTAAATCTGTTAGGTCTTTCTGCCTTTGCCTGAAGTACCTTTCTTTTTTGTCTACCTGGCAGTCTTCAAAACCCAGCTCAAAGGAACATAGCTTTAGCCTTGAAATTGTGACTTGTCTATAGCTTCTATGGGATTCATGAGGGAGGCCATCCATGCAAAGGTGCCAGGGCAGAAGCAGATGTCTTCATTCTCTTACTGGGGAAAATAATAGTTTGAGGGCATCCCTCGTGAGACTCCCCTTTCACTGGGTTGCAAGGAAACCTCCAAGCCAAATCCATTTTCTTTGTTCTTAACTCTTATACTTAAAAAATTTTTGCCTGGTCCTGATTTTATTAAAATTTCTATTACGTGTATTTTTGGTAAACCACTTTAAATTCTTTTAAAAATAATCAGGACATCCATAGAAAAATTGTAAAAAGGCTGTGTTAGGTAGGTGTCCATTAAAAACAAGAATTTGTCTATCTTAAACTGGGTTGTTGAGGCAATGAAAACATAGGCAGAGGTGTTATGAACCCTAGAAATGGGGAAACATCTGTCTTACTGAAGACTAGCCCTTGAAATGGAGCTTGAATTTCTTTTTTCTTTATGGATGAGAGTGCAAAAAGTTGGGCTCAAGGAATATGTTAAGCACAGGCAAGCTTTGTGTCTTCCTGCCCTCTACATAGAGGAGGAAGGAGAGGATATTTAACCAAGGAGGGGAAGTAAGATCACAGTCTTCATTCCAGGCTGAGGGTGGGGCAGGGTGATGGCTCAGTGGGGTAGGGCATTGTCCTCCCAGCTGGGGTCCTCATAAAGCCCAGTCCACAAGGCAATATGGCATTTGCAGGAGTAATTTCTAGCAAGAGCAATGGAGGCATGGCTGGGCTATGCAGGTACCCAAGAGATGCCACCAGGCTTCCCCAGCCTCCTAGAGAGAAACTTGGATGAAGTCTGACTCGTTGCCGGTGGCCAGGTGCTGGGGGCAGAGGGGGATGGTCACAGTCAAAATTGAAGAATAATTGTACAGAGGGTGATCAGGTATTTAGGGCTTGGGCTACATAAATATTAACACATCAGTGTTCAGAAGGATTGGTGGTACTGGTGCTCCCCAGGCAGAAATCAGTCCTTTTTAAACAACAGTGGCTTACACTTCAAATGGCATAAGCACACCTAAATTAAAACTTTATCATACCACAAGTGAGATGTCTCAGCCAGTTTTTTTACCCAAAACATAACAGGGCCGAGTCTGCTGGTTAAAGTTGCATTACAACCTGGCTTTTGCTTGAAAAGGTTAGAAATGAGGGAGGTGGGTGACCCTAGGAATTATTAAGACCTGCACTAAAGGGGCAATCTTTTAAGCTCTCTTAGTTCGTATGAAACATGCCTTAAGAGTGTTGTTTCTTGACATTTCTTTTGCCCCTTGTTCACTGGCCACTTTCATCACCGCATTCCTAATTTGTTTTCAGTGGCAAATTGGCTTTGGGAATGGGATAAACAAGAGTAGGGAAGTGCTTTTATAGGTAGAAGCTGAGTCTCGGGTTTCCTCTTTGGGAACTAAACTCAGTTATGAAACGTGAAGGTGGAGAGTGGTGGTTATTTTGTGGCCCTACCAACCCGGGAGGTTCTGTTAACCTTTCATTTTCTGATAAAGGGTGAGAAAAATTATAAAGCATCAATTTAGTTAACCCATTCATTGACCAATTACAAGTGAAAGAATGGTTATAGCTATAAGTATGCTTACTACAGAACTCGGTAGGACTTGGTTGAAGGAGGGGAACAGTTACGTAAAATGTGATACATCTACATAATGGAGTATTATGGTGCCGTAAAAATGGACAGAATGGAAGGTTATTTGTCAGTGTATTAAAGCAATAGTTAAAACATACAGTAAGACCACATTTTGTTAAAAAAAACACATGCTTTCAGAGAAAAGAGGTTGGAAGGGTATACATTCAGGTTTTTTAATGGTTACTTCTGGAAAGGTGGGTATTTTGGTTTTCCTTTTTTTTTTTCTTTAATATGTATTGCTTTTGTAGTAAGAAAACATTCTTAAAGAAATGAAAGAATCGAACAAGATAGTCTTAGGATTAATTTTAAGTAGCATTAATATAAAACTAAAAATTTTTGTATGTTTTGTGAACATGTGAATTTACTTGTCTAGTAAAATAGCACTTGGATACGACAGGGCAGCTTTAAGAGAGAGTTCAGACCTACCCAGCAGAGGGCAGTAAGAAGCTAGTGTCAGAGGGACCCATCAGTAAAAGAAGTGGAGATAAGCACAGACTATACAGCAGGCTCCCCTTAGGAAAAGATTCTCCTCCCACTCCTTGAAAATTGTTGGGCTTTAGTTTACTATTTCTCATTGCTCTTCCTCTTTGTCTTGATATTGTAGAATCCACACTCCCCAGCTGGTGAGGTCAATTCAACTTGTGCTTTGGGAGGTTGTCAGTAGAGGTGACTAGTTATTTTATATACAGTTAAGAAATAGAGACTACATATTCCTAGAGGAAAAGGTTTTGCTCTGTGATAGTGGACTGTATGTTCTTGTTAGGCCCCTTTCTCTTCCACTAAATGAGAATTTGTCTGAAGCTACCTGAAGACTAAAAGGTTTCAGAGCAAGCCTGTTCTGGAAAAATGGGCATAATTTGGAGAGCATCAAGGCAACAGCCATACTCTGGAGATTATAATCCACAGTATAACTCCATGGAAGCACCGACTTTGTCCTGTGCTGTAATCTCTGGTGCCTAGAGTAGTGCCTGGTGTAATAGGTACTCTTATTATCTGTTGGATGAATAGATTTGACCTGCCTATTTGTTTAGTCATTTAATTTGTGGGTTTCCTTCTCGGGCTTAAACTCCCCCGCCTCTTTTGACACTTTAATTTCTCATGTTCCTTTTTTTCTGGCAACAAAAGTGAATCTCAAGCTGGGCCTCTTCTAAACTAGAATGGTGCCAAGTTGTCTCAACTTCCCATCCCTCCAGCTCTACTCTAGGGAGCAGGGTAGAGAAACGTATCCTATCACAATATGGGGTACACAGCTCTAAGAGTCTGAAAATTTAAAAGCCAGTATGAGGCTTGGGAACAGTAAAAAGCATGTGAATTCAGGGAAACTTTTTACACTGCAGTAAATTTCTTTCTGAAGCTTGTTTATTGAGACATGCCAACAGCACAGTATTGTATGAGTGATAGGAACTAAACCTTACACAAATGTAGTATTTGGCTTTTTATTTTTCCTTCTTTCAACTCAACTGCTCCCAACTAAAATTTACAAACAGATTAAAAAATCCTGTTTGTACCTGGTTGGCTTGTTAGAGAAATATGGGGTAAAAGACCTGTGATATTTCACAGTGCTGCCACCAGGTTAAAAGGAGCAAAATGCACATAAATACGAGAACCGTAAGGGGAAAATCGAGTATTGACATACAGAATGCTGCAAATTAAACATTCTGTCTTTTCTTAGATTTGATGCTTGCATATACTTGGTGAGTTCTGGGGTTCAGCAGATGTTTTGCTAAATAGGTGCATGTTGTGTCTTGCTGGGAGGTATTTACCCACACATACGTCATAAAGTGTTGCAGTTACACCAATTTCAGGAGGGAGTACACGTATAATTTTTAAGCAGAAATAAAACCTTTTCTATCCCCACCCACAAGCTAGGGTTTTGAAATTAAATTATCCAATTCAAAATTTTATATTCCAATTTTCTGTCATGTAAAGAGAAATTTAATTTTCAAGTAAACATGAGAATGGTAATGTGGATGATATTAACATGCATAAGCAAAGTTCAGAGCCCTACGTGGAGAGGAAACAGTTTATGTGAAATGTTTTACATTTTAAAGTAACTTACCAAGGCATAAATATACTTATTACCTTTATTGTTGCCTAGTGTCCTGTGAAGTGAGGCTCATTCGAAGTGTCACAGGTTGCGTTGCTGCCATGTGGAGTCTTGGGTAATAGACTGCAGGGCAGATGGAGGTTTAGCTAACATTCAGTTCCTTTTGGGTGGTAGTAAAAATAAAGCAGGTAAGAAATGAGCTGCTCTTCAAAGAAACTTCTGTGTTTTGGTAAAACTGCTGAGGGTGTTTCTCCCGTCAGAGCCGCATAACAGAGCGCAGCAGATTCCTTCAATGAAGCAGAAACCTGCCTGCCTGATAAATCCCAGGACCGTCCAGGGCATGATGACCATTTGCAAGTAAGAGTACAGATTATTTGTGGGAAGTGAAGGCAACATTTTAAAAGCAAGCTGTATTTCTGAGGGGTGGGGGAGAGGAGTGGGGAGGAGGAGAGGGAGACAGGGAGAGAGAAGGAAGGAGGGAGATGGGAGGGGAGGGGAGGGGAGGGAGGGAGAGAAGACGTGTTCAGTTGCCTATAAACTAGTACAAAGGATTGATTTATTCTACACATTATTTTCTTCAGTTAAAAAAGAAAATGTGAACATTCACCTTTGATTTTGGAAGGTGAGCATTCACTTAACATTATAAATCAGTCGAAAATAAGTATAATTGAGTTGAATATTAGCTGACCAGTTATCTTTTATTGCATTGGGTAGAACCCCAGTAGTTATTTTCTTTGGTGTCTCAACTGAAATGTTATATTAATCAAGTGAAAGTGCTCGTAATCATTGCCAGTCCCCAGATTTGTACTTGTGTGTTGAAATTTTTTCTCAGCAGCAAAGTAAAATATTTTACTCTACCTATACAGTTTAACTCTTGTCTTCCTAGTAAGGCATTCACATTTAGAAATTAACAGCCAGTTTGGATAAGAGATGCAAACTCTTATTTAAGGGAGAATATATATTTAATAAGATTTATATTGCTTTATGTAGAGTAGAAAATAACCAAAGCAAAATCTCCCCAACATATAAACAATATGTAACAAACAAAACCCCTATGTAGCGTTGAGTGGAAGAGCATGTAAACTGTTCCTTTGACCCTATAATTCTGATTTCTTGATTTCTGCTTTGATACTTTGATAATGAAAGGTAAACCGTTGTGCAAAGAAATACAGCTATTTCTTTTAACATTTTACTCTCCTATGCGATTCCCAAACTGCTTCATGTTTTTGGTTTTGTTTTTGCCCGCACCACGGGGCATGGAGAGCTTCCCTGACCAGGGGTCGAACCCATGCCCCTGTCCTTCAACGTGCTTCATGTTTTTTGTTTTCTGTTTTTTTTTCTTAAATTAATTTTTGGCTGCATTGGGTCTTTATTGCTGTACACGGGCTTTCTCGTTGCAGTGAGTGTGGGCTTCTCATTGTGGTGGCTTCTGTTGCAGAGCGCGGGCTCTAGGCGCGTGGGCTTCAGTAATTGTGGCTTGCAGGCTCTAGAGTACAAGTTCAGTAGTTGTGGCGCACGGGCTTAGTTGCTCCATGGCATGTGGGATCTTCCCGGACCAGGGCTCGAACCTGTGTCCCCTGCTTTGGCAGGTGTATTCTTAATCACTGTGCTGCCAGGGAAGCCCAACCTGCTTCATGTTTGATTTTAGTCCTTGGAAGAGGCCCTACCAGGAAAGGGCTCTTAATGTAATTCTGGGCTCTGTGTAAAAAAAAAAGTATGTTTCTATAATATCTACATGATTACTTCTCAAACTTAGTTTATTGCTAAATGATACAAAATTTAGGGAATTAAAACGATTACAGTCTTCTACTTAATAACACAAGTGATATTCTTTAATACTGTCAACTAAAGTAATCATTAATCATGATTGTGGTAAATTACTTTCTAGGGGCTTCCCTGGTGGCGCAGTGGTTGAGAGTCCGCCTGCCGATGCAGGGGACACGGGTTCGTGCCCTGGTCCGGGAAGATCCCACATGCCGCAGAGTGGCTGGGCCTGTGAGCCATGGCCGCTGAGCCTGCGCGTCCGGAGCCTGTGCTCTGCAACGGGAGGGGCCACAGCAGTGAGAGGCCCGCGTACCGCAAAAAAAAAAAAAAAAAAAAAAAATTACTTTCTAGAGTTAGTAGTATCATTACTAGTTGTGTTATTTTCTAGAAGTAACTGTGGCCTGACCAAAATGTGGCCTTGCTACTTTCTTGCTGTGTTTCTGGAGATGCTCTCTCTTACTCAGACAGAATTGGGCTGGGAGTTTAGGCCTGAAGTGATGAGTCTCCCATTGCAGACTCTGCTTGCAGTTACAATCTGAACTTTTCAGTTGGAAGGACCTGAAAAATGATCTCATTTGGTTCCCTCATTTTCCCGCTGAGAAGACAGAGCCTCTACACCCCAGGATATGCTCCAAGCAGACTTGGACATGTGGGTAAACTGATTATAGGATTTGTCATTTTGTTGAAGATTAAAATATTCTATATTTAATATATGTGGAAGGAATATACTTTGTAAATTGATATGGGTGTATTGGTGAAGAATATCAGGGATGAGAACTTAAACGTACTATGAGTCCAGAAACACTTTTTTTTTTTTTTTTTTTTGCGTTACGCGGGTCTCTCACAGCCGCGGCCCCTCCCGCTGCAGAGCACAGGCTCCGGACGCGCAGGCCCAGCGGCCATGGCTCATGGGCCCAGCCGCTCCGCGGTACGTGGGATCCTCCCGGACCGGACTGGGGCACGAACTCACACCCCCTGTATCGGCAGGCGGACTCTCAACCACTGCGCCACCAGGGAAGCCCCAGAAACACTTTTTAGTGCATGAAAAATAAGCTAACAAGGGCAATTTATTGGCTTCTACAAGAGGTGTGTACAGATGTGGAAGAATGTTTATACAAAGCCAAAATAGACAAGCATCATCTCCCACAGGTCATTTGCACTGTGCACTTTGAGTTTGTGCAGTGTTTTCCTGATCTGTACTTGTCCCATTAATTTAGGCCACCAACAGTGATGTAGAGCGATGAAGTTTCCAGAACTAGGGATCTACCACGGAACCCTTGTTGGGCCCCTAATACACAGGTGAACTAGCAGATCCGAGGATGTGTCTTTAAAGAGAAGGGAAGACAAGGGGAGGCATTTGTCCATAAGAGGGTGATTTGAAGAAAACCTGTCTCAAAGTGAATAATGAGTGTATTTTACAAAAGATTGCAGCTAGTTCTTTGCCTTGCCATTAAAGTTAATAAATTAATGTTAATTTTCAGAAGCAGTTATAAATAACTTTAAAGGAGTATCATTATCTATAGTTGGTTGGTAGGGGAATTGGCCTTAAAAATAATCCTGGATTAGGTGTCCATTCTATAGTGTTGGCAGAGAAGAACCTGCTTCTTAAAGGTCTCTTTAAGATGAATGAGCATAAGATGCAGATTCTCTTCCTAGACTACAGTGCAGTTCCTGTCCCCAAAAATCTGGGGAGACAATTGCATTAACACGCCAGTGTTGCTGATTTATACTTGATTCCGAGAGCAGAAGAAAAACTACTTTTTGGAGATACGGAATTCTGGTGGATATGTTTTCAGATTCTGAAATTTAGAGATGAAAAGAACCTTTTGAAAACTTCCTTTATTTTCTTGTGTGTGTGCTTCGGTAAAATTCCAAAGGAAGACTAATTTCTGTTGTTAGCTTTTGTCTTCCACTTACTTTTTAAAAAAAAAATTAACCAAATTTATTTTTGGCTGTGTTGGGTCTTCGTTGGTGTGTGCGGGCTTTCTCTAGTTGCGGTGAGCGGAGGCTACTCTTAATTGTTGTGCCCAGGCTTCTCATTGTGGTGGCTTCTCATTGCAGAGCACGGGCTCTAGGGCTCGCGGGCTTCAGTAGTTCTGACTCGCGGGCTCTAGAGCGTGGGCTCAGTAGTTGTGCACGGGCTTAGTTGCTCTGCGGCATGTGGGATCTTCCCGGACCAGGGCTCGAATCCACGTCCCCTGCATTGGCAGGCGGATTCTTAACCACTGCGCCAACAGGGAAGCCCTTACTTGTTTCTTTTTGAGTGTTTCTAAATTTGGACTCATTGGAGAGAAATCAATTTCCTGAGAATTCTTTAGCTAATATTAAAATTTAACATATATGATTGTTATTTTTAATGTTTTAAAATGTTTTAATGTTTTAAAATATTTTATTGTACAAAATAGATCATTACAATTTAGGTAATATGAAAACAATATTCAGAAAAGTCAACTACCAGTTTAATGTTTAAATAAAGACTTCAGAACTTCTGGAATAGCTTCTATCTAAAACAAACCAAATTTAAAATTACTATGGCATTGCCATCTTGATTAAAATTGGTTTTAATTTACTGGCTTAAAAAACCTTTATAATAAAGAGTGAACAATCTCTAGTTGTTAGTTTTATCCAACACCACTTTGCGTTCCTTTTGAGCGTCATTTCAGTACATTCTGTGCAGTGAACAGGAGAGGGCAGCATAACCTCAGCTGTTGGAAAAGCAGTGCAAACCAGTCTTTCTGAACAGAGAAGGCTGTGGGAGCTGATGAAGAGCAGAGTTATAGCAGCAGGTGCTGCAGTGTGTCTATCAAGCAGGATACACAGGAAACAAATGTGAAGTAAAACTGTTTAATGCCTCTGAATGCTGCGGAGTTCTACGCGTATTTTCCAGAGTAATAGCCCCTTCCCTTGTAAAAATGAAATGGGTCAGATGTTGAGATTTTTATGGGATTTAGAAAGCTGTACATGCCTAACAAAGAAGTTGGCTCTACAGCTGTGGGTTTTCTGATCTTTATTTTTTTTTTATGGAGTAGTAATTTTCTAATAATACTAGACACACATCTTCCTTATTTCTTCTCAAATTTCTGAACGAATTTTAATAATAATAAGTAACCAGATCTCAGGTCAGTAAAAGTACATATATGCACCTGAACTGCTCCTGTCTGTTTTGTTGTAGTATTAGTGCAGGAGAGAAAAGGTTAGATTGGTAAATCCATGGATCTCAAGGTCTTAAGACCTCAGCTTCTGTTTAACATCCAGTTTGGTACCTCTCCTTGAGGAGGCAGCTTCCAGGGAATACAAACCTGCAGTGTGCAACCTGGATATATTTTGCTGGAATATGTGTATATGTGTGTGTGTGTGTGTAAATAAATTTTCGTATGTGTATAAAGAACTTGTATTCTTTCTTAGCTTCCTTCAGGAAATTTAACCAGCTATTGGAAAAGTTCCTGGAGAATCAACATGTATTGGCTTTAAGAAAAAAGAGGAGAAAATGAAGGCCTAAATATGAAAGTTTTCTTGCTGCTTATGTTAGGTCTTTACCCTGGTTAGGAAAGAAAAGATTCAAAGGATTATTTTAAATTGACGAGTTGCATTCCAGCCTCAACTTTCACTTAAAAATTCTATATTCTTAGAAATCTCATTTAGGAGATAATTTCCAAAAATCTGACCTCTAAAATATGGATCTCTGTTGCTCATTTTCATTAACTTTTGAGCTTTAATTTCCTCATGTCTGCATATAATCTGCTTTGGGCAATGCTTGCTGTTTCTTCCCACACCCCACCAATTTGAGAAAGCAACCCTTTTGTAATGGCATAAATTTGACTTTTGTGCACTGAACAGAACATTTTTAATATCCTCACTTTCCATTAAAATCTTTGGTTAACAAATGCATAATACAGCACTTATGGATTCAGCAGAGATCCAAAGGTGAACCTGAAATTTCATCTACCGCTTGGTGGCTTATATCCCTGGCAGGGTTACTACATCAGAAATAATGACTTGAGTGTGAATTTGAATGAATGAAAACCATAGATGTTGAATCACAATGCAGTCAGAGGTTTATCCTGGCCTCCATACATAGTAGGGAGGGAATATCTAATTTTAAAACCCATTTCACCTTTTTTCAGTATGCTAGGTCTCATTAAATAATTGTGAACAAAGACACTGGTACTAATTTTCATCCCTTTTGACATACTAAGGACTTCAAAATGGGATTTGACAGGTTTTTGGTGTGTCTGTAGGGCCAACAGCTGGGCATCAGATTGGTTACTATAGGTTGTTATAGTGTCTATACCAATCCCCTTGAAAAGGGGATGGCAGTGGTGCACACATGCGTGTGCACACACACACACACACACAGAGACACACACATGTAGTGGTTGTTCAGCCCACACTGGCTTTATAGTCGGGTAAGTGGGTGGGATCCTTGGGTGTGAATCCTGGCTTTGCCAGTTAGTGATTATGAGACCCTAGAAAAGTCATTTAGCTTATTTATTTATTTTTGAACTTATTTATTTATTTTTGGCTGTGTTGGGTCTTCGTTGCTGTGTGCGGGCTTTCTCTAGTTGCAGTGAGTGAGGGCTACCCTTTGTTGAGGTGCACAGGCTTCTCATTGCGTTTGGCTTGTTGCGGAGCACAGGCTCTAGGCACACAGGCTTCAGTAGCTGTGGCACGTGGGTTCAGTAGTTGTGGCTTGTGGGCTCTAGAGCACAGGCTCAGTAGTTGTGGTGCACGGGCTTAGTTGCTCTGTGGCATATGGGCTCTTCATGGACCAGGGCTTGAACCCGTGTCCCCTGCATTGGAAGGCGGATTCTTAACCACTGCGCCACCAGGGAAGCCCTATTTAGCTTATTTAAATCCCAATTCTTTTTCTCTAAAATAGGAATACTAATACCGTCTTAGAGTTTTCTTGTTTTTGTGAAGATTAACTGAGATAATGTGTAAAGTGCTTAGTCCACTGTCCAGAACATAAATGATGGTGGTTATTATGGTGATAATAGAATTAGCACAGCAGATTTAAATACATAAAGCAAGTATAATCAGACTACTCTTTCCTTCCAAATCCCTAACCTACATAAAGATAGTTTAAGATCTGTTAAAAACTCAGGTATCCCCTAAGGAATAGGTTATAACTTTTTGTTACACAGTGCTTGAGACAATATATTTGTGTAACGTCAGCAAAGTTTTATAAGTAGCTTTTATAGGCCATGGACTTTATTAGGGTCCCAATCCTACGGGATTCGTCGAAGCTGGTCTAAAGATTATTTAGAAAGATTATAGAAAACTGTTCTGCCCAGTGGGAATTTATGTCAGTTCAGACTCCTGTTCTTGGCTTCAGCTCTCAACTGTGGCTTTGTGCCTCCATAGATAGCATGTTCATTTAAGAGCATTGGTTGTGGCCATTTGGAGCTTTTATCCTGAACAATATTTCCCAAACAGGAAACTTTTGCACTATGCTAACATACTCTATGTTTAACACAATGTGTTCATTTTAATTCTGTTAGAAGAATCTCTTTGTTGTTGTATTTACCTAAGAAACAAAATGAGTTTAAGTATTTTGAAAATCCAGGTCTTTTTACTTGAAAGCTCTTTGATTTTGGGTCCTTTGTGCTTTCTCTCAATTACAATTTAGGTCTTTGAGCAATGAGGTCAGGTAATCATTCTTTCCCTGCTCTTCATTCTGGTTGCCCATTTGCACTGCCCATGTTAGCTTATAGATTGCATACTTGAGTTTCTTGAAGGTAGGAAACACTCTTCTTATGTGCTTTCCCTAATGCCTAATAAGATGTTTTGTTCAAATGGTGCTTAAAAAATGAGGATGTGAATATGAACTGTATATTTTGTGTATTAGGAATGTGAGCACCGCCAAGGATCCTGGAAGGATGACAACTGAATGCTATGATAGGGAATATGTATGGTACAGATTAACAAACGCAGTCTTTACTTTCAGCTAATTTAGAAAAGAAATTAAACAGCTACTTTACATATTGAGTAGATAACATGTTACTCCAAGAGGTGATATGGGCTGAAAAGAGTAAGTTTGGTTAAGTGTAGAGACAAGATGTAGAAGGAATAGTTGAGGGAAGCTGTGGGTTTTAAGAAATCTGAACTTTAAAGCTAATGTGAGCTGCTGCCATCTTATGGCATTTCTGCCAAGATTGAGTCATTCTATTAAACTGGCAGGACCCTGGCTTTGACAGTAGGACAGTTCTTATATTTTTAGGAATCAAAAAGAAGGTACGTTATAATTGTTTTGTTCTTGTCCCCAGCACCCTTCATTCTCACCTAGCAAAACCCCAACCCTGGATAATACAATACTTCTCCTGGTCCATCCCTGCACCCACATAGCTAAACACCATCACAGAACAGCACACAACCAAACCAACTAGTTTCATGTTGAATATGGATGCAGGTAGGTTAGAAATTGTGGTGGCAACTTGGTGTAATTCTTCCTGATTGTTTGTTTCTCATTGAAATAAGAAAGCAAAGTTACCAGCTAGAATCAGCATGAGGGGAGGCGGTGATGAAGATTTGAGGTGAGAGGAGAGTGACAGAGTGAATGGGCAAAGCATGTGATCCCACATCCCCTTCAGATACTGTCCCCATTTCTCAATTCCCATTTACGGCAAAACTACCCACAAGAGTTGTCTATGCTCTCCGTCTTCAGTACTGCTTCCACAGTTCATCTTAAAACCACTCTAATCAGGTAGTCACTCAAAATTCCCCTGAAACGTCTCTTGTCAAGGTCACTGGTGAATTACATGCTGTTAATTGTCAATTCTCAGTCCTTAACTTTTTTTCAGTAACATTTGACAGTTGACCACTCCCTCCTCTGAAGTACTTTCTGGTCTTCTGTTTTTTGCTACTTCATTGGCTCTTCCTTCTTGGTCTGCATTACTAATTCTTCATCGTGTCTCTGACCCAGTCTTGGAGAACTCAGCTTTCATTCCCTGGACCTCTTCTTATCCACCCACTCTCTTGGTGGTCTCATCCATACAGATGTGGAGGGCTTCCAATTTATGTCTCGGTCACAGACCTTTGCCTTGAACTCCAAAAGCATTTACCCAACTGCTCACTTGACATCTCTACTTGGATATGTAACAGGCTTCTTTAACCAAACTTCTGATATTTCCTCAAAAAACTTACTCTGCTCCTGATTCCTCCCCATTGCAGGAAATCACAACTTTATCCTCTTAATTGCTCAGCATAAAAACTTGGGAGTCAAGCTTGCCTCCTCTCTCTCCTGTATATTCCACACTGAGTTCTGTCAGAATATCCTGTTGTTTTTACCTTCAAGATACAGTCAGCATGTGGTCATCGCTTACCCCTTCACATAGAAAATAGAGCAGCCAGATGTCACATGGTCCAAATCCATGCTGATCATCACAAAGGTAGGAACATGAATTAGGATACATTTTGGAGAAGTTGATAGACCGATGTTGCCTTTTTCTCAATATCAAGCTCCAGCCAGTCAAATATTCACAGAAAGGTGATGATAATAACTCACTTTTTCTATTTCTTTGGCATCTACACTCTCCAACCTTAATATCTCCTTCATTGTTACATTTATTTAGCATGTCCTATGATTGCATGATATTGATTTGTAAATAGGATTAACAGGCCACCACCAGTTCACCTGTGTCAAAATAGCTCTAAAGGAGAAGCCATCTGTGGAGGATAAATGAGAGGCACTTACATGGCCAGAGGAACCTAAAATAAACAGAAGGAAAAAAAAAAAAACATGAGATGCTGCAGAACTTGGGAAGCAATTTTATATCAGTTCTACAAAGTTAGAGGGAAATTCAGGAGAAAATCTCATATTCACCTGTGATGGGGACAGCAGCAGGCTGGGTGCTTAGGGGATCAGTAGGTATAGTTTTTCAAGTATGTGTGTATTGGTCTTGTGTTTGTATTTGCGAGTATGCACAGTGCTCATAGACTGGCCATAAAGAACAAATGGTTTTTTATTATGGGACTTTCCTGGTGGTCCAGTGATTTAAGACTCTTGGCTTCCACTGCAGGGGGCACGGGTTCAATCCCTGGTTGGGGAACTGAGATCTCGTATGCCATAAATAAGTACAAAAATATTTTAAAAACTAAAAAGAACAAATTGTTCTGTATTATAATTTTAACTTAGTACAGCACCTAAAAAGGGGTTTGCATATTAAAAATGCAAGCACTAGTTGAATGAATAAAAATCTACTGAAAAATGAGCATAAACTACAGCATATTAATAAATTAACACTTGTTCTCAGTGTAATGTTTTGCTTATTTAACTGATTGCTGTCTTGATTGAATCTGTTAATTGAAAATAGTCAATTAATAGTCAATAATTTGACCTATCCAAGAGATACATTGAGATACATATCTGTTTTCTTAGCTAAAAGTTAATTGCTGTGATTTCAAACACCTTTTGGATCTATCCCTAAAGGAGTTACAGAAAAATCTATTCATTTGTTAATCATTAATAATACAGCCATTGTGACTTAGGTGTATAAATATACAAACTAGATGCTCATGTTGTCAAGTTACTGCTTATTTATAATTTGGATCCTGAGTTTCCTTGGCCACTTCTAACCTGAGCAAAAGTATAGATGACAGAGCAGTGAAAATCCAATGCCTCTATTGGATGAACGAGTAAAAGCTGTGTCTCCAAATGGGAGGATCAATAACATCATTTTATGTATTTTTGAATTGGCACGTTAAAGAATTGTTTTAAACTGAATTGTTAGAACTTTATCATTGCCTCTGTGGTTGCTCCAAAAGTTGATTTTGTGCCATCTGAAGTCACTAGGTAAGAGGAAAATGAAAAAATGTATTTCATATGTTAGATTCATATGTAAATTGAGTGCAGTTGTAGGCTTCAGAAGAAACACTTGGCTCCTATAGAGTTTTTTACATAGCGTATAATAAAAGTCTGCAATATGATACCTCACACATCCCCATTAACCTCTGACACGGAATTTGTTCTATTCTGATTGTTTTTTCATTGATACAAGTGTTTGGTGAGGAATTAAGGAGCTTTCCTTCACAAATGTTTTGTTTGATTTATAGCATTTTTGGCTGTGATAGTCCTGGTTAGAATACTTTACTGTTGAAATCTTAAAAAAAAAAAAAAAAAAAAAATTAAATTCCCAAAGGATAATGTACATCAGTTCTATGTTAAGCTCTTTGTTCAGATTTATGATTTCAGCCTCCAAAATGTGTTTTCACTAACATTATAGCGTGATAGATGAAAAAGTGTGTGCACAGCTTAAAACATTTGGAAATGCTTCTATAAGTTACTTTTATGCTGGGCAGTTTACTTTTTCCATAAAGGTATTTATTCCATACTCTACTGTCGCACAGGTTTCTGAAAGGTGAACGTGAATTCCGTAGGAATTCTATTTTTGGACTTAGAAACTGGAGTTGTGTGGTAGACAGTTTTTACTCTTGTCTAATTGAATTGTCCAGCTTTTCCCCTTCTTGCTTACACAGGCATCAGTTTTATTTGTTTTTCCTTGAATATTTATGTGTGCTTCCTTCACTTACAGTACAAAAACCTCCCAGTTAAAGAGTTAAGTGTCATATTCATCCTTCATTTTTCATGCTGTTTCATTCTCCTTTTTGACTTTTCTAATCACCTTCTTTCCTCCATCACTTAGTAGTTGTGAACTATCAAAGTATAGTACCATCACCAAGACAGCGTACATCGCTAAGATGAATACCGCTTTACACCCCAGATCTGTTCTTCCCAGTGTGGCTGCCGGTAGCCCTAGGTGGCTGTTGAGCACTTGCAGTGGGGCTGGTCCAAACTGAGATGTGCTGAGTGTAAAACACACACTGGATTTCAAAGACTTAGTACAAATAAAAAGGACGTAAAATATCTGATTAATAATTTTTATGTTGATTACATGTTGAAATATTTTGAGCTTATTGATTTAAATAAAATGTCTTAAGAAGTTTTCTTTTTTAAATGAAGCTACTAGAAAATCCTTTGGAAAATGTAGCTACCAGAAAATGTGGCTTGCATTATATTTAGGTTAGACAGTACTGCTCAACATCAATTTTTCTCAAACCTGGTTACCCATCAGAAGCATCTAGGAAACTTAAAAAAGCCCCACAGTTTCCTGGGTCCTACCCCAGACCTACGATTTCCAAATACTGGACATGGGTCTTAGGAATCTGTACTTTTAGAAAGCTCTCCTGACAGTTTTGAGGATGCCAGTTAGTAGAGCAGCGCTTGTAAACTTCTATTCCAAATGCCCCTCTTTTGCTACCTCAGGGCAACACTTCTTGGCCTGGATCTCATGTATTACAGGAAATCCTATTTTATGTGACTGAATATGGTGTGGGTAAATCACAAAAACAAGTCCCTACCTACTTGCTGAAGTAGTTCCCTTTCCCTAATGTATTTAAATTTAGAACTCTGAAAAGCGGCTTAGTGAGTAAGGGTACTTGAATAATGCTATATCTAAGTCAGTTGGGACCAGCAATGGTCATTTACTTTTTGTTTTTCTTTTTTTTGTTTTTAAGACTTTTATTTTTTTAAGAGTGGTTTTAGGTACACAGCAAAACGGAGAGGAAGGGACATAAATATCCCATATACTCCCTGCCCGTACACATGCATCGCGTCCCCCGCTTTCAGCATCCCTCACCAGAGTGATGCATTTGTTACAATTAATTGATGAACCTATAGTGACACATCATCATCACTCAAAGTCCATAGTTTACCTTAGAGTTCACTCTTGGTGTTGTATTGTTTGCTTTCAAAAATAGCAACTGGGTAGGGGGGGAATGATACATTCATACACCAAACATTTTAACTTAAAAAATATGTACAGACATTCCATTGTCATCTTTTGATGTAGGGCCAGAGTGTTTTCTTGACATACTGCTCTGCTGATTAGAGCTCTCCAGTATCTTTCATAAGCAACATCCAAAATGCCTTCTTTACAATTTCCACTTGTATTTCTTTAAAATGTAGAATGATCTTAACTATACATATGAGGCAATCTACGTGCAGTACTTTCTAGATTATTGTGATCTTTTCCCCTAACCTTCTGTAGTTTTGTCACTTAATTTGGCAGAAATTTTTTTTCTACTTATCTTTCCAAAGCATTTCACTTAGCTTCCACAGAGATAACAACTCTTTGTTTTTGCTCTTAGGCTTTATAAGTTTACATAATATTTATTAAATTACAAAATTCCAATAACTTACAATGGTCACAATCAAGTTTGGCAATAAGTTTATGTGGCTTTTGTTAAGCATAAAACTCAGTGTACAGGTTTCCGAGATGTAGGTTGCTGTTGAGAGCATTCAGAGTGCTGTGGGCATCAGTCTGTATGCTTAACAGAAGGAATGGATAGTATGGTGAATTAATCTGGCAAATCAGTTAATGGAAGGTCATTGAGAGAAGTTCTGTTATAAAAACAGTGGTATTAATAATAGTAATAGTAACTGATATTTATTGAACATTTACTATGTGCCAGACATAAACATATATATATTATCATACCTCACTTTAACTCACAAACATCCTTTGAGGCATGATTTATAATTAGCCTCCTTTTGCGCTGGAGGGAATTGAGACTTGCAGAGGTTAAGTCACTTAAGGTCATACAACTTTCAGTTTGGAGATAAAATTCAAACCCAAGTCAGCCTGATCCCAGAGTCAGGGACCAACTTTTAGCTTCAAAAGCCTAACCTTGGCGAGAGGGTTCATGCTGTCCCTTTCTGGAGATCTCACTTGGCCTGACATTGATCTATAGGACTGGATCAAGGGCAGAGACTCTGCAAAGCAAGCAGTCACCATAACAAATAACTTGCATGTGTGTCTTAGATCAGAGGACAACTCTATAAACCTTTTTTAGAATATGATGAAGCATCATGTAATTAATATATCTAATGTCTTAAACCAATGAGTAGATTTGGGTATTTTGAAGCAAATTTTGCTGAGAATATTATTTGAGCTAGAGCCCAGGCTTCAAGGAGATAAATTCTTATCCTCATTTCTGGACACTCTATCCTGGGATCCCAAAACCAGGTATTTATCATGCTGTCTCCTTAGTGGTGCTTTTCTTTGGTGTGATAAATGTGGCTTCCTGGAAAGGCTGCTTTATGCCAGCCTTGAGGCAGAACACTTTTAGCTCAAAGAAAAATAAACTGGCTTCAGAAAAAAAAAATCATTGTCAACCTTTTAATCCTTCCTTTTCCATCTTCTTTTTCCTGACTATGGTACTATGCATAGTTCAGTCTTCAGGGATCCATTGTTCATTTCTGGAAGAGCGTCAGGTGACCCACACGTGCACTTTGAGTGCCTTTTACATGCTTTGTCACACCCATATTTGTACATGATAATTAATCATGCATGGATCAGTCAGCTACAACACTGCCCCAGGTTATCTCTGCCCCCACCACCATTTTCCTCCCCCAGGACAGCAGGGTGGATAGCTTTGCCAAGGTGTCATTTGGTAATAAAAGATTTTTCCAAGATGTTTTCTAGTGAGCTGTGGAGCACTTACAGTGGTCTGCACCTATTTTCTTGTCTTTGCAAGCGAGTAATAGCATTTACTTTCTTTGAAGTATAATTATGCCCGAAGAAGTCACTCTATTAATTTGGTGGCTCTAGATTTTCTGAGACTTTACTTTTGAACCTGCCCCACTGGAAATCTGTTTTTCTAATGATAATTTTGATCTGACCAAAAAAAAAAAAAAAAACCAAGCTGTGTAGCTTCTTTTTTGCACTGGTAATAGTAATCAGAATTATTCTGTAAAGTTTTCAGTTCATAAAAACTTGCTAGGGAAGTGAGCAACTTTGTTTGTGCCTTAAACTCGGTTGGACATAGATTGGCCGTGCCGTGTCATTTGAAGTTAAAAATTTCTGAATGCCAGAAAATAAGCAGCTGCCACAAGTAGGTCCAAAGGGAATAAAAATACTGAAATTTCTCTTCTTTCAAGCCTGTCTCTGGGTGTCTGTGAGACAGTATTAAACATCAGTTTCATTTAATTTCAAAAACGTTAACTTTATGGTTAAATAGCCGTCACGATGAAAAGAAATTCTGTCATTGTTTCTCGCATTTCAGGGCTGCAAATCAAACTGAATATCAAGAGTGGATGGGAAGCTTGCACATAGCTTTGTAGATGGACAAACTCAAACAATTTGCAGAGGGCACCAGAATTTGGATAATGGCTCACGTGCGTTTTGTGAAATAAATGCTGCTTGTGTAGTAGACCAGCAGCCCTCAAAACTGTGGTCCCTGAACCAGCGTATTAGCATCACCTTCATCTGAGGAAGGCAAATTCTCAAGCACCACCCAAATCTTCTTATAGCAAAAACCCTGGGGAATTCCCTGGCAGTCCAGTGGTTAGGACTCGGGTGCTTTTGCTGCCGGGGCCTGGTTCGATCCCCGGTGGGGGAACTAAGATCCCACAAGCTGTGCAGTGCAGCCAAAGGAAAAAAAAACCAAAAAACCTCTGGGGGTGGAGTCTAGTGATCTGAGTTTAAACAATCCCTCCAAGTGATTCTGTATACTAATGATTGAGAACCACCGCTGTACACAATTATTTTGTTAGGAAGGAAATTTTGGCATCCTCTCTCCAAACTCGTCATTTAATAGGTAAAGATTTAGGCTCAGAGAAGTTACATAGTTCATCTAAGGTGGTGTTTCAAGTTGCAAGAAACAAAGTCAAACAGCGATTTAGTTAATGGACATTTTGTGTGGTGTCACTGATACCAAGTCTTAGAATCTATTGTGTGGACTCTGGCATCTTTTCCACTGTCTCTGTTATTTCTAATACTTCTGACTAAAGAAGGACCTTCTCTCTTTCTACCTCATGGCTTCTGCTTACATCTTTTCTTGCCTAACTGCTTTTGCTTAATGCCTTTCCTTTCCATTGGTAGTTTTGTTTTGTCTTGTTTCTCAGGTTCTGCATAGTTCACGGCCTGTATCCCACTCTGTGTATTACTATTTAAAGTCCCTAAGAGAGATGATCTGGTAGACATTATAGAGTTCTTCCATTAGGCAGAGCTCTAGTGCCAGACCATCTCATTCATTCATTCATTCAACAACTGTTTACTGAGATTTTGTGTCTGTCATTATTCTGGACTTTGGAGACACAACAAAGAAGATAAACAAAATATTCAGGTCTCCACAGCTCTTAAATCTTAGTTGGGAGGCTGGACAGAAAATAGACAAAGGATAAATATTTACAAGTCCACAATCTTTTATCTGCAATTCTGAAATTCAAAAAGCTCTTCAAACTGAAAGGTATTTCCTAACTCGGTTGGCAGCAAAACCTGACCTGACTTGAACTCCTCTGGCAGCAGAACGTGACCTGGGGAAAGATGAAGCTATTTGTAGTCTTTGTTTATCCCTCTTGGTATGAATTCCCGTGAACCGCATTGAAGAAATGTTAATGTTTGCTTATGAGGAGCTGTCATGAAACTTGATGGGAGTATGCCATAAAGCCTTCCTAAAAATTCTAAAACAATTAAATTTGGAAGCATAGATGGTCCCAAAGATTTTGGGTAAGGAATACAGATCTGTGGTCAGGGTTGCTAAGCACTATGAAGAAAAATTACAAGGGAAAAGGATGAGAGACAAACACGGAATGCTGTGTAGATCATAAACATTAATGATCGCTGTTGTCCTCAGCATGCATCCAGCTCTGGGAGTGCTCAGTAACGTGCAGGGAATGTAATCACCAGTACAAGACAGGGGCTTTTGCAAATAAGTTATGCAAAAAGAACATGCTAATTTTGAAACTTCTAATCCATTCCCACCAAGTAATTCCTTAAATACAGTGGAAAATATTATTAAAATTATGGCCTGATGTAGTAGGACATTAATGCTTTTAAAGCATGTAGAGTCCAAGGAGATGGATTTAAATGATGCCCTTCGATAGTGAGGGCATACATATGTTTAGATAAATGATGACTAAGTGGATTAATTAGTGACATGGAGAAGAGATTATAAAGAGCAAGGGAATTTGAATTATCCCTCTGTGTGTGTGGTCCAATCTAAGCAAATTTGTGACCCTTTTTTATATGCAGAAATAGCATATGGAAATCTCCTATGCAGTGTTAGCGATAGCATCAGTCTTGCCAACTTCAAATTCTGTGCCACTGTTTAAAATTTTTTCTCATCTTACACTGCATGCAATACAGTCTCCACCTGCTAGGGAGTATTGTTACTAAGCTGTTATCAACATGTTTCAAAATATAAGTGCTGTTGACTCTGTTGCCTTTCCTTATTATTTTATCTTAAGTGTATAAGTTGTGACAGTATCTAATGTGCACTGAACTGTATCATAAGCCCAGAATAAACTTAATGAATCTTAAAGGATGGATATGCATCTTGTCATAGGCTGGATTTAAACTTTTAAGTGATTTCTGGCTTTTTAATCTCTACACATTTTAAATAAAAAGTTATGTTTGGCAAAGGATCATGCATTGAGATCTACAAAATCACAGTGCTGGGTGAAAAGTTAAGAATTCCTTCATCATCCCCCTTGGCACATGATCACACGGTCTCTGCTTGGACGCTCGAAGTACTAATACTCAGCCACCTCTATTTATTTTTTACCGCTTCGTTTTTGCTCTATGTGGAGTAAAATATATTAACAAAACTGCTCGGTTGTGTTTTCTGAAGTTACAGAGACTGGTCTACTCGTCCAATTTTTGATAGATATCACCATAGTCTATCATCATATTTCTTTGCCAAGTTGTCAGGAAAATTAGTTCGTGTAACATTTCTTCATAGCTCATGGTTTCTAAACCGATTGGTCTCCAGTAGACACTTATTTTGTATTGTCTATTTAAAGATGTAACACCCAGATCCAGGCATTTAGTGTTGTTCTGATCCACATAGAATAGAATGACACTAAAAGTTTCCTACCTCTGGAACCATACCGTTACTTCACAGTCCTGTTATATATTTTCTTATTTATGTTCTTACTCGGAGCTGTTGTCTTTGGCACTTGCCTGGCACCTTGCTTGGGCTGCTCTGTATCTTAGAGTTTTTTACATCCTATCCTACAGATTCATGCTTGTTGGTATAAGTGGTAGGCAGAAATCAGCCAATTTACTAGTACGTTGGTAGGTTGATGTGATGCTACACCCAGGAATAGTTCCAGATTAACTGGAAAAACTCTGATTACATTAATTGGAATTGTAAAAGCAGGATTTTCATTCTGTTTTAGATTTTGAGGGGTAGCCCAATAGTTAACCGTGCTGTTCACAGTATTCCCATTACTGTGTACCCTACATTTATTGATTTCAGAAAGTGTTGGTGGGGATCCATGTTCAATATATTAAGCCCTGAACTAACAAGTAATACCTTCAAGTAGTGTTGATGCATAAAAAGTTTTCCGAGAAAAAAAAAAAACAAAACACCTACCTTATCTTTGTATTTGTTTTCTAGAATTGACCACAAGGATGTTAGAGGGTCTTTTTTTTTTTTTAACTTATGTGGTTAGAAGAATGAGTTACAGTGTTGATTACAGATCTTCATTGCAGACCCTCAGTTTATGAGGTTAGAGAGTGATTTATAATGTTGACTATAGGTCAGATTGTCTTTGAGAAAGCTGTGCTTTCAACACCACAGGATTAAAAGGAAGAACCGAAAGGAAAAACAGTATATTAAAAACGACTCTCCTCCCAGCTCCTATTCTCAAACCCCACTCTCCCCAATATCCTGGTTTATAAACCAGTGGAAAATTGATGCTGGTGACTGATGGTCTTTGCCTCCATGTGCTGACTGCCTTCCCTACCGTTTTACTTTTCCCAAGCTTCTCCGTCTGTGCTTATAACTTTCACTCACGCTGGTTCTATCAGGATTATTAAACTGGCTGGGTCCTGCTTTGTGGTCTCTTCGAAAGGAAACTCATAGCTACAGCCAAAGACAATGGAGGAAATGTCACTTTCCCGGTTTTAGCACCACATTGCTAAGGGAGTTACACTGTGTCATGAAAAATGGGCTGGTTACCCGATTTCCAAGACCTCACTCATGGATGTAGCCCTCAGGAAATATCAATAAAGGCAAGAATCCAAGAAAGCCATATTCAACTCCCCGAAGGGAGTTATATTTTTAAGATAGTAAACTTTGAAATGTATTATCCTTTTAAACATTATAACTGATTTCCTGATTATAGAGAGTGAAGTGGCCAAAAACACAAATAAAAATACAGAAGATAATAGTTTGGAAAAACTGCCATTTAAGTATTCATACTGACTGGGTGTGGCAATAATGTGTACTGCATACTTTTTCATAAATTAATTAGACATTTATTTTAGGTTTTAAATGGTCTTACTTTTATTGCAACCTCTTCCCTCATCCCAGAGTTTTCAAATTGACAAAAACTTTCTTAATTGTATCTCTCCCTAACATGGATAATTTAGAAATTAGAAATTCTAATTCATCTGGTATAGAGCCAAGTTACCAACATAAATGTGTGATATTATTTTTCAGAAAAATTATTCTCCTGGGAAAAACCTATTGACAATGATAAACTGCCCAGATTTTATTCTTATAGTAGGTAATATAATCAGAAGATTTGGGGGAGTCAAGTCCTTAAGAAATATAAAATATTTCTTTGGAGGAGTCTAATTATTGGCAAATTATAAGGATCTTCAAATGTGCCCCACTGTACAAATAGGCTGTATTTCCACTGAACTTGATAATAACCTTGTAAACTAAGAAATCCCCAGTCGAGTGGTTTTTCAGTGTCAGCAACACTAAGTAGATAAAACTTGAGTCACATAAGAACTCCTTAAGTGTGTATATGTTTTTCATTATAATAATTTGCTTTTTAAAAGGCATATCTGTATTAAATGTATATGTGAAACAGAATTGCCTTCTGGAAAGGGCTAACCAAATACTGAAGTGTAGGCCAGAGATGATCTTGAGGTGTGAACTCTGGGTGGTAGAGGACATTGCAGGAAAGGCCAATCACCAGAGGGCTAGAGTGACGTTTGGAATTATTGTTGATTGTCCCTCCTACCAGTTTTTAGTTTCTCTGATTCATTAGGTAACAGAGTGAAACTTTTTATTTAGATCAGGGGATAAAAGATCTGTGGCAACTCAAACATGGGCTAGATGTCAGTTCATCTTTGCTCTATGAACAAGTAGCTCATTAAAAGCAGTGAACAGGATTATAATAGAAATGTGTGCTTTAGCATCAGACTAAAAATCTTGCAGCTATCGAAATGAATCATTCCAGGTAGTCACCGTGTTACTTACAA
Source organism: Phocoena phocoena (assembly GCF_963924675.1). Taxonomy (NCBI): domain Eukaryota; kingdom Metazoa; phylum Chordata; class Mammalia; order Artiodactyla; family Phocoenidae; genus Phocoena; species Phocoena phocoena. Next base: position 29,988,695 of record NC_089230.1, on the reverse strand, counting down.
GTCTTCCCTAGTCTTTTCATCCAACTGGAATTTTCCACTTAGAACTCAACACTTTCTTTCTTCCTACTTCTGAAAGCAATGCAACCCATTCTTAAAACCAAAACCAAAACCAAAAATACAAACAAACGTCTATAGTTTTGATACTTGCTTATGCCAGTGTAATGTACGAATTTTGTTTATTCCTAACATTCAAGTTCTCTATTTAGATCAGCTTTGCTCCTTTCCATCATTGCCTTAGATCCCAGTTCTGGGTGGCACAGGCACCAAAGCTTGGTGAAAGCAACAGTGAGGATTAGGGGTGGGCAGCGGTAGTGGGTAAGGGAGGCTCAGAAATGGGCCATTAGCCGGGAGCTAATAGACTCTCAGGTCAAAGTGACATTAAGGAAGTGAATCTTTTAACTCTTATGTCCCCAAATCTCCTCTCTTCCTAGTTGTTTCCCCACCCTGGGAGAGGGCCAGTTATGAGACCAAATCCAAACAGGGACAAGATAATATAGTAGTCCAGGTCCCCTCCAGCCATGGAAAACAATGGAAACTCAGAGGACTAAGATGGGAGCTGTCCAGGATTAAGGTGAGGGGTACTCAGTGTTAGAGGCAGAGCTGGACCCTTCAAGCATTTCTTTTGGAAACTGAGCTTGGAAAAAAAAAAAAGAGAACAGGACCTAATCCCAAAGTTTTGTGACTTGGATAACAATGTGGGAACCATGAGGTATTTGGATGGGTAGGAAGGAATGTGGCTTCCCTGGGTAGCTGGAAGAACATACAATAACTTCTGAACATTGTCAAAACTCCTCACTCTGGTCCATGGTTAGTTCCTCTCCTTCCATGTCTCACTGCAACCCCAGAAGTCTACTAGATAATTCTTCTGTACACTGATTTCTGGATTTCTCCCTTGACATGGATGCCAAGATGCTGATTTTTATTAAAAGAATTACAGTCAAGAAATACTGCCGTATTTTCCTCAAATACCTGAATAATTTTAAGGTAGCAAGAGGCCACTAAGAGAACGGTTTTAGTCTCATTACACGTTGAATTAGGGAAGGTAAGAAGGGTATGTATGCCCCCTCCCCAATTATTCGTAACTGAGGTCCTGTGTTGAACCTTTCTTTCAAAACTGCTGCAACACAAAAAAAGTGCTACCTCGCTTCATCCTCTTACCCATCTTACCTTCCCTAGGCCTTTGTCACCCTACCTGGATTTCTCCTCAATGGCTTCCCTGACTCCAGTTTTGCTACTCTCCAAGCCAAACTGCATTTCTGCTAGACAGGTAAATTTCCTAAACCTCTGTGATGACCTATATGGGAAAAGAATCTAAAAAAGAGTGGTTATGCGTATATGTATAACTGATTCACTTTTCTCTACAGCAGAAACTAACATGACATTGTAAATTAGCTATACTCCAATAAAAATTAAAAGAAAATAATCTGGGTTTTGGGGAGTGACCATCATAGTGCTGCACCCTGGGAGAAGAAACCGACTTTATACATTTGGAGAAAGCAACTCAGTGTCTTGGTTTTGTGTGATGAATCTGCGTGACACAGCTAGTTTCATTACTGAGGCTTTGGGCTCCAGCTGGCTCTACTAACAGGCATTCTGAAAAGGTTTTTCTAAGAAATTAACTCCATGGAATATTGAGGCCTGTCACCTCTCTGTTGGTTCTAATCTTTCTGACATGATTTTACTTGCCAAGAGTATGCATGTCAGTTTTATATTCATCACTTTGGTTGAAAATGTTTGGAGCAGGAAAACCAATTCTATGGCTGGGGCTTTCTAGGTGCATGGATTTCAGTGGCCTCAGATGGTTGCCACACCATAATTCCTGTAAGGTCCCAAACTTCTTGTCCTTGAAGTTCTTTAAAAGCAAGCCTCAAAACCCTAGGAGATAATGTAAGCAATTGGTCAGGCTTCTACTGTCCCCTCTTCTTGATCCTAAACTAAATTAGCGTGATCTCATTTATTCTCCAACTTTTTATTGACAGCTTATTATGTATCAGGTTTACCCCCATGGAGAACACAGGGTAGTGAGAAAGTCAAATAACCAGACTGACAATAAAATAAAGCCTCATACATACCAATGACAGGTGCAGTGTAGGTTAGGGCTCTGGAGCCAGACTGCATTTGAACTCTAGCTCTGCCACTTACTGGCTGTGTAATGTTGGCCAGGTAACTTAACATCTCTGTGTCTCAGTTTTGCTATCTGTAAATGAAAATAATAATAGCACCGCCTTTCCACACTACCCAGACAGGGGTCCACATGGCTTGTTCTGCATTCTCATTGTAACTTAAAGGGAAGCTCTCACAATGTCCAGAGCGCTTGATGTCCTGAAAATGAAGCAGCAGGATGTCCTCATTCCTTGCAGCAGGAACCTACTTAGGTGGCACCAACCTTGACTCCCAAATGGAACAGTACATCTACAAAAGGAAAAGTGACGGCATCTACATCATAAATCTGAAGAGGACCTGGTAGAAGCTCCTGTTGGCAGCTCGTGCCACTGTTGCCATTGAAAACCCAGCTGATGTCAGTGTCGTATCCTCCAGGGATACTGGCCAGCGAGCTGGGCTGAAGTTTGCTGCTGTCACTGGAGCCACTCCTATTGCTGGCTGCTTCACTCCTGGAACCTTCACTAACCAGATCCAGGCAGCCTTCCGGGAGCCAAGACTTCTGGTGGTTACTGATCCCAGGGCTGCCCACTAGCCTCTCACAGAGGCCTCTTACGTTAACCTGCCTACCATTGCTCTGTGTAACAGAGACTCTCCTCTGTGTTATGTGGACATTGCCATCCTGTGCAACAACAAGGGAACTCACTCATTAGGTCTGATGTGGTGGATGCTTGCCCGGGAAGTTCTGCACGTGAGTGGCACCATCTCCCGTGAACACCCATGGGAGGTCATGCCTGATGTCTACTTCTACAGAGATCCTGAAGAGATTGAAAAGGAAGAGCAGGCGGCAGCTGAGAAGGCTGTGACCAAGGAGGAATTTCAGGGTGAATGGGCTGCTCCAGCTCCTGAGTTCACTGCTACTCAGCCTGAGGCGGCCGACGGGTCCGAAGGTGTGCAGGTGCCCTCTGGGCCTATTCTGCAGTTCCTCACTGGAGACTGGAGTGCTCAGCCCACCACTGGTCAGGCCACTGAATGGGTAGGAAGGACCACTGAGTGGTCTTAAGCTGCTCTTCCACCAACTCAAAATGGAAACAGGTTGATGGAAAATAAACAGTTTCTAAAGAAAGAAAATAATAATAGCACCTGATTTATAGGATTATCTTGAAAGTTAATTGAAATGATGTAAGAAAAGTGCTAGAACAATACCTGGCACAAAGGAATTACTCAGTAAATATCAGCTAATATATTCCAGCCCAGAGGAAAGGTGGGGTGCAATGAAACAGAGCATGGGCCAGCCGATTATTGTTGCTACAGACTAGTACATATGAGAGTCTGATAGCCAGAGTCCACTTTGACTGGTCATGGCATCTGTCCTAATTGGTCAGTACATCCATTTTTTTTTTCTTGCGGTACGCCAGCCTCTCACTGTTGTGGCCTTTCCCGTTGCAGAGCACAGGCTCCGGACGCGCAGGCCCAGCGGCCATGGCTCATGGGCCCAGCCGCTCTGCGGCATGTGGGATCTTCCCGGACCGGGGCACGAACCCGTGTCCCCTGCATCGGCAGGCGGACTCTCAACCACTGCGCCACCAGGGAAGCCCAGTATGTCCATTTTGATTGGTGGGGAATTAATTGTGCTGTATGGGTTGTTTATTATTATTTATATCATCCCAGAGTCTAAATCATTGGTCCTGAAACATTAATACACACCAGAATAAGTGGAATGCTTGCTAAAAATGTGGTTTCTTGGACCCCAGCCCAGAGAGTTTGATTCAGTTAACATGGAGTGGACCCAGAAATATTTTATACAAGCACTGCAGGTCTGCTGTCTGAGAAACTCTGATTTGGAGGGTCAGGGAAGGTCATCTAGAAGAAGTAACATTTAAACCAAGATGTGAAATTCTAGTTCCTGTAGGCAAGGAGATGGAGAGAGCAGAATGGAGTAGGAGGTTATTCTTCTCAGAGGGAACATTGTGGGCAAAGGCACAGAAGTTAAGGGAGAGAGGTTCAGAATGGCTGCAGTATTGAGTACAAGGGTGGAAGCAATAGGAAAGGCTCTGGTCATAAAGGCGTTGTAAGCTATGGATTTTTATTTTATCTTTGGGACAACGAATAGGAAATCACATATTTTAAGGAAGGGTGACAGGATTGTATTCACACACTGGAAGAGCTCTGGTTTTGTGCAAAGGGGAGAAGTCCAGCAAGTCAGAGGCAGGAGGCCAGCCAGTGGGTTCGCTAGTGAAGACTGTTACCTTGACAGGTGGCCTGTCTTCTGTCCTCACTCTTGCACTTGGCACTCTCCCTGACTCCTTCCTCTCTCGACCCCCTGGACCTCTCTTGACCCCCTGGACCTCTCTTGACTCGCTTAGCCACTCAGGTCTTATTGGCTTTCTTCACATCAGGTGTGGCCTCCCTGCTCCTGTCTCTGGCAAGAAAGATGCACTGGTCTCAGTGCCTGGTCACATGGGTGCCTGAGGAAGAAGAGAAAGAGGAGGGAGAGGGTGGAGGTGACTCTAATGTAAGATGTGAGAGGGCAGGTCATGTCCATCTCTTTGTGGCTACAGAAGTGGCAATGTGTAGCAATAGCGTCTAGGGGAGTAGTATATAGTAGGTGCTCAGCAAATACTTGCTGAAAGAAGGAGAGCTCTGCCTGCAACAGTGGACCCATCCGTAAATACCCGAGGGTAATTCTAACTGCTACAACCTTGTCATTGTCAATTAGGAGTCATTTTAATTCATCCGTTTGATCATACTTTCTTCTCTTTTTTTCTCCTTATTCTTTGCATATTTCCTAACAGGAAAAGGCGGTTGGACATCATTTTTTCATTAGTTAGTCAACCTCAAAATATTGTTATTTTAGCGATGCATGTTATCCTGCTGTTGTATCTTTGGCTTTTTGGAATTACTTTGCCAAAGCAGAGAAAGTACAAATCCTAGAAACCTGTTACTCTCTAAACTCACTTCATAAACCAATCCAGAGTCATTTTCCACAATGGGATTGAGAAAGAAAGAACAGTCAGTAAAGAAGCGTAGCACTTACTAGCCTACCCTTCAGATCTCATCCTTCAGCTAGCACTTTGGTGCAGGATCCCAGGAGGGCAAGAAGTAGAGAATGGGGGTTAAATAAACTTCAAAACTGCTATAATTTTCCAAGGACCATGCTTTGAAACCCTGGGATTAGTCCCTGGAAAATCATTTATTCACTTATTAAGACAAAGTTATGGATAATGCTTTTTCCTCCACCTGACTGGATATTTGCTAAAGCTGAGTTGTACCCATTGACAATAGGGATTAGGAGGCTTTCGCTATTAAGTGCCAACTGTGTGTTTAATTGTTACTGCAAGAAAAATAGAATTTACTGGTAAACTGTGCAGAATTTGAAACAAAGTACCCTTTTTACTTTTGTAGGAATGTGGATGCTAACCAAATGTGTCCGCATGGTTTCAATTAAGTGGAGGAATGTTAAATGTAAAGCTAAATTGATGAAAATAACCAAACTTTCTGACAAACCTATAAATTGGAGTCTAGAACTCATTGCCCATACTGTATGGCAGCCAGAGAAACATTGCTAGATCATCAATTTTTACTTAATTTTTTGAGTTAGTTTATACTTGAAAAGAAAAAAGGAGTGCTAGGCAAGTAATTTAAATTCTTCCCAGCTATAAACAGAATATGCACATTGGATGTGGACTTTATTCTTCACTGTATGCCATTGAACTGATTGTTTATTCTTTTAGCAATTTCCTCAGAGAAATTTTCGGAAACCTAAGACAAAGTTTTCAGGGAACTTTCATGTCAACATTTTGGCAAATGATCTGGCAAAATGCTAGTCACTGGACTATTTTTCTAAACTCCTCCGACTGCTCCATAGCAATCCTTAGTCTTTTAAAATAATGTTTTAATTTTCCTTCCCTCAAATTTTTTTACTCCTTCAAGTTGCTGTCATGGTGAGATGACACTGTTCTCAAAAAATTATGAGTTTGGAGAAAATTCTAAATTTCTTGCTGAAGACAGGATAAAATTACACAGTCGGAATCTAACTCTGTGCACGTTTCTGCATATGTCAGAAATTTCTACTATAGAAATTTACCTCTGAATACGTCTTTTTATTTTGTGGGAAATGGCAGGAAAGAAACTGTTTAAACAAAAAAAAAATGTGGAGGCTAGGGCCATCATCTTTACTGTTGTGATCTTCGTGTGATGTGAAATGGGCTCTCCTCGCTGAATCATGGCCCGGGAACACTGTCCCCACATCTTGGTCCCCATTACCCTACAGATTCAGAGGCCTCCCGAGATCCTCTTGCTTAGAAAGTAGAACTGCCGCCAAATGTCGGGCGGAGTCTCTTGGTTTTCATGGCCCTGGCTCAGGTTCAGAGATTGCCAGATGGACCCTGTGTTCTAATTTGGTGCATTCCCAGCCAAGGGCCTATTCGCAACCTATTTTATACTGTAATTTTAACAATTTTTGTTTTTAATTAGATGATCATTCAGCGCATGTTTTTTGTGACCACTCAATAAGTGTTATTTTTGCCAAATTACTTTTTGGGCACTGTCATGAAATGGCTCCTTTAAATGCTTTCAGATCAAGTTTTCAAATCTTTTTTTCAAACTCACCCAAAATTTTAAATCAGACATAATTAAATATATTACGTATTTATATTAGACTCTATTTCAAATTTTCACTACCTATTTAAATGACCTCCTGAGGGGGAAAATAAAGTAATCTTGTTTGAGAGTAGGTAACACAGTTTTCCCTAAATTTACCTTTGGATCTAGTTGTTTCTAACGGTTCTGACTTTACTCAATTAATATTGCTGCTACCACCCCACTAACTGTTATATTTAATATGTATTAAGATGCTCTATTGATAATAAAGTATTTGAGCATTTTATGTAATGATAACCGTCCAAAAGTTGTATCATCTGCACATTTGACTAGCTTAAACCTCTAAGGTATTCATACACATCACAGATAAAAATGTTGAGCATTTGAGTTCTGTGATGAGCCACTGAGCATCTCCCTCCAAGTTCAGCTGATCTGAAAATACTTATCGTGCATTCTCTGCTCAGCCTTGGGATGCAAAGATAAAGAATATTACATGGTCTCTGCCCTATTTAGAGTTCAATAGGGATGATAGTAATGCACTGATTGATATATATATTCCAGCCAGCTATGAATCCATTTAATGTTGTATTCCTTAGGTCACATTCCTGATTCTTTCAATTTATTAAGTGCCTTCTATATATCAGGCAATGTGATAGGTCTTGGGAAAAAATAAAACCTGGTCTGTGATCATTATTTCATCTATAAATGTATCCTGAAAGACTGTATCAAGGGTTTTGCTATAATCAATATCCACTATGCCAGTTGATTTAGGATAGTTTCCACCATGTGGCTTTACTAAATTCAGATAGCCATAGCTTGTAGAGAGCAAGCCTAACTCTCAAGTTTAGGATGGTACCTGAAGCTTTCTGATACTCTGTCTCCTTAGACATCCCTTTGACTTTATCAAGCTCTTTTGTAGGTTTTATATTTTTCTTAATACTTTATTTTTAGAAAACTCCATTGTATGTTTGTATTTCTTTTTTTAATATATACATTTATTTATTTATTTAGTTTTGGCTGTGTTGGGTTCGTTGCTGTGCACGGGCTTTCTCTAGTTGCAGCGAGTGGGTCTACTCTTCGTTGTGGTGCGTGGGCTTCTTATTGTGGTGGCTTCTTGTTGTGGAGCACGGGCTCTAGTTACGCTGGCTTCAGTAGTCGTGGCACGCAGGCTCAGCAGTTGTGGCTTGAGGGCTCTAGAGCACAAGCTCAGCAGTTGTGGCACATGGGCTTATTTGCTCTGCGGCACGTGGGTTCTTCCCGGACCAGGGCTCGAACCCGTGTCCCCTGCATTAGCAGGCGTATTCTTAACGACTGTGCCACCAGGGAAGTCCTGTATATTTGTATTTCTCATTCATCCTTTCTTCTCTAGTCTTTCAAAGCTCCCTGCTCTCCAGTTCTATCCAGGACTTCTCAATTTTCACACTAGTGTTCAACCTTAAGTCAATTTATCACCCATTCCAACATTAGTACTTTCAAGAGATATGTAAGGACATCTAATAAATGTGTTGGGCATGATATTTATCAATTGTTGTACATTATCACTCTCATTATAAATTTGCTTTAAATATACCTGAGATCACTTTTGTCTCTAGACAAAAGAAGTTGTCATGTGTAATATGGGGTAAGAAACGTAACTCTTTACACCACAGAATCAAGGCCTGATAAATGCAAGATTATTATGAGGATGGTGGGGCAGTGTATTTCAAAAAGGGGTTTTCAGGAAGGTCTTAATGTAACATTCTGCACTAAAGAAATAACCATTAAGCCCACTTCATCCAATTTGCCCTTCAAGGCCCATTTAGAGTACTTATGAACCTTCCTATCACAGCATAAAATTTAATACAGTTTAGAAGGTTTTCCACTTGAGGGATGGTCAACCTTTTTATAATCCTTTAATTACAATTCTGTGCTGTCATTTTGGTGCAGAAGTGATAACATTCAGATCCAACAATCATTTATTATTGAGGGCCTATTGAGTATAGGCTCTCTGATAGGCACTTTCATAATAAATTGTTATTCTCTATTTCAACAAGTATATTATCTTGAGAACTTATTATGTGTCAAGTTTGTGTACTATCTGGGAGATTAGATATTTTGTCTAAAATCTTGGGAGAATCCTGTTGAATGTAAAATATGAAGTTAAAGCCTCTAAGAAAGTTCTTTGTGTTTATTTTACCAAAATAATTGTGTGAAAGTTTCTCATATTCCAGAATCTTAGATACAGAACAACAACAAAACAAAATGAGAAACTTTTATTATAGGAATATTGTTAATATTTTTATTTGATTTTCACAACAGAATACAGAATAAAGCAAAGATCATGTATGAGAGGAAATATATACATTTTTCCTTTTTACATTTTTTCTTTTATTTTTGTCTTTTTTATGCTTGAAAGTCACAATAATGTACAATGAATATAAACATACAACATATTTAATAATTTTGTATTTTATATGAATTTTAATGTCAATATTCAAATTCAAACAATGGTTTGGATGAATCTAATATATATATATATGAATGACTCAATTTTGATCACCAGGAAACTTGTGTAACTCACTTTTTGGTGGATTCCCTTATATTCGCCTTTCAAAAGTGCTGACTTGTCAGTGTTGGTTAAATTCTAAAAAGAGATCAGCATGGAACTCAGAATAGGCTCAGAACTCAGATAAAAAACCTTGTTCCTAGTTCTAATTTAGGCTGTAACATTAGCCGTATTCTTTTGCTTCTCCATATTTAGCATTGGTAAATTTCTATTGAATAACAATCTATAGGGATTCACTAAAAATAATTTTAATTTTAAGAAGTTTAAAATAATAATGATAATAAAAAACAGCAACATCAGTAATATTAGCTAATATTTATAAGGCTAATTGTTTTAAATATACCCTCTCTTTATCCTTAAAGCACTTTATGATTGTAGGTTATCAATATTATCTCCATTTTACAGCTGAAGAAACTGAGGTTTCAGGAGGTTAAATATCTGCCATGTTCTTAATGCATATTTTATTGAGCCTCCTTTGGATTTTTTCTCTCCATTTTATTTGTCTTGTATGAATATTACAGTGATAATAGGTATACCTAAAAATCTAAAACCAGTTCTCAACACCATTGTTTGAAAGGTTTTGTGTAAATATATGTGTGTGTGTGTGTATTCATACAAATGCTTACCTAAATAGTATATAAAATCTGATGTAACATATAAAAATACTAAAGAAATGCTAGACTTGAAATTTGAGACTAAAAATAATATTGTTCAATTGTTAGTAGCATCAAAGAAACATTTGAAAATAATATTATAGAAGGTTAAACAAATGGGAGAGGGGTTATAATCTCAGGCAGTTTTTGAGATTTAGTGAGAAACCAATAGGGTCCTTGGGACAACCTTTAGAAAATGCTTTTGCACAGGATGACCTCTTTTTTTTCCTTCAAGCTGTAACAAAGGGCATTTTTTTAATAGAGCAATTTATGTCAAATCCTTTTTTGAGCTCAGGAAGACCAGATTTTTGCTCCCAGGTTGTATTTCTCTCATCCTTCTAAGGCCAAGGTTTGAAAAAAATCTCTAAAAGCAAGATTCAATAAATACACGGGCTTGCTAGAAATATTTAGTCACTTGGTCTTGTGATTGCAGCAAATCATTCACTTGAGCAGAACCCAAAGGGCTTGTATTTCCCATTATGGGAAATACAATCTGGGTAAGATGGAGAAGGTTCTTTAAGGGGAGAGGTTTGTGGGTCACTTCAAAGTTACGCATGCTTACCTAGGGTTCTCTCCTTGAGGAAACTCTGTTAGCATCAGCATCCATATTTCTGTTTTTAGTTTAGAATGCTCATTTCTCCTCCCCACTCAGCCCTCCCTTCCTATTTTTATTTTTTTGTTGTTGTTTGTTTGTTTGTTTGTTTTTTCTGATAGTTTTGCAGACTCAAAATGCCTCTCTCGGGACACAGTGCAGAGGTCTAGGATGTGATGCTGAACCACCAGCGGTGATTTAGAACAATCAAGACCCCCTGGATGTATTTTTATACTTTACCAGCAGTTTGATAACTAAGGACTATAAACTTTGAACGGTGATTCCAAGTCCCCGTAGACTGTCAGGCTTACAAGTCACCTTCCACACTATTTTATAGAGAATGACACTAGCTCCTGCCTTTTTTAAAAAAGTAACTTCTGGTTCATTAGAAATATTGAAACATGATATGTTATAAATGTTGAAAAACTATGATGGTTGACAGTATTTTTATGTATAAATTCCTTTTTAGGATGGCCTTTCCTTATTTGTTACTTACAGTAGCAAATAATCAGCCCAAATAAGTTATTTGAATGTACATATCCATCACATAAAACCCATTAAAAAACTCATCATAGCTCTTTCCCTGCCGCCGCGGAGTCACGCGGAGGCAGAGGCGTGGGTGCACTCAAGATTCAGCTCCATCTGTAACCCACCTCCATGGCCGAGGAAGGCATTGCTGCTGGGGGTGTAATGGACGTTAATACTGCTCTGGAAGAGGTGCTGAGGCCCGCTTTCATCCGCAATGGCCTAGCACATGCCCATCTCTGTGTGCTTGCGTCCAACTGTGATAAGCCTATGTATGTCGAGTTGGTGGAGGCCCTTTGTGCTGAGCACCAGATCAACCTGATTAAGGTTGATGACAAGAAACTAGGGGAATGGGTAGGCCTCTGTAAAACTGGCAGAGAGGGAAAACCCCATAAAGTGGTTGGTTGCAGTTGTGTGGTGGTTAAGGACTATGGCAAAGAGGCTCAGGCCAAGGATGTCACCGAGGAGTATGTCAAATGCAAGAAATGATCAAATAAACAAACTGGGCTCTTGTTCCTCAACAAACAAACACACATAAAAACTCGTCATATCCTTTTGGTGTAGAGTGAGAATAGCTTTTCTCATGCAAAAAAAAAAATGGATTCTATTTTGATTTTAAAAATTTAACAAACATTCACTGAGAATTGGCTAAATGCCTTGTACTCTGCTAAGTGCTGGAGAGTAAAAAACCACAGCTCCTGTAGTCAAGAAGTTTCCAGGCTAGAATATTTCATTTCCACAAAAGTAGTGCTATGCGATTAAGATTACATTAAATATTATAATCAAAAAAAGACAGTGATTTTCAAGATAGGTTCTTAGTGGAACTACTGTTTAAACTGCAGTGTATTAATAGGCAATACTGCAAGGAAGTGTTCTGCAGTCAAGTAAGTTTGGAAAATGCTGATTAGGCAAATTTAAATCGGATTCTTTTTGTGCCCCTCCTCCAGGAGGCGGGGTGGTGATCAGCCTCCCCAATTTACCTGAGCTCAGAATTATTAAACACCTCCAGGAGCAGGGTCTTGTGGAAAACAATTTTTAACAATGAAATATTCATTTTTAATAACTTTAAAACTTTTGTTAAAGGACACTTGCTGAACTAGAAAGTTCCAAGTGACAGTTCTCAGGGGACTGAAAGATCTGCTGTGTGACAGTTTGCTTTCATAGCTGGAGAGCCCCCTGAGCTTGTCAACTTTTTACCTGACATGCTACTCCTCAGAAAATCCCAGCTCCTGCTTTGCCTTGTTTCCTTAGCCATCCCATAGTCCTCCGATGATAAGAGATGGGAAAAATAGAAAGGGAGTAACCAGGAACGTCACAGAGCAGTGGCAGGTGCACTGACACGAGGGCAAATTCCTTGGCTTGATTTGGAGAGCAGCTGGGTCAGGCATCACCCTATGAATCTCCTGGGGTAACTCAGCTCCATGACACTTTCATAAACCTGAGTATTTATTTTACCAAGTGAGATGTTTCTCTGAGGCTTTGTTTATATACAGGGATAGTGGAGGCAGCTGTGAGGGACGTGGCCAAGACATTCCAGGCACCAGCCCTGGCCCCTTGGATTTTCCTTGAACACAGACGCCTGTTTTAGGGGAGATTTCTAGTGGTGCTTTATAGCTTTCAAAGTGCTTTTACATAGTTCATTGCATTTGATCCTTTTATCAACCCCCTGAATTAGTGTGGCAGGAATCCTTTCCACTTTAGAGATGAGCAATTTCGGTCTAGAGATGAAAGCACTTGCCTAGAGTTACATGCTAAGGAAATAACCAAATCAGCATTAGGACACAGGTGCACTGCTTCCCAAGAATCACCTTGAGATTTAGTAGGTCGATGATGTGGCCAGAGGTTCTGCCTTCCTAACAGTCTCCTAGGTGATTCTGATATGGCTGGTTCCTGCTAGACCATACTTTGAATAGCAAGGTTCTAACCTAATTGCCTTACATAAATAAAAATTAATTGAAAATGTATGGACAATTTATTTCCAAAAAGCCATCTTACCAAGATGTCACTTGAGTAACTGACTCATGATGGCACTAGATGTGTCTCTGTGGTCACTTAGCTATGCTGCTCATCCTTTCAGCCATATCTGTCATTTCTTTGGCCAGGGATGCTCCTGCCCTATGCTTTGCATTGAACACTCTCTTTTCTATTTCATATTCTTTATTCACATCTGTCCATCTATCTCCCAAGTTTAAATAGTTCATCTCATCTTTCTACTAATTTGGATCCATCTAATTCATCAAAATTCAAAATATATCTTTACCAAGAATTTCCCCCAATTGAATTAAACCATCCAATCCATATCTCAGGGACTCAATTAATAAATCTCTACAAATATGATAGGTATTAAATTTTTTTGGTAGCCTATAATATATTCTATGTAATACACACATTTGTATAGAGTAATATTTACTATAAGGAAAGAATAGATTTTTAAAAATATATTTATTGGAGTATAATTGCTTTACAATGTTGTGTTAGTTTCTGCTGTATAACAAAGTGAATCCGCTGTATGTATACATATATCCCCATCTCCCCTCCCTCTTGCGTCTCCCTCCTACCCTCCCTATCCCACCCCTCTAGAGGGGTCACAAAGCACCGAGCTGATCTCCCTGTGCTATGCGGCTGCTTCCCACTACCTATCTCTTTCACATTTGGTAGTGTATATATGTCAATGCTACTCTCTCACTGCGTCCCAGCTTACAATTCCCCCTCCTTGTGTCCTCAAGTCCATTCTCTACATCTGCTTCTTTATTCCTGTCCTACCCCTAGGTTCATCAGAACCATTTTTCTTTAGATTCCATATATATGTGTTAGCATACAGTATTTGTTTTTCTCTTTCTGACTTACTTCACTCTGTATGACAGACTCTATGTCCATCCACCTCACTACAAATAACTCAATTTCGTTTCTTTTTTTGGCTAAGTAATTTTCCATTGTATATATGTGCCACATCTTCTTTATCCATTCATCTGTTGATGGACACTTAGGTTGATTCCATGTTCTGGCTGTTGTAAATAGTGCTGCAATGAGTATTGGGGTACATGTGTCTTTTTGAATTATGGTTTTCTCAGGGTACATGCCCAGTGGTGGGATTGCTGGGTCATATGATTGTTCTACTTTTAGTTTCTTAAGGAACTTCCATACTGTTCTCCATAGTGGCTGTATCAATTTACATTCCCATCAATAGTGCAAGAGGGTTCCCTTTTCTCCACACCCTCTCCAGCATTTATTGTTGGTAGATTTTTGGATGATGGCCATTCTGACCAGTGTGAGGTGACACTTCATTGTGGTTTTGATTTGCATTTCTCTAATGATTAGTGATGTTGAGCATCCTTTCATCTGTTTTTTGGCAATCTGCATGTCTTTAGAGAAATGTCTGCTTAGGTCTTACGCCCATTTTTGGATTAGGTTGTTTGTTTTTTTTGAGTTTTGTTTAGTTTTTTTTTTTCAGGAGGATAATGTAGTAATATATTTCATAAGGCAGAAAAAAACACATTCCTTGACCCAAAAATTCCATTATTTTTAAGGAAGTAATCAGACAGTTATACAAATGACTTTGTTTTCACACACACACACTGTATTTTATTTTTACAAGAGATAAATAGACTGACACCAAGCATTGTAAATGGATGACCACAACAAAAGCAACAATAATTGCAATTACCAAACATGAAACACACTCATACTATGTCATAATATTGACATTCAGTCCAGTAATCCTCCACATTACCAGCTCCTTTACTTTGCAGTGAAAATTGATTTGTATATTTTTTGCCTCTGAGTCCTTGTGGGATTTTTTTTTTATTCAAACAGAAAGTCACAAAAATTATAATCATCCTCATCAGTTCACTCAGTCCCATGTAATTAATTTTTTTTATCTTGATCTTTTGTTAGCACTTGTATTAATTCACCAGTTTTCCATTAGAGTTCTGAAAATGCTTATTCATTCAGTTCAGCAGTATAGTCAGTTACCAGAAACTTGTACTTGTCAGAGTCTTTTCCATGAATTCCTTGAAGATGAAACCCTTTTATGAACATTTTTGCAAAAGCATCAGAGTACACCCAGAACTGTCTGTAAATGACAAAAGACTTAAAAATGACCATGGTTAACGATTTGATGACAGTTCGTAATAATGCAATTGACAAGGAAATTTAGTTATTTCTGAGATACACATTTTAGAGTAATAACTAGAATTATGACTTATAACATTATACCAAAACATATAAGATTTTTAGAAATTTCATGTAATGTCTGAAACGTTTATATTAACATATTTCCATACAAATAACCCAAAGAAAGTTTGCTATTAGTTGTTTTTTTGTTGTTGTTTGCTTGTTTATACTGCAGGTTCTTATTAGTCATTAATTTTATACACATCAGTGTATACATGTCAATCCCAATCGCCCAATTAAGCACACCACCCTCCCCACCCCACCGCGGTTTTACCCCATTGGTGACCATATGCTTGTTCTCTACATCTGTGTCTCAACTTCTGCCCTGCAAACCGGTTCATCTGTACCATTTTTCTAGGTTCCACATACATGCATTAATATACGATATTTGTTTTTCTCTTTCTGACTTGTTTCACTCTGTATAACAGTCTCTAGGTCCATCCACGTCTCAACAAATGACTCAATTTCGTTTCTTTTTATGGCTGAGCAATATTCCATTGTATATATGTACCACAACTTCTTTATCCATTTGTCTGTCGATGGGCATTTAGGTTGCTTCCATGACCTGGCTATTGTAAATAGTGCTGCAATGAACATTGGAGTGCATGTGTCTTTTTGAATTATGGTTTTCTCTGGGTATATGCCCAGGAGTGGGATTGCTGGATCATATGGTAATTCTATTTTTAGTTTTTTAAGGAACCTCCATACTGTTCTCCATAGTGACTGTATCAATTTACATTCCCACCAACAGTGCAAGAGGGTTCCCTTTTCTCCACACCCTCTCCAGCATTTGTTGTTTGTAGATTTTCTGATGATGCCCATTCTAACAGGTGTGAGGTGATACCTCATTGTAGTTTTGATTTGAATTTCTCTAATAATTAGTGATGTTGAGCAGCTTTTCATGTGCTTCTTGGCCATCTGTATGTCTTCTTTGGAGAAATGTCTATTTAGGTCTTCTGCCCATTTTTGGATTGGGTTGTTTGTTTCTTTAATATTGAGCTGCATGAGCTGTTTATATATTTTCGAGATTAATCCTTTGTCCATTGATTCATTTGCAAATATTTTCTCCCATTGTGAAGGTTGTCTTCTCGTCTTTTTTATGGTTTCCTTTGCTGTGCAAAAGCTTTTAAGTTGCATTAGGTCCCATTTGTTTATTTTTGTTTTAATTTGTATTTCTCTAGGAGGTGCTTCAAAAAGGATCTTGCTGTGACTTATGTCATAGAGTGTTCTTCCTCTGTTTTCCTCTAAGAGCTTTATAGTGTCTGCCTTTATATGTAGGTCTTTAATCCATTTTGAGTTTATTTTTTGTGTATGGTGTTAGGAAGTGTTCTAATTTCATTCGTTTAATGTAGCTGTCCAGCTTTCCCAGCCTCACCTCTTGAAGAGACTGTCTTTTCTCCATTGTATATTCTTGCCTCCTTTATCAAAGATAAGGTGACCATATGTACATGGGTTTATCTCTGGGCTTTCTATCCTGTTCCATTGATCTATATTTCTGTTTTTGTGCCAGTACCATACTGTCTTGATTACTGTAGTTTTGTAGTATAGTCTGAAGCCAGGGAGCCTGATTCCTCCAGCTCCGTTTTTCTTTCTCAAGATTGTGCTGGCTATTTGGGGTCTTTGGTGTTTCCATAAAAACTAAAATTTTTTGTTCTAGTTCTGTGAAAAATGTCATTGGTGGTTTGATAGGGATTAAATTGAATCTGTAGATTTCTTTGGGTAGTATAGTCATTTTCACAGTATTGATTCTTCCAATCCAAAAACATGGTATATCTCTCCATCTGTTTGTATCATCTTTAATTTCTTTCATCACTGTCTTATACTTTTCTGCATACAGGTCTTTTGTCTCCTTAGGTAGGTTTATTCCTAGGTATTTTATTGTTTTTGTTTCAGTGGTAAATGGGAGTGTTTCCTTAATTTCTCTTTCATATTTTTCATCGTTAGTGTATAGGAATGCAAGAGATTTCTGTGCATTAATTTTGTATCCTGCTACTTTACCAAATTCATTTATTAGCTCTAGTAGTTTTCTGGTAGCATGTTTAGGATTCTCTATGTATACTATCATGTCATCTGCCAACAGTGACAGTTTTACTTCTTTTCCCATTTGGATTCCTTTCATTTTTTTTTGTTCTCTGATTGCTGTGGCTAAAACTTCCAAAACTATGTTGAATAATAGTGGTGAGAGTGAGCAACCTTGTCTTGTTCGTGATGTTAGAGAAAACAGTTTCAGTTTTTCACTATTGAAAACAATGTTGGCTCTGGGTTTGTCATATATGGCCTTTATTATGTTAAGGTAGGTTCCCTCTATGCCTACTTTCTGCAGGGTTTTTATCATAAATAGTGTTGAATTTTGTCAAAAGCTTTTTTTGCATCGATTGAGATTATCATATGGTTTTTATCCTTAAATTTGTTAATATGGTGTGTCACATTGATTGATTTTCGTGTATTGAAGAATCCTTGCATTCCTGGGATAAACCCCACTTGATCATGGTGCATGATCCTTTTAATATGCTGTTGGATTCTGTTTTCTAGTATTTTGTTGAGGATTTTTGCATCTATGTTCATCAGTGATATTAGCCTATAGTTTCTTTTATTTGTGACATCTTTGTCTGGTTTTGGTATCAGGGTGATGGTGGCTTCATAGATTGAGTTTGGGAGTGTTCCTCCCTCTGTAATATTTTGGAAGAGTTTGAGAAGGATAGGCGTTAGCTCTTTTCTAAATGTTTGATAGAATTCACATGTTAAGCCATCTGGTCCTGGACTTTTGTTTGTCTGAATATATATATATATTTTTTTTGGAATATTTTTAATCACAGTTTCAGGTTCAGTGCTTGTGACTGGTCTGTTCATATTTTCTATTTCTTCCTGGTTCAGTTTTGGAAGGTTGTACCTTTCTCAGAATTTGTCCATTTCTTCTAGGTTGTCCATTTTATTGGCATATAGTTGCTTGTAGTAATCTCTCATGATCCTTTGTATTTCTGCAGTGTCAGTTGTTACTTCTCCTATTTCATTTCTAATTCTGTGGATTTGAATCTTCTCCCTTTTTTTCTTGATGAATCTGGCGAGTGGTTTATCAATTTTGTTAGTCTTGTCAAAGAACCAGATTTAGTTTTATTGATCTTTGCAGTTGTTTCCTTCATTTCTTTTTCATTTATTTCTGATCTGATCTTTATGATTTCTTTCCTTCTGCTAAATTTATTTTGTTGTTGTTCTTCTTCTTTCTCTAATTGCTTGAGGTGTAAGGTTAGGTTGTTTATTTGATATTTTTATTGTTCCTTGATGTAGGATTGTATTGCTATAAACTTCCCTCTTAGAGCTGCTTTTGCTGCATCCCATATGTTTTGGGTTGTCATGTTTTCATTGTCATTTGTTTCTAGGTATTTTTTGATTTCCTCTTTGAATTTTTCAGTGATCTCTTGGTTATTTAGTAGCCTCCATGTGTTTCTATTTTTTACAGTTTTTTTTTTCCTGTAATTGATATCTAGTTTCATAGCATTGTGGTCAGAAAAGATGCTTGATATGATTTCAGTTTTCTTAAACTTACTGAGGCTTGTTTTGTGTCCCAGGATATGATTTATCTGGAGAAAGTTCCATGAGCACTTGAGAAGAAAGTGTATTCTATTGTTTTTGGATGGAATGTCCTATAAATATTAACTAAGTCCATCTTGTTTAATGTGTCATTTAAAGCTTGTGTTCCCTTACTTATTTTCATTTTGGATGATCTGTCCATTGGTGAAAGTGGGGTGTTAAAGTCCCCTACTATTATTGTGTTACTGTCGATTTCCCCTTTTGTGGCTGTTAGCATTTGCCTTATGTTTTGAAGTGTTCCTATGTTGGGTGCATAAATATTTATAATTGTTATATCCTCTGCTTGGATTGATCCCTTGATCACTATTTCTTTGTCTCTTTAATAGTTTTTATTTTAAAGTCATTTTGTCTGATATGAGAATTGCTACTCTAGCTTTCTTTTGATTTCCATTTGCATGGAATATCTTTTTCCATCCCCTCACTTCCAAGCTGTATGTGTCCCTAGGTCTCAAGTGGGTCTCCTGTAGACGGCATATATATGGGTCTTGTTTTTGTATTTATTCAGCCAGTCTGTGTCTTTTGGTTGGAGCATTTAATCCATTCACATTTAAGGTAATTATCGATATGTATGTTCCTATTACAATTTTCTTAATTATTTTGGGTTTGTTTTTGTAGGTCCTTTTCATCTCTTGTGTTTCCCACTTAAAGAAGGTCCTTCAGCATTTGTTGTAAAGCTGGTTTGGTGGTGCTGAATTCTCTTAGCTTTTGCTTGTCTGTAAAGCTTTTGATTTCTCTGTCAAATCTGAATGAGATCCTTGCTAGGTAGAGTAATCTTGGTTGTAGGATTTTCCCTTTCGTCACATTAAATATGTCCTGCCACTCCCTTCTGGCTTGCAGAGTTTCTGCTGAAAGATCAGCTGTTAACCTTATAGGGATTCCCTTGTATGTTATTTGCTGCTTTTCCCTTGCTGCTTTTAGTAATTTTTCTTTGATTTGAATTTTTGATAGTTTGATTAATATGTGTCTTGGCATGTCTCTCCTTGGTTTTATCCTGTATGGGACCCTCTGTGCTTCCTGTATTTGACAGACTCTTTCCTTTCCCATATTAGGGAAGTTTTCAACTATAATCTCTTCAAATATATTCTCAGACACTTCCTTTTTCTCTTCTTCTTCTGTGACCCCCATTATTCAAATGTTGGTGCATTTAGTGTTGTCCCAGAGGTCTCTGAGACTGTCCTCAATTATTTTCATTCTTTTTTCTTTATTGTGCTCTGCATCAGTTGTTTCCACTATTTTATCTTCCAGGTCACTTATCCTTTCTTCTGCCTCATCTATCCTTTATTCTGCTATTGCTTCCTTCTAGAGAATTTTTAATTTCATTTATTGTGTTGTTCATCATTGTTTGTTTGCTGTTTAGTTCCTCTAGGTCCTTGTTAAACATTTCTTGTATTTTCTGCATTGTATTTCCAGGATTTTGGATCATCTTTACTCTGAATTATTTTTCAGGTAGACTGCCTATTTCCTCTTCATTTGTTTGGTCTGGTGGGTTTTTACCTTCCTCCTTCATCTGCATATTTCTCTGTCTTCTCATTTTGTTTAACTTACTGTGTTTGGGGTCTCCTTTTTGCAGGCTTCAAGTTCATAGTTCCTGTTGTTTTTGGTGTCTGCTCTCAGTGGGTGAGGTTGGTTCAGTGGCTTGTGTAAGCTTCCTGTTGGAAGGGACTGGTGCCTGTGTTCTGTTGGGTGGGGCTGGATCTTGTCTTTCTGGTGGGCAGGGCTGCATCCTGTGGTGTGTTTTTGGGTGTCTGTGAACTTAGTATGACTTTAGGCAGCCTTTCTGCTAATGGGTGTGGTTGTGCTTCTGTCTTGCAAGTTGTTTGGCATGGGGCATCCAGTAGTGGAGCTTGCTGGCCATTGGGTGGAGCTGGATCTTAGATTTGAGACTGAGATCTCTGGTAGAGCTCTTGCCGATTGATATTACGTGGGGCTGGGAGGTCTCTGGTGGTCCAATGTACTGAACTTGGCTCTCCCTCCTCAGAGGCTCAGGCCTGACACCTGGCCAGAGCACCAAGCACACAGCTTGGAAGAAAAGGAAGAAAAAAAAACTGAAACAGATAGAACCTGAAACCAAATGGTAAAAGCATAACTAAACAGACAAAACCACACAAAGAAACATATGCACACACACTCATAAAAAGAAGACAAACAAACAAACAGCAACAACAAAAAACGAACCATCAGAACCCTAGAAAAAATGGTAAAAGCGAACCTAAGCAGACGACATCACACAAAGAAACACACTCAGAAAAAAAGAAAAAAGAAAAATAAAGAAAGAAGAGAGCAACCAAACCAATAAACAAAGCCACCAATGATAACAAACACTAAAAACTAAGCTAAGATAAACATAAAAATCAGAAACAAATCAGACGCAGAAAGCAAATCCCAAGTCTCCAGTTGCTCCCAAAGTCCATTTCCTCAATTTTGGGAACATTTATTGTCTATTCAGGTATTCCACAGATGCGGGGTTCATCAAGTTGACTGTGTGGATTTAATCTGCTCCTCCTAAGGCTGCATGGAGAAGTTTATCTTTCTCTTCTTTATTCACACAGATCATGGAGTTCATCTTTGGTTTTGGTCCCACCTCTGCTTGTAGGCCGCCCTCAGGTGTCTGTTCCCTGCCCAGACAGGAGGGGGTTAAAGCAGCTGCTGATTAGGTTTCTCTTGCTCACTCAGGACTGGGAGAGGGAGGGGTACGGTAGTCATAATTGGAGTGTGGGCCAAGCTTTTGGCAGCTGAGGCTGGCATGACACTGCAACAGACTGAGGTGCTCCATGTGTTCTCCTGGGGAAGTTATCCCTGGATCACAGGACCCTGGCAGTGGTGGGCTGCACTGGCTCCCAGGGGGTTGTGGATAGTGACCTGTGCTTGCACACAGGATTCTTAGTGGCAGCGGCGGAAGTATTAGCGTTTCATGCCTGTCTCTGGGGTCCGAGCTGATAGCCGTGGCTCGCGCCTCTCTCTGGAGCTCGCTTACACAGTGCTCTGCCTTCTGTGGGCGCACAGAGCAGGAATCCCCTCTCCTCGGGCGCCCAGAATCAATGGTCTCTTCCCTCTTCAGCAGGTCTAGACTTTTTCCCGGACTCCCTCCCAGCTAGCTGTGGCACACTAACCCCCTTCAGGCTGTGTTCACACAGCCAACCCCAGTCCTCTCCCTGGGATCTGACCTCCAAAGCCCGAGCCTCAGCTCCCAGCCCCGCCTGCCCCGGCGGGTGAGCAGACAAGTCTCTCGGGCTGGTGAGTGCTGGTCGACACCAATTCTCTGTGCGGGAATCTCTCTGCTTTGCCCTCCACACCCCTGTTGCTGTGCTCTCCTCCATGGCTCTGAGGCTTCCCCCCGCCCTGCTGCTCACCCCCCGTCTCCACCACTGAAGGGCCTTCCTAGTGTGTGGAAACTTTTCCTCCTTCACAGCTCCCTCCCAGAGGTGCAGGTTCTGTCCCTATTCTTTTGCCTCTGTTTTTTCTTTTTTCTTTTGCCCTACCCAGGTGCGTGGGGATTTTCTTGCCTTTTGGGAAGTCTGAGGTCTTCTGCCAGCGTTCAGTAGGTGTTCTGTAGGAGTTGTTCCACATGTAGATGTATTTTTGATGTATTTGTGGGGAGGAAGGTGATCTCCACGTCTTACTCCTCTGCCATCTTGAAGGTCTCTTGGAAAGAATAGATTTTTAACTGTAGTTCTCTTGTGGATACATTTTTTTCTAGGTAGGTGAAGTGTCTCGGAATTGTATCTTGATTTAGTAGATGTGTAAGGGGTACCATGGTACAGATAACAGTGTGAGGTAATGGTTTCTATCTGGCTTCTGGAATCACACAGGCTTGATTTGAATCCCAGAACTTCTATCTATGTGATCTGGGAAGTTTATCTAACTTCTTCTATACAACGAGAGTAAATGATAGTACTTATCTCTTAACATTAGATGTTTAATAAATGTTAGAACAACATTTTCTGTTTTACAGAGAATAATTGATGTATGCATGTTATTGTCAAAATATAATATGTTGAATTTCACTTTAATATCAATTTCATAAAATTGTACATGAGGATAACGTGCTGAGTGAATAGATAAATGATTAATTGACAATTATATACCTTTGAGAGCTACAGTGTATGATCCTGGAGTCTTTGCTTTCTAAAGCTGTAAGATTTATTTTCTAATTTAAATAATTTAAGATTATTATGTATATTTAAAAATCCCCAAATAGAATTCTTGAGTTTTCAAAATAAATGTTTATTATTTTTTTAAATTTGGAAGGTTCTTGTTAAAAAATTCAAAACAAAAATAATCTGTGACCTTTGTAATTATCAAGTTTGTTTTCAGTAAGGTACGAAATATCAAAAGAAGTAACTCATTGTCATAGTAAATTATATAAAGCCTTTCAAAATAGTTCCGAAACTTTTTTAGGGGTCAGAAATCTAGAGAGAGTTTGAATGTACACCATATAGTAGAGAAGGGGGGACAGGTTCTAGGAGGAAACCATGTCCTTTTTAACCAACAACATGTCTCTTAACATTCATGCATACATTACTACTTCATGTAACCATAGTGTAAACATGACAATATTTATTATTGAATACATTTCAAAAAATAGTGATGAAAAGTTGAGCAAGATTACTTATTCTTGATAAATTAAATTTATATTGTGTGAGAAAATTGGCAGTCTTCTTAACAAATAAACTTCTAAATTTCAGTAAGAGCAGTGTAGGAATAATTATAAAAATCATGTAATATATTGAGAGATTATAATCATAAAAGCATGTATATGGGTGTGGATGAACTTTCCACTCTTCTAAGACCACCTTCTTCACTATATTGCCCTCTTTGTTTTGCAAGAACAAACTTCATCAATTCTTTGCTTTCTAATGAGTCATTCCTATCAACAGACAAACATGTTATTTC
The DNA here is from genome assembly GCF_963924675.1 of Phocoena phocoena. Taxonomy (NCBI): domain Eukaryota; kingdom Metazoa; phylum Chordata; class Mammalia; order Artiodactyla; family Phocoenidae; genus Phocoena; species Phocoena phocoena. The sequence continues at coordinate 29,965,024 of NC_089230.1, read as the reverse complement.
TTCAGTCTTAACCTGTTATGAAGAAAATCTTCCTCAGCCTCACTTTCTCTTTCAGGTTTTGCCCATTTTCTCTGCTTATAGAATAATTTCTCAAGAGTTGACTTGTTGCCTTTGATTCCTCTTTCCCCATGCCTCTTGAATCCACACTAATCAGCCTTTCACTCTTATCCTTTTACTCCACCAAAACAGCTCTGTTAAGGTCCCCAATGACCTCTACATTGTTGAATCCAATAGTAAATTCTCAGTCTTTATGTCATTCAGCCTCTCAGTAACATTTGATGCACATGATCACTCCTGTGAAAAATGCTTTCTCCATGCCCCACACTGAACTCTTGATCTTTAAAACATGCTCCTCCCATAGTAAATGGCAACTCCATCTTTCCCATTACTTGGACCAAAATTCTTGGTGTCATCCTTGACTTCTTTCTTTCTCTTAAACCCCAAATCTGATCTGTTGTCCAATCCTATTGGCTCTATGATCAAAGTATATCCAGAAATCTGGGCACTTCTACTCTTGATGGAAGATACCATCATCTCCCACCTGGATTATTACAAATCTCCCAAATTGTCTCCCTCTTTCCACCCAGTCCTTTCCTATGGTCCATTCTCCATACAACAGCCAGGAATGCTTTCAAGAAGTTAAGACATATAATATCATTTCTTTATTCAAAATTCTCCAATGACTTACCACGTCATTCAGAGTAAAAGCTGATCTCCTCATGATGCCTATGAGTCCTGTATCATCTGGTGCCTGCTACTTCTGTAATCCTGACACCCTGATAGCTTTGATACACACGTGTCAGGGATATTGAACTTGTTGTGTCCTTTGCTTGGATCTCTTTGTGGCTCACCCTCTCAATTTCTTTAAGAGTTTGTTCAAATTTCACCTTTTCAATGAAGCTTTCCTTGACCTGCTTATTTAAAATTGTAAGTCCTAGCCCTTTATACTCCCAGCCCTCTTCCATGCTTTATTTTTCTTTACTGCTCTTGCTACCAAATAACAAAAAATATATTTTATGTAAATGCCATCAGAGTAGGGATTTTTTTCCATTGCTGTATCCCAGCACCTAGAACTTGTTCTGGCACATTATATGTATAATTTGATCCATTCATATATATGAATGGATCAAATTAAAAACAAATGCAGCCTAATTTGGTTTAATAAAATTACTTGCATTCACCTTATGTTGAACATCTGGAATTTTGTTCATATTGACTGTAGAGTATTATAGATTCCAATCCAGTGATAATCCAATGATAAATTTCAAAGGTTGTTTAAGGGGCTTCCCTGGTGGTGCAGTGGTTGAGAGTCCGCCTGCCGATGCAGGGGGCGTGGGTTCGTGCCCCGGTCCGGGAGGATACCACGTGCTGCAGAGCAGCTGGACCCGTGAGCCATGGCCGCTGGGCCTGCACGTCCAGAGCCTGTGCTCCACAACGGGAGAGGCCACGACAGTGAGAGGCCCGCGTACCGCTAAAAATAATAATAAATTAATTAATTAATTAAATATACTTGGGAGGTATGGTTGGTAACTTTAAAAAAAAAAAGGTTGTTTATTTTAAGAAATATTGGTTTCAATGAGAACATTACTTTATGGGAAGTATTCTACATTTGTAGTAAATGCATCAAGGAACTAGTATATGTGAGAAGGCCCTGGCATGGATTATCAGTGATTATCAGCTTCTCAACAGTGTTCGCCTGGCTGTAAATATGGTTCTTTCCATAGTCAATGATTTAATGAGAACACTGTAGTCAAATGGAAAGAGCCTGAGATTTTAAGAAGCCTAAGCTACCCCTCATCTGTTGTGTGACCCTGGGTGAATTATTTAACCTCATTGGGTCTAAAAAAATGGTAACAACAGCAGGTTAATTGTGATGATTAAATGAAGTCTAAAAAATTCTTTGAGAGCAGGGACTTTGTTTTGTTCACTGTTATATTCTCAGTAAGTATGACGTGTGAACAGTGTGTATCCAGTATTTATTCAATAAAATAAATACTTGTTGAATGAATGAATAATGTGTGTAAAATACATAGACCAGTCCATGGCACAGTGTAGGCACTCAATAAATGGTATCTATATGATAGTTATTAGCAAATTAACTGCACATCTTTAATTACACAGAACACTTGGAGATTTAAGGGCATATAGTAGATTCTAGCTGACTTTAAGTGTTGTTTTTTATTGGATAGAATTGAAGATGTTTGATTGAGTTTATAAATCAGAATTTTAAATGTAGAGTTAGAAAGTATTTTTATTTGCTTTTCCCTTGATGACAAGAACCATTCAACACTGAAACTATAGCTGTGGTTAAAATAGAAGCTGCAATACATTTTTGTTAACAGTAATGTCAAAATACAATTTCCTTTGGTTTTTCTATGAATTTGATGGTAGAACTACAAGTTAATGGTCCTGATGCTTTTAACTGAGTTGATAACCCACGGTCTCCTCACATAGTGCTACCACAGCAGAATCCAGATGTAGCAGTTATCCAGTTACACCACCTTGTAGACAGATCTTTGCTCATGTGTTCAATGGTTACCAGCACAGTGTTGGCCATATATACCTCTAGACACAGAAGAGTTAACAGCAGAGGAATTGGAATTGAAATATCTAAATTCTAGTCACAGGGCTACAGTAAGTAAACATATGATGTTAAATTATTTGACTCAGTTCCTGATCTATTAAAGGTGGATAAAAAGTACATGCTTTATCCATATTTTAATGTAATTTAGAAAGGACAAGTACTTATTTACCCAGGGATGCTTTGGTTTCAAGCAACAAAATAACATCTAAAGTTTGTTTAAATAAAGGGAGAGTTTTAATAAGATAACAGGCATATCTCATGAAACCAAAGATGAGATGTGTCACTAAGGTGTCAATGAGGTTTTGGAACAGAGAACTAGAAAGCCCTCAGAAACCATAGCTCCTTAATGAACTGCCTCTTCTCTGCACCACTTGTGTTCTTTATGTTGCTTTGTGTTTCTAATTCATTTTCTTGGTTTTCCCCATAGATTGGCTCTATTGTTTGGCTCTTTATCACACCAAGTCTTCAGTTGGTAGTCTTAGCCACTAATCTAGCAACTTGACAAGTAGAGTGCCCTCAGAAAGTCAATTCAGTCTCTCTGTGTTTTACAGCAAATTCCCAGAAAAGAGAATCTCAGAGACCTTGCTTGGATTAGGTGTCCTCTCTGGTCCAATCAGCCATGGCTCAGGTTTGGGTTACATTTCTTGCTGCTCATTCAGTGGGTTCTGAGGGAACTATGGGTAGACTGTTTAAAAGAGTGTCAGTGTGCAAACAAAATGATTAGCTCTTCCAGTTCATGTCTAAACTTAATTGGAGATTAAAATTAAATATATGAAAAATTTAAATTGATCATCTGTGTGTTTTTCCCAGTATATTGACACTTGATGTAAAACATTTCTATTGTCAAGAAAATTGACTTGATTATCTATGACCTGAAAAGGTTAATTTACTCAGAGAAGTGTCTAATTTACAAGTATGGAGTGATAAAGTGGGGGGGGGGGCAGTGTTCAGAGTGCTTCATTTGAGGTTTTAACACCACAACTTCCTTCTCCCAACACCTCAGTGACACCCACTCACTTAACTTTCAACTCCTTTTTTCTGTTATTAAAGAGAATATGAAACAGAGCAAACTAGCAAACAAAAAACTCTGGGAAATATTTAGATCCTTATAAAAACACAGGAAGAAAGAGCTTGCTGGAAATGTTTTCAAAAAGTTATATCTCTGGGGTATATGATCTATCTCAAATAATTTGTTTTTATTTCATTTTATGTAAACATATATATACACACTCACACTACCAAATTAATATTGACTGGAATCCAGTGTGTTTTTGGTTACCTGAGTACTCTGGAAAGTCTCTTTTCAAAGATTTCTAAATGAACTTTACTCATATCTCACTGCATATGTGGCTATAGAGAAAAGTTTGGGTCATATGGAATAGTATAAAAAATAGAAAAAAGCCAGAGATAATCACACTACTTATAGGCACCAATTGTTCATATTTTATCATACTTCAGTATTTTTTTCAATATTTTTTATGAATTTTTTTCTGACTGCTTATATGCCTTGGTACCCTGTTTTTTCCACTTACTATTTTATTATGTGATGCTTCTGTGTCACTAAATGCTTCATAAACATCTTTAATAGTGTCATAATGTTCTGCCAAATGGATGTACCCTGTAGTAAAAAGTTTTGTTTACCTTTACCCTAACAGTGGACATTCAGGTTGTTTTCTATTTTACTTTATTAGAACTGCCATATGTGACAATTTTTTAGCATACAGTTTCCCAATTTTTGTTATTACTATAAGGAAAATTGCCAGAAAAGAATTGATTGATCAAAGTTTATACACTTTTTTCATGCTTCTGAAACCATTTCCGAATTTCTTTCCAGACTCTCTGTACTGTTTTACAAATTCATCAACAATGAAAAGATGTCTTTCCTTGTACCCTTGTAGTATAAAGTATAATCATTAGAAACAAAACAAATAAAAAAACAAAACAACCCTCTGCTACTTTTATAGGGAAAAATAGTATTCTGTTTTCTTTGACAACTAGCAAGGTTAACTTTTTTTTTTTCACATTTAGTCACTTGGATTTCTTCTGAGGAGCATCTGTTTGTATCTTTTGCTCATTTTTTATTTTGAGGTCCTAATGTTTTCCTTAACAACTTTTATGAACCTTCTATTTATTAAGTGTATAACCATTTGTCATATAATTTAGAAGTATCATGTTGTTTTACATACAGATGATTTACATTTTTAGTTCATTAAATCTATTATTCTTACTAGAAAATTTTCCTTCTGACTTTTTATTTTAAAAAATTCAAACTTACAGAAAAAAAACAAAAGAATAATCCACTGAGCCCTGTATACTCTTCAGTTAGATTCACTAGCTGACAATGTTTTGTCAATTTTTCTCCCCCACTCTTTCTCTCTCATATATATGACACATACATGTATATGTATGTGTGTGAATATATATTTGTGTGTGTGTGTATACACACACAATGAAAGATATTTATTTATTATTGTTGAACTATTTGAAAATAAGCTTCAGACACTTGGCTGCTAAGTTCTTCATTGTATCTCTCTTAAGAATAAGGATGGGCTTCCCTGGTGGTGCAGTGGTTGAGAGTCCGCCTGCCGATTCAGGGGACACGGGTTCGTGCCCCGGTTCGGGAAGATCCCACATGCCGCGGAGCGGCTGCGCCTGTGAGCCATGGCCGCTGAGCCTGCCCATCCAGAGCCTGGGCTCCGCAACGGGAGAGGCCACAATAGTGAGAGGCCCGTGTACCACAAAAAAACAAACAAAAAAAACCAACCAAACAAACAAAAAAACCCAAACAAACAAACACAAAGAATAAGGATATTTTTCAGCATAACTAGCTACCAACTACTACTAACATACTACTAATAATACAATTAAGACAATTAGCAATTCTGTAATATCTAATGTCCATTTCATATTTGAATTTTCCCTCTTATCTCACCAATAAACCTTTTATATTCTTTTATTTTTTATCCCAAATCCAATCAAATTTCATATATTGTTTCTATCATATGTCCTTTAGTTTATTAAATACTTTTAAAAAATTTAAGAAAGTCTTTTCCTAAAAAGAGATTAAACAGGTTTCACCTATATATTCTACTAGTTTTTAAATTCTTTCTTTTTAACAACAAATTTTCATATCCGATTGGAATTTATTTGGGTTACAGTGACTGCTGAATATCTCAGATTATTTTTTCTTTCTAAATAGCTTATTTTCTCCTAGCAAAATTTATAAATATTTCTTGAACTTCTCACTTATTTCTAAGATCTTAGCATTTATTAAGTTCATATACATATTAACTAGAATCTGTTTCAGATAATTTCTCTGCTCCGTTGATCTTGTACCAGATCCATATGAATTTAACAATTGTAGATTTGTAACGGATTTTAATATATGATGACTCTAATCATCAGTGTTCTCATTTTCCATTGGCTTTAAAAAGTTATTACATAAGTTTTGTTTCTTAAATAAGTGTTAGGATCTTTTTTCATTTCTTCCTCCATTGTATAAAGAATACCACATTGATATTTTCATTGAGATTCTAGTAATCCTTTAGAATTATCTTTTATTATTATTATTTATTTATTTATTTATTTTTTTGCGGTATGCGGGCCTCTCACTGCTGTGGCCCCTTCCGTTGCGGAGCACAGGCTCCGGACGCGCAGGCTCAGCGGCCATGGCTCACGGGCCCAGCCGCTCCGCGGCATGTGGGATCCTCCCGGACTGGGGCACGAACCTGTGTCCCCTGCATCAGCAGGCGGACTCTCAACCACTGCGCCACCAGGGAAGCCCTAGAATTATCTTTTATTAAAGTTATATATTTCTCTTACTTGATAACTCTTGGTACTTATAGGAATGTTCACCTCTAGATTAACACCACTCAATGGCCCCAAAAGCTTAGGTGAATATGTATGGAATATTGCTTGAAATACATGTTGTTTACCCAGTCATAGATGTTCTAAATTCTAAGCCAAGATTAAGTCACAGAGGGCCACAGTTCTGTACAATATTTATTATTACCTCTCTCTTCTGCACAAATAAGCCTCACTGTGCTTATGAAATTGTACTTTAGATGAGGCCATTAGCTTTGATTATTAAAAAGATGCCTCCATTAAATTTGTTGCTGTTTCAACATTAAGGATGCTGTTTGTGACATTATGTAGGGTTTTACTTGTGAGAATCTGTGGGAAACTTTTTTCTCTAGCCTCACTATAAGGAATGCTTTTCCCAAATTGATGCTGTGTTTTAATCTTATGGATACTGAGTCTTATAGTTTACTATATTTGAATTTGTACTTTTGTTGTTTGAAATCATAGAGCCAAATTTGTGAACCCCATTCCTTCATTTATTCCTTCAGGTCCCCAATCATTAATGAATGATTTTTAAAAATTCCTAATTTCTTTACTTTTCTTCTATGAGTACATACTTGGATCCAAAGGGAGTTTCTGATACCTGTTTAAATTGCTGCTTTAATTGGTTTATTTGTGATTTTTTGTCTTTCATTTTAACATATTGCACACTTACCTATAAACTGAAGGAATGGTTTCAGGGAGCAGTAAAAGAATGGAGAGAATACCCACTATGGTAATAATGAGCTTGAGTCTCATGTTTTAAAGAGACTGTAAGTTTCAGCTTTGCTCTGCCACTGGAGCAGGAGTGTTGTAAACACTTGAAAACGACTACATCCAGGCCTAAGCTGCCTTTGCTCCATTCATTCTATAAACCTTCACTCACACCCTTCAAAATATGAGAGAATTGACCTCATTACTATTGATAGAGATTTTACTTCCACAAAAGCTCAAGGCTCTTCGGGAGCTCTTAGTATTACAGCACAGATTGCAAAGATTTAAATTAGTGCATTATTATATATTACAAAATGTTCTTTTAAAGAATGAGTGTACCACAGTCCCTCTTCCCCAATTCAAGGAGGAGAAAGAGCTCTGATCCCATATTTAAACAGCTGCCTGAAAGGAAAAGATATTCTAGTCACACTGGGCAAAGTCTCCTGACATGTCACAGGCCATTCTGCCTTCAGACAGAATAAGGTGATGACAAACTACACACATGTATCAGGAGAAAGGGCTGTATGCTCCTTTCCCCTTCCTGCAACTTTCTCTTTTGATGAATGGCTTTCTTTAAAAGCTAATATCCTCATTGTAATATAAGGTGCTATAAATATATGTATGTGAACATATGTACGTGTACCTCTTTTTCTCTTGGTATTTTGTAATAAGTCAAAAGTCATATTTATCGTGACATCCCTTCATGTAGAACAAAGAACCTAGAAAATTTTTTTAAACCATTGACTTGTGTGCTTTATTTATTTATTGGCCATGTGGCTTGTGGGACTTTAGAGATTGAACCTGGGTCCTCAGCAGTGAGAGTGTGGAGTCCTGACCACTGGACTGCCAGGGAATTCCCTAGGAAAAAAACATTTTATTTTGTTAATAAGTAGTATTGCTAGAGGAAATAAGATTACCTTTTCACAAGCTGAAGTAATAGGCTGATAAATTCAGGACCAGAGGTCGTGGAGACAAATGTTTGGTTTTATTCCTAAAAGGGCAGAATAGGGTTATCAAACCTCACACCATTGAGTAAGAGGTTAAGCCTCTGAAGAGCTGGCAGACATTTTTCTTTTACACCTGGGGGTTAGGCCTCCATCTGGATTTTTTGTTCCTTGTGTGCTTTTTAGATTTTGTGTGTATGTAGCTAAGCTTTGAAGAAGTTCACTCAAAGTAATTATATCTCTGAAATTGTAGAGTGTTTTGGATTAAAGTCATAATTATTCAGTTGCCTAGTTTTTCTTCCAATAAAAATGGTAACCATCAAACTGATAAGACTCAAGAATTTCCAAAAAGCACTTGGCTGAACTATGTACTATTTGCAACTTTTAAATAAGGAAACCATTCATAGAAACATAAGAAGAAAGGTCTTTTTAGCAGACAAACTTTAGATATAGATGTTATTTTACTGTTTTGCTGTCAGTTTTGGGTTCCATAGCTAGGTCCTTGCTTTATTCTGAATAGGAATCGATATTTATTGGTTTAAGGTGATACTGTGTAGAAATTATGGATTCATTTCCTTGAAGAAACACCAAATACGAAGGGGTCAGGGTAGAATTTTCATTATACTTTATTATCAAAGAACTGTATTTTATACTATTCAATAAAATTAAACTTTAACTTCATTATAGATTTTTTACACTAACAGCCAAGTGTTGTTGCCTTTGGTGATCTCTGTAATGCCTGTTTCTGCCTTGTGATTGTTACCACTGTTAGTGGGAATTCTCCTTTAGCCACATAGGGTACCTTATTGGATGACAACGCCAAATCTGGAAGTGCCTTCTATCCTTCAAAAAAAATGTGATGTGCATTTTGTACTTATTGAATGTTCTTGTAGCCCATATTTTTGAAAATGGGTAATATAAAAATAGTATATGAATCACTGATAGCTTTCTTTTCATTTTGATTATCATATGTACATTTTTTATTTGTTTATCATATGTACATTTGATTATCATACATACATTTCCCCAAATCTTCTGGGTAGGCATTTGCTGTAATTTTCTGTGAGTCATTTCCACATATGTGTCCATCCTTGACAAAGCAAAAGAAAGAACAGTGGCCAGATTTTTCTGAGCCAGTATCTGACCTGATTTCTTTCTCCCAAGGAATTATCTATCAATCAGGCTTGATTTGTAAGACATGCTTTGTTGTTTGAAGCATAACTATTCACTACTTTTAATAGAAAAATACAGGAGCTGAAAAATGTTTTTTTAAATAGAGCCAGACCATGTAACTTATGAACATAATCTTTTTATAAAATATTACAAAAATCCTTCCTTCCAAGTTTCACATTCCAATTGAGCCTAATCACTTTGCAGGTTTTGATGATCCAGCAGGTATGAAGCACTATACATTAAATGCAGTGTTGACAAAGGAAATTCACTAGCAAGGGTTTCATTAACTGGGGATTAAGCTAAAACCCTTTCCCAGAATTGCCAATAAATGAGACTCTAATCTAAAATTTCACATTAAGTTTAGTACAACTAAAATGTGTGTGTGCACATATGTGTGTGTGCTTGCTGAATGAGTGTGTATATGAGTAAGGGCAAATCCTAAAATGAGTTTTTTCTTTAAATTTTTTAGTTGGCTGGAAGAGTACAAATTTTTCTGGTTATTTTGTAAGTATAAGGTACTAAGCGAGAAAAAGTTTTACAACTTAAAGCATACTCTGTAAATCTGTCCAGGCAGATGCAGAAATACATAATTGAGAGATTTGAAAGATGAGCTCTTTACTATGTTATATGGATGGATTAGGTCTGATTTGAAAAAATAGTTTTAATATTAATTTTATAGAATTCACTTTTTAAGAAGGATGTTTGTAAAGTTGATCCTGAAAATGCCATTCTGAAAGAATACTTTGCAATTTTTCTTGCATTTTCTATTATATTTGACTTGGTTGTAATTATTAAACTACCCTAAAGTTAGAATGAAGATGTCTCAGATCTTATTGATTTTTTTCAATACTGATTTAAGTAAAGATTTTTGAGACAAAATTGGTTGTAATTGCACATATGAATGGAAACCTAATTTTATGATTAAATTACAATAGTTGGCTATTTATTAACTGTATTTTTTAGTTAAGGGTATGAGCTTTACCAATTGTGGGTCTGAATAATATGAGCTAATACTGAATCCAATGGATAATGGCTTATTAAATTCCAGGTTGTGCTGTTGTGATCTAATTTCAATCATGAAGGCTGTGATAATTTTGGAGATGTTTATCAATAATCGTCCTGAGAGCTTCAAATCAACTCCATGGACAATTTGGTTTAGTTTCCCTACTTTGAGGCTGGTACCTTTTATCCCATCTCTGCAAATGAGTCAAAAAAAACTTTGAGAAGTTAAGTGACTTGCTTTTGGCCTTGCATCTTGTTTATATATTGTAAATGGGGGACTAGAATGCAGGTAGGTTTCCCATCATCCTGTTTAGAGTTTCCCTCATCACATCACACTGCATTTTAATTAATTTATTAATTTTCACTTAAAAAGGTGAACTAATTCCAAATATATCCAAAATTACAGAATAGTATAGAAACCTTCATATACTCAACATCCAGATTAAATAATTATCAACTCATAACCAGTCTTTTTTCCATCTACACCCCAATTTACTTTCCTTCTCCCATATTATTTTGAAGTAAACCCCAGATATTACATACAACACACACATGCACACATATACAAAAGATGAAATTTAAGTTTATACTGATGTTTCCACAGGACTACAGGATTTTATTCTCTCTGGTAAATGTGTATCTCTTTTCTCTCAGGCTGAAATTCCTGGTTCTCAAGAGTTTGTTAGAAGTAGAATATGATCTAATTTGCTAATGACTAATTTGCTTTTACATATTACCCACATAACAGCCTCAGAATAGCAATACCAACAATATCACTGACAATATTATTGCTGAGAATTGTTTAATTTATTGTGTGTTTTTGTGTGTATGGGTCAGTGTGTGATTCTTTTTATCCTTGGGGTATAAATTATTTAATTTAATTCTTCTTCAGTTACTTGGAGATGGCAATAAACCACTACAAGAATAAAATTAGGGCATGTTCGAGCATAGGAGAAAATTCTCTAGAGAGCCTCAGAAGTTTATATGGTTACAAAATTAAGCACAATGTGAGGAACTGTGTAGGTAATGAAAAGCAATTCCTTTATATTTTGCATTGGTCCGTTGTGGTGAAATCATAACCAGAACACCATGCATACTCCCTAGTTCTTTTCTTTTTTTTAATGTAAATTCATTACTATTATTTTTAATTAATGAATTGATGAATTAATTAATTTTTGGCTGCATTGGGTCTTCGTTGCTGTGCGTGGGCTTTCTCTAGTTGTGGCAAGCGGGGGCTACTCTTTGTTGCGGTGCATGGGCTTCTCATTGCAGTGGCTTCTCTTGTTGTGGAGCACGGACTCTTGGCGCGTGGGCTTTGGTAGCTGTGGAACATGGGCTAAGTAGTTATGGCTCGTGGGCTCTAGAGCGCAGGCTCAGTAGTGTGGCACATGGGCTTAGGTGCTCTGCGGCATGTGGGATCTTCCTGGACCAGGGATCAAACCCATGTCTCCTGCATTGGCAGGCGGATTCTTAACCACTGCGCCACCAGGGAAGTCCCCTTAGTTCTTTTCTGGTGAGACAAATGAAACCATTACCAAAAATTTTAAAAGTATTCTTAGAGACTAGGAAAATACAAGTAGGAAGGACACTGGGGGCAAAAAAAACACTGGAATTACTCAAAATGGAGAAGTGAATCTTAGGGGAATAATTGTGTCACAATCCTCAAGTATGAAATATTTCCTTCTCCACTAAGAATAGAAAGCTGATGAAAATTAAAATCAACCAACATTTTTGAGTATTTTTATAAACCCCAAACAAGGGTTTCTCTTCTAAGGGAGGCAAGAATATATGAAACCTAGTTTCTGGTTTTAGAGTTAATGCTATAATAGACATTCTTGGGTTATCTTCCCAGTTCCTCTTCTCTGGCACATGGTCTCAAAGCAGGTGTCCCTGGACATAGCTCATTTGTTCAGAGGTGGATATATGGACCTAAGCTGGGGTAGTCATATTTTCTCTTTCAGGAAATATCAACTGAGACTAAAAGAGTTAGGTCTCCATCTGAATAAGTCTCTCAAACACAGGAGGTGTATAAGTCTGGTATGTATGGTGTGGTCATTTTTTGTTAGGTGGATAGAATTGCAACCAAAAGAAAAGAAGAATATAGAAGAAAGTAGGTGTACTGAGAGAAACAGTGAGAAGAGGTGGAAAGAGCAGTCCTCTGACTCCCAAGAGCCTCCCAGTTTCTACTTTGATTCCTTCTGGAGGCTTAGCTATATTTCTGCTATTGGATTCTGTGAGACACTCCTGCACACTCTATTTGTGGTTATCTGTTTATTTTATCCTTTCTTTACTCACAACAATATGTGAAGAACATGTTACAGCTAATATTCTAGGATTCACATGGAATTATGACCAAACTGATTATACTTTGCAATTGTACAGTAACTTGGTAGGACTTCTTGAATTCCCTGTGTTGGTGTTTCACACTTTTCACCCAACAAAGGATAAGAATGGATGCTAAGAAGCAAAAGGCATGTATCGTGCTGGGTATCTTCTGTTTGCTCCTCCAAATCTATTCCCTTCCCTTCCTTCTCTCCCATACTGCTGACCTGTATGGATTCTAAATAGACATCGATGTTCTTAACATTGTACAGTTTTTTTCCTTTCAGATTTCATTATTTTGTAAACTTTTCCTTCCCTCATTCCTTTGGCCCAGGATGGTAAGCTCTGTTTTACTGGACTGTCTTTGTTGGTTCCCCTATAGCGACACACTTGTAAACAGTATCAACTCTCCTTAAATTATGCTATGTCAAGTGTATCAGCAATTTCCTTGGGGACCCTAGCTAATGAAGATGGTGAGTAGTTTGGGATGTGTTGAATTGAGCTCTTGGAGATTTACATCGAGGGAAGTTCCAAAGAGAAGAGATGGGGAAATACTTTTGGAAATCAGTGACATACTTTTGGAAATCAGTAGCAGATAAGTAGAAGATGAGATCACCCATGTGGAGCACCAGGTGGAAGATAGAATCCTGGGAACACAGACATTGATGGGGCAGGCGTAGAATGGGGATCTCACAACGGAGGGGGAAGATCCACAGGTATCACATTATTGAGGGAACCAGGAATGTGCAGCATAAGGATAATAAATGGGGTGGAGGGTTTTAAAAAGGGCTGTCATTATCAGCACCTATATGTGGCAAACAGAGCTAGTAAGATGATAGTTTAAAAAAGAAAACTCTATTTTATGTGGCAATTGCAAAGTGAAGATTGTGGAAGAAATTGAAAAGTCAGTGTAGACCCAGTAAAGTTGTGGAGACAGAAGCTAGATTGAAGATGGTTGAGGAAGGGGTGGGAACTACCGCTTCCTCAAAAATAATACGGGCTAAATATAAATACCGAGTATAGAATAGGCTAATTTGAAAACCCCAATCAGACATTTAAACAATGACCTGTAGGTGGGGGAAGATACAGTCAAACTTGAACCATTTTACCTAGTTACTAAATTGTTAATATGGAATAACTTGGGCTATACCAGATTAAATATATGAGAGTCATTATTGATCAGATGAAAGAAGGTGAAAATGCATTTGAAGAACATATTACATGGTGACACTTACATACTACTCTTGTACAAAACTTTTGGAAATAAAATGACATTTAAATAAAGAGGAGGGAAATTTCCAAAATGTTTGAGTAGCAGATCCAGTCTGCTGCTGTATATAATTTGAAAAATCACACACTTTACTTGTTTATTGTATCTTCCTAGTTCTCAGTACAAGTTTCTCTTTTTAATGTTTGGTGGGAAAACAGAAGTATCTGAGTTTTTACTTTGACCTTTTTTCGATATAATCAGTGGAATCAAAACTCCTTGGGACCAAAAATACATAAAACAAGTGTACATGAACAGTACTTTAAAATGAACTCACGTTCATTAGGGTCATATCCACCACTCTTATTTGTGTCAGATAGAAAGGTGAGATGGCTTAAAAAATAATAAACATTTTTTATCTCAACAAAAACTCCATTTTCTACCTCAGATAAGGGTGGCCTCAAGTCATCAACAGCTGATCTGACAGAGTAAATCTCAAATTGCTGTCACGATAATCCTTCTTTGGTATGACAGGCTGATCAGGAAAGAAATCACAAGCGTCTCAGAAATGAGCTTAGTTGGCGAACAATACTTTCATTATCATCTAATGAGGTGAATATAATCTCTTTTTTCTTTATACATTAAAATAAAGTATTTTTTAAGGAACAAGTATGTTTATCTGGATAAAATAAATGATCACCTAATTATCTTTAAAAATTTTGAACCCGATAGGAATAATTTAAAATGAATACATTTTGTTTGTTCTTTCATTTATTTAAATTGCTTATGATCTCTGTATGAAATGTCATTAAATAAAATAATAGTCACGTGAAAGTCCAATAAGGCTTAATGTATAAGTCTACCAAACAAAGAAGTGTCATTGTTCAAATGTCTCTTGGGGTGAAAAATGGAAAACAATTAAGTTTTAATGCCCAAGTTTGGTTCTCGTCCCTGATTTTGTACCTAATGATCATCCTACCTGCCCTCTAGAACCATGTTTTATATGACATTTCAGTGCTCCCATAATAATACCATGATTATTGACTAAATCACAGGTCTAGTTGTTGAGATACGTCAAAAGGCTTGATCTGGAGACTAGAAATAAAAGGCTTTTTTTTTTCAATTACAAAAAGTCTTTATTTTAGTTGCTTATATTTGGACTTAATACTTTATTTAGTACATTTCATTTTGGTTGTCTTAACTCCAGACCTTTGACTAGCTCAAGAAATTATTCCAACTAGAGTTACAGAGGGACTGTTTCAGGTGGATTAAAATATGACACTTGTAATATATGTTACATAGCTTATGAGACAACAGTATTTGATGCAATAAACAATTTTTTAAAAATATATGAGAAATTATTTAAATATGGATCAGATTTGAAAAGTACTATGTTAAAGCCTCAGAAACAATTTTTTTTTTAATTCTAGGATTTTAGAAAACTCTTCAATAGCAAGCAATTACAGAATATCAATTTTTCTGAGCAATTGATACAGGTAAAAATCCAAATGTACCAAAAAATGGTACCTAGATTTCCTTGCAGACCAATTCATGTTAAGTTTCAAATCTAGCAAGGAAGACCCAAGTGTGTTTTTTATTAAAGCTTAAACAACCAGCTAGTGTAATGTTCCTGAAGTTTCATCCATCATGCTACCAATTTCTTCATCCTAGAGAAACATTATATTCTCTTGTTATGTCTCAAAGACAAGAAATACATTCAAGAAGTTTTGCAAGTGACGAATAATTGAGAGAACAAAAGTCATAGGCAGCATTGTGCTTGTTAGAAGGTGTTCAGAAGGCAGGGCAGAGATTTCCAAAGCATTTTACTGTAGTATGAACCATGTCCAGTTGCTTTTAAGTGGTGAAATCTATGGACTTGCTTTTGCATTTCTCCTGGTCCTGCAGAATTCAGAGCTCATTTGACAGTTAGCAGTGGAAATAGCCCCAGAAATCACCATGTTTTAGGTAAGGAAAACATGTCATTATGGAGAAGGTGTAACACAATCATAGACAATTAAGACAAAATTTCTGTGAGAAATGATAGCATCATGTGAGTTTTGTAAGAGAGCTCATTGCTCTCATATTGTTGGCAGATTAAGAGTATTTGGATGTTCCTTAAAAATGAGGAAATATTTGAAAATTAAAAATCAGACAAATGTGGTGACTTTTGCTACTGAAGAAATTACTCATTCTTAGTTCAGTGGAAGCAGGCTGCTATTCCAGACACGTTCAAGAAAATTCACGTTTCCCACTGTTGCTGGCCCTGCTCTGGGTGTCTCATTATGTGAAGTAGAAAGTTTCGATCTCAATATTTTAAGACTGTACTACTCTGCCATTTTAACTCAGAAAAATAGCCTCGATAAGTAATTAATAAAAAATAAAATGAAGATCAAATCTGTACACAATTCTTTTCCTAACCCAAATTTAGATGTACAAAATGGGATCAAAGGACATTTTTCTTAGAGAAATAACAGTTACAACATAATTTAAAAAAAACAAATACCCACAATGACTTAGGTAAAAATTGATATGGATAAAAATACCATAAATTAGCTAAATGTTCATTTATAATTTATATTGTAAAATTATTTTGAAAATAAGTTCAGTAAACAAAAAAATAACAAAAAATGGAATGGTTAACTGTGCCACTTTGAAAATTATCAGGGGATTAAACAGACAATAAATTTTGTAAAAAAAATCAGTGTATATAAATATTGATCACTAAAGGTAAAATCCTAATTAGAACGCTTATTTTCATAAACGTGGATTTAGATAGCACTCAGATACAATATGGTAGATCCAAATAACCATAAATTGTAATATTCTATATTTAATTTTATGAATTATTATTCACTTACTGATACAATTTAATGCTAGTTTAACAGTTACTTGTGAGGATAAGACCAACCAGTTATTTCTGTGTTTCATCCAAAAAAATTACATTCTGTAAGTCACTCTCATCCAGTTTTGATTTGGTGAAGCATCATGATCGTTTTTCATAATCATGGCATTCTGCCACTGTTTATTTTTAAAGACAAGAATAATTTATGCCTAATCAATAGTCTATTTTGCTAGAGCTCATAATAAATCCAAAGAGAATTTCTGCATTTATTTGAGTGTTTAATTCAGAAAAAAATGGAACTGTAAAATTTAATTCCAGCAGTCCAGGACAAGTCCCATGTTTAATAACTAAATTCTTACTAATAAGTCCGCTCAGTGTATAATATTTTTAGAATATTTAGGACTAGGATTTATTTCAGTTGGCTTTTCACCATTTTCATGGTTATTTAGGCTTGAAAATTTAGTCATCTTTATTTTCTCTCCCTTATTTTTAATATCCTCTATGTCATCAATCTCTTTATGTATGATTAATATCTATTTTCCTCCCTTTTCTCACAGCCACAGTCAGTCTGGGTTACTGATTGAAGAACACTTCATGCCTGGATTACTCTGATTTGCCTGCATTTAGCCTTTTCTCACTTCTCACTATCGTTTATATTGATTCCTTTCAGCCTGGATTTCCTTTAAGTAACTAAAAATGACTCCTTTTATATCAGACTCAAACTTCTGGTTCTAGTATACAAAATGTCCAACATCTGGCTCATTTTGCCATCCGATATTCTCTTCTCCACTTAAGCTATCTTCTTTAATCAGATCACTGCTCTCGGAATTCCCATGCAGGTGTCACATCCTCATTTTGTTCACACACTGTCTACCTCTCTCCAACTAGAATTCCTCAATCTTTTAAAATTAATCAATTAAGTTATTTATTTTGGCTGCATTGGGTCTTCGTTGCTGCACGCAGGCTTTCTCTAGTTGCGGCGAGCGGGGGTTACTCTTCGTTGTGGTGCTTGGGCTTCTCATTGCAGTGGCTTCTCTTGTTGTGGAGCACAGGCTCTAGGCAAGCAGGCTTCAGTAGTTGTGATGCATGGGCTTAGTTGCTCCACAGCAAGTGGGATCTTCCCGGACCAGGGTTCGAACCCGTGTCCCCTGCATTGGCAGGCAGATTCTTAACCACTCTGCCACCAGGGAAGTCCTAGAATTCCACATTTCTTGTTATTACCACTCTATTATTTCACATCAACCCAGCTTTGAATACATATTTCAATTTCTACCTCCCCCTTAGAGTATTTTGTGGACAACCCCAACTTATGCTGAAACTCTACATTCAATTGTCCCTCTACTACAGGATTAACCATGGAATTTTCTTGAATTGCTATTTTAAAATGAAATCTTTCTCCCCAGATTTTAAATTCCAAAAGGAAAGTTAACAATGCATCAGCCTATGCTGAGCAATGGAAATCATTAAGTCAGTGAGTAATAGATGGATTTGAAATGAAGTAGTGAGACCTAAAGAATCAAAATGACTTAAAGCATACTCTATCAGTAATACCAAATATATGCTATGGTCAGGTTTTACAGACCTTAAATTAATAAACAAAAGAAAGGACTTAAAATGGAAACTTAAAGTTCAGAGATTCACATTTTCCTTTGTAATTACATAATATATAACACAAATAATTTAAATTTAAGACGGAAACGTGTTATTCAATAAATATGGCTTTTTCTACAAAGAAATTTATTTTATAAGAAAGTAATTAGAATTTAGATCAAAAAAGGACTCCATAGATTCCATATATATGTGTTAGCATACAGTATTTGTTTTTGTCTTTCTGACTTACTTCACTCTGTATGACAGACTCTAGGTCCATTCACCTCACTACAAATAACTCAATTTCGTTTCTTTTTATGGCTGAGTAATATTTCATTGTATATATATGTGCCACATCTTCTTTATCCATTCATCTGTTGATGGACACTGAGGTTGCTTCCATGTCCTGGCTATTGTAAATAGAGCTGCAATGAACATTTTGGTACATGGCTCTTTTTGAATTAGGTGGGATAGGGAGGGTGGGAGGGAGGGAGATGCAAGAGGGAAGAGATATGGGAACATATGTATATGTATAACTGATTCACTTTGCTATAAAGTAGAAACTAACACACCATTGTAAAGCAATTATACTCCAATAAAGATGTTAAAAAAAAAAAAAAAGGACTTCACACTGAGTTTAGGAACCCTACTACTTGATGTAAGTAAGGTTTTTACAAACAACAAACTTTTACAAAATTGTGTCAGTATAAAACTATCTGACAGTACTGTAGCTATTAATTTGCTTGAGAAGGTGAAAGTCATAAATTAGACTTAAAAGTGTTTCAGTTTCTTCATCAATTCTTTGAGAGACTGGGAAGAACAGATAAACTGAACAAGATTTCTCTTAATTCTTATCTCCAATTGGATTTATTAAGATCAACCACTTAATTTCAGTGTTTCCTACAAAAAAATTTTCATCTCATATGACAATTAAAGATACATTTATTGACAAGCATGAAGAACTACAATCCTGCAGCCTGTGGCATGAAAACCATATTCACAGAAAGATAGACAAAATGAAAAGGGAGAGGACTATGTACCAGATGAAGGAACAAGATAAAACCCCAGAAAAACAACTAAATGAGGTGGAGATACACAACCTTCCAGAAAAAGAATTCAGAATAATGATAGTGAAGATGATCCAGGACCTCGGAAAAAGAATGCAAGTAAAGATCAAGAAGATGCAAGAAATGTTTAACAAAGACCTAGAAAAATTAAAGAACAAAAAAACAGAGATGAACAATACAATAACTGAAATGAAAAATACACTAGAAGGAATCAATAGCAGAATAACTGAGGCAGAACAGATAAGTGACCTAGAAGACAGAATGATGGAAATCACTGCCATGGAACAGAATAAAGAAAAAAGAATACAAAGAAACGAAGACAGCTTAAGAGACCTCTGAGAAAGCAATAAACACACCAACATTCACATTATAGGGGGTCCCAGAAGGAGAAGAGAGAGAGAAAGGACCCAAGAAAATACTTGAAGAGATTATAGTCAAAAACTTCCCTAACATGGGAAAGGAAATAGCCACCTAAGTCCAGGAAGCACAGAGAGTCCCATACAGGATAAACCCAAGGAGAAACATGCCGAGACACATAGTAAACAAATTGACAAAAATTAAAGACAAATAAAAATTATTAAAAGCAACATGGGAAAAATGACAAATAACATACAAGGGAACTCCCATAAGGTTAACAGCTGCTTTCTCAGCAGAAACTCTACAAGCCAGAAGGGAATGGCACGATATATTTAAGGGGATGAAAGGGAAGAACCTACAGCCAAGATTACTCCACGTGGCAAGGATCGCTTTCAGATTTGACAGAGAAATCAAAAGCTTTACAGACAAGCAAAAGCTAAGAGAATTCAGCACCACAAAACCAAGAACAAAGAAAACCCAAAGTTAGTAGAAGGAAAGAAATCATAAGGATCAGAGCACATATAAATGAAATAGAAACAAAGATCAATAAAACTAAAAGCTGGTTCTTTGAGAAGATAAACAAAACTGATAAACCTTTAGCCAGATTCATCAAGAAAAAGAAGGAGAGGACTGAAATCAATAAAATTAGAAATGAAAAAGGAGAAGTTACAACAGACACCACAGAAATAAAAAGCATCATAAGAGACTACTACAAGCAACTCTATGCCAATAAAATGAACAACCTGGAAGAAATGCACAAATTCTTAGAAAGCTATAACATTCCAAGACTGAACCAGGAAGAAATAGAAAATATGAACAGACCAATCTCAAGTAATGAAATAGATGTATTTTTGATGTATTTGTGGGGAGGAAGGTGATCTCCCCATCTTACTCCTCTGCCATCTTGTAGGTTCCTGCCACTACATACTTTTTTGATCTGACCTTCTGCATGTGATGCAGAATGAAGAAAAGGTTCATCTGTGTTCACTAGAGAAAAGAAAAATCAAGAGACAGGAAGTTTGGATGAGTTTACAAACATTAGCCTGCATGAGATGTCCTTTATCTATCTTTCCAACTTTTTCCATCACTGTTGGCAGCAGTATGTTTGCACAATTCGTTTATTCAACAGTGTTTATTGGGTGCTTACTATTTGTTAACCCTCCATACACCATTAAGACACTTTCTAATGGTCATGTGATAATATTCAATTATTTCTAAGAAGTGTCAAAATTTTGACCTGTTACTCTCTGATTTAGCACTAATCTATTACCATTAAGTCCACTGAGCACAAATATGAAAAAACATTAGAAACAATAGTAGTATTATTGAACACTTGATAGTTTTAAACAAATACTATCATTATTCTCTTATATAGCAATCGTAAGAACAAAATGCAGATTAATCTCTACTTATTATTCTTTCCTCAGTGGTGTATCAAAACCAGGGTGGTGGGTACAGTCTGCTTTGAGGGAAGGCAGACAGGGCTGTGCTGCCCTTAGAAAATTTAAAAATAATAATACAACCAACTTTTAGTCAATCTGGTTTTTATTGTCACCACTTGCTAGCGATCCTAAATAAAGTTAGCTATAAAGTACTCCTCAAAAAAAATCTTTTGTCTAAATTTAAACAATTGATACGGTTACTGTTCAGTTGTAATTACATACATGTGTGAGCTTCAAATTAGCACATTTTAATTGCTTATTCTTTGATAAACATAATTTTCTACGTAAAAGTTCATTTGGAAAACTTCCAGTTTTATAGTCCAGTCCCAAGACACAGAGACTCAGCGCTTTGTGACTGCCTGGAGGGGTGGGATAGGGAGGGTGGGAGGGAGGGAGACGCAAGAGGGAAGAGATATAGAAACATATGTATATGTATAACTGATTCACTTTGTTATAAAGCAGGAACCAGCACACCATTGTAAAGCAATTAGACCCCAATAAAGATGTAAAAAAAAAAAAAAACACATTCATTTTTAGAGCAATTTCTTAAGGGTTCCAAATCCTTCTAGCTCAGTTTGGGCACAGTTTGTGTTCACAATTCCTGTGATACTATGTACTCTTGTTTTTAAAGCACTGGATTAGAAATAAATGATGAGAGGTTGGTGATGGCTAAGAGGAAGAAATAGAACTTGAATTACTTTAATTCTGTCATTCTGTGTATTCACTTAGAGTTTTTATTTATATTTAAAAATTTCAACATGTGGAAACATATGAAAGCCTCTAAACCTGATTCCAAAGAAACAAAAGCAGAACTGCAGTTTCTGGAATTTATTGTGAATTGGGATTTTTATGATTCTTTGTCACACTTACCCTTATGGTTAAGAATTTTCCCATTTGTATATTTGTTTCTTTATGTGAAAGACACTTTCCAAAGATAAAATTAATAAAATTGTTCTTTAATCAACTCCAAGCAAAGATAGATTTAAAAATCTAACTATGTTCCTTATGATTACTCAAAGGTCAATTCTGATACAATTATTTACAAGTTTACAGAAGTTAAGCTTTCAAAACAGAAAATGTGCTGTTTATTATTCACTATTGTAATTGACTAATATGCACTATTGTAATTGACTAATATTTTTCTTTTTCAAAAAAATACATTAGTTTATAAATATACAGTTAATGTATAAAAATTTTAATTCATTACATTTTCCCATATTTTGAAATTTAATATTTATTTTATTTTTAATTTTTTAAAATAGCATGAATACATATACAAATTTCAATAAAAGAAAATTTCACTACTTACATTTTTTCTCTGACCATACTTTTGTTTCATTACATGATTACAACTGGGGATAATTTTGTTGATGGGGGAGGTGTTAAAAATGATTTGCTCCAAGCATGTCACTGTCTCTTCATTAGTAGTTTAGATACCTAAAAGCAAATGAGAAGAATAAATGGTATATTTCAACATCACTCCAAAGGATGCCAGGGAACTGAGGAAGAAGCCCTACTCTTTTTAAAAAAGAGTTTAAACAAAATACATAGACTATCAAAAGTAGACGTTTTTATTTTAAAAATTATTTTCTTGTTGACAGACAAGAAAGAACTAAGCAAAGAGTTCCATGTAGAGATAGCTACCAACATTTGAATGGCTAATTATCATTAAAATAATTCCAGGAATTGTTAGGTATTATAATTGGTGCCACAAAAAATTTTCCCCATCTTTAGGAGATGCCAGTAAAATGATTGGCTATGGAAATTTTTAAAGAATATTTCAAAATTGTGTTTAAAAATTTGTTTAACCCAGGTTAAAAAATCCAAAGCAGACACTAATAACATGTATTTTTCTTTAGTAGATTTTATGATCTAAAAAACAAAACAATCAGAAAACATTTTTTATTGAAGTATAGTTGATTTACAAAGTTGTGTTAATTTCTGCTATACAGCAAAGTGATTCAGTTATACATATATATATATTTTTGTTTATATAAGAAAACTTTTTTTGTCCAAACATGGTTTAGTTCCTTATTTTCGATTCCCCATTCCCTAACCACCTCCCCCAATCAGGGAACAAGACTAAACTAGATTAAATCTTTTTTTTGGGGGTGGGGTTCTCTCTAAACCAGATTTTCTCTTTTACTCTGGTGAAGCTATTTGATATATGAGGAACCCAAAGCAACAGAGAAAACTGAGAGCTAATTGCAAGCGTTTGTACTGCAGGTGAGAGCCCAAGGCCAAGGCCTACAGCTTCCAAAGGCAGAGAGACCTGTCTTCAGGTTGATCATATTGTTGTTTCTATTTTTCAAGCCTGGACATCTTTCTTAAGTGATTAAATACCCACGTAACATATCCTGTCTCATCAGGACACACAGATTTTTTTTTTTTTTAAGTTTGAATATCCCAGATAACACAGCCCATGCCACCAAGGTCATGAGAAAGACTTCAAGGTAAGAACAAGCCTAACTCCTTCCAAAATGCTTGGAACTTCTTTAATGAGAAGTAAAAACTTTCACTCTAGAATTAAAAGAAGGCTTAAAAATCAAGGGATAAGTAGTTTGCATCTACTTTCAGATGCTTTTTCTGAGTATAGTTTTTGCTAAGGAAAAAGTTACTAGCTGTACAAAGGGACATTAGATACATGATGGGACACATATGAAGGGGATGGCATGAAGGGAAGCAAATTTTATTTTTAAATAAATTAATTTTATTTATTATTTTTGGGGGGGCTGCGTTGGGTCTTCATTGCTGCATGTGGGCTTTCTCTAGTTGCAGCGAGTGGGGGCTACACTTCGTTGCGGTGCGTGGGCTTCTCATTGCAGTGTCTTCTCTTGTGGAGCACAGGCTCTAGGCACACGGGCTTCAGTAGTTGTGGCACATGGGCTCAGTAGTTGTGGCTTGTGAGCTCTAGAGCACAGGCTCAGTAGTTGTGGTGCATGGGCTTAGTTGCTCCGCAGCATGTGAGACCTTCCTGGACCAGGGCTCAAACCCGTGTCCCCTGCATTGGCAGGTGGATTCTTAACCACTAGGCCACGAGGGAAGTCTCTGGATCTGTTTTTCTGGCTCATTTCAAGCCCTAGAACACTCATGTCCTCCTAAAATCAAATTGACTTCTGCATCTGATTACTCAAAGAAGGTCTTGAGGAATAAGAAATGACTAATCTGAGCAATGAAATCTCTGCCACAGTGATGATTTCGGGGTATTACCCCATCCCAGCCATATGAGTCTGTGTATCCCGAAATTCTTAATACAGAGCCATTCCAGTGGCAAGTAGGAAGAGAGTTTGTTTGGAGTAGGGGCAAATTCCTTAAACAATTCTGAATCAGCAACTTCTTACTCTGCCTATGGATGGGGCTGGCCCTGTGTCTAGATATTCTATAATAGTATGGAGAAATCTACACCAGACTCATGCCTTTTGCGGCCAAGATGAAGACTTTCCCAATAAACAGGAGTCTTTGGTATGGATCTAGTGGTCTAGCATCTCAACAGAGACTTAGAACATTTTATTAGATCCACATGCTTTCATGGTAACTTAAATAAAAATAAATATCTAGGGTATCATAGGCATTGATTTAAGTGTTTTACATGCATTAATTTTGCTAATCCTTACAATAATCTATTGTTATTATTCTATTATCCTTATTTCATAGATAAAGAAGCCATGGCAAGCAGAGGTTTGATGACTTGAACTGGAGTTGCTGGAATTTGAAGCCAGAGAGTAGCTTGTACCAAAATCCATGGTGTCAGCCACCACTCTAAACATCCCTCTGCCCATGACCTAGGGAATGCTTCATTCACTGTTAAAGGAGATGAAACCTCAGGCAGGTATCCCCACAACACTGTTTATCTCTGTTATTACAGTTGCCACACCATTCTGTAAATTTAACATTTCTATCCCAATGGTGTAGGATCTTCTTGAAGACAGCTATTTTACTGTATTTATCCTTGTTTACTGTTCACATCATTTGTTTTGTGGCAGCCAGCCAGCGGGACAGGTCAGAGTTACCTAAAAGATCTGACCTGTGTCTGAGGAGCCTATATATTGCTGTCACAGGACCCCTGGAGCTGTTTTGTAACTGGTTTCATAACCAAGTCTGAGCTGGGCTTTGCTCTCACAGTAATAAGACAAACATATAATGTACCTTTCAAGACCCAAGCATTTGATGTCTTGAAAAAACCTTCAAAGCACCAATCTTTAGCAAAATGAAGAAAACTAACCAGAGTATACCAAGTTCCTGAGTACAACCACCCAAACACAGGAGACAGAGGAACTTAAACCACCATAGAGATACAGTCAGCAATATCCAGCATATGAGACACTGGGCAGGACAAGTGACTAGGGCTCTCCAATAAATAAAATAAAGGGAAAAATAAAGCTAGAAGGAGAACGTATAGATTTATATTTTATTTATTTATTTTTTCACTTTTATTTTTTAAATTTTATTTATTTATTTTTTATACAGCAGGTACTTATTAGTTATATATTTTATACATATTAGTGTATATATGTCAATCCCATTCTCCCAATTCATCCACCCACCTCCCCCCACCCCCCCCACCGCACTTTCCCCCTTGGTGTCCATACGCTTGTTCTCTACATCTGTGTCTCAATTTCTGCCTTGCAAACCGGTTCATCTGTACCATTTTTCTAGATTCCACATATATGCGTTAATATACGGTATTTGTTTTTCTCTTTCTGACTACTTCACTCTGTATGATAGTCTCTAGGTCCTTCCACGTCTCTATAATAATGACCCAGTTTTTTTCCTTTTTATGACTGATTAATATTCCATTGTATATACATGTACCACATCTTCTTTACCCATTCATCTGTCAGTGGGCATTTCGGTTGCTTCCATGACCTGGCTATTGTAAATAGTGCTGCAATGAATATTGGGGTGCATGTGTCTTTTAGAATTATGGTTTTCTCTGGGTATATGCCCAGTAGTGGGATTGCTGGATCATATGGTAGTTCTATTTTTAGTTAGTTTTTTTCTTTTTTTTTTGCGGTACGCGGACCTCTCACTGTTGTGGCCTCTCCCGCTGTGGAGCACAGGCTCCGGACGCGCAGGCTCAGCGGCCATGGCTCACGGGCCCAGCCGCTCCGCGGCATGTGGGATCCTCCCGGACCAGGGCACGAACCCGTGTCCCCTGCATCGGCAGGCGGACTCTCAACCATTGCGCCACCAGAGAAGCCCTATTTTTAGTTTTTTAAGGAACCTCCCTACTGTTCTCCATAGTGACTGTATCAATTTACATTCCCACCAACAGTGCAAGAGGGTTTCCTTTTCTCCACACCCACTCCAGCATTTATCTGTAGATTTTCTGATGATGCCCATTCTGACCCATGTGAGGTGAAACCTCATTGTAGTTTTGATTTGCATTTCTCTAACAATTAGTGATGTTGAGCAGCTTTTCATGTACTTCTTGGCCACCTGTATGTCTTCTTTGGAGAAATGTCTATTTAGGTCTTCTACCCATTTTTGGATTGGGTTGTTTGTGTTTTAATATTGAGCTGCATGAGCTGTTTATATATTCTGGAGGTTAATCCTTTGTCTGTTGATTCATTTGCAAATATTTTCTGCCATTCTGAGAGTTGTCTTCTCATCTTGTGTATAGTTTCCTTTGCTGTACAAAAGTTTTTAAGTTGCATTAGGTCCCATTTGTTTATTTTTGTTTTTATTTCCATTACTTTAGGAGGTGGGTCAAAAGGATCTTGCTGTGATTTATGTCAAAGAGTGTTCTTCCTATGTTTTCCTCTAAGAGTTTTCTAGTGTCTGGTCTTACATTTAGGTCTTTAATCCATTTTGAGGTTATTATTTGTGTATGGTGTAAGGGAGTGTTCTAATTTCATTCTTTTACATGTAGCTGTCTAGTTTTCCCCACACCACTTATTGAAGAGACTATCTTTTCTCCATTGTATATCCTTGCCTCCTTTCTCATAGATTAGTTGACCATAGGTGCACGGGTTTATCTCTGGGCTTTCTATCCTGTTCCATTGATCTATATGTCTGTTTTTGTGCCAGTACAATATTTTCTTGATTACTGTAGCTTTGTAGTATAATCTGAAGTCAGGGAGTCTGATTCCTCCAGCTTTGTTTTTTTCCCTTCAAGATTGCTTTGGCTCTTCGGGGTCGTTTGTGCCTCCAAACAAATTTTAAGATTTTTTGTTCTAGTTTTGTAAAAAAAAAATGCCATTGGTGACTTCATAAGGATTACATTGAATCTGTAGATTGCTTTGAGTAGAATAGTCATTTTCACAATATTGATTTTTCCAATGCAAGAATATGGTATATTTCTCCACCTGTTTGTGTCATCTTTGATTTCTTCCATCAGTATCTTATAGTTTTCTGAGTAGAGGTCTTTTACCTCCTGAGGTAGGTTTATTCCTAGGTATGTTATTCTTTTTGTTGCAGTGGTGAAGGGGATTGCTTCCTTAATTTCTCTTTCTGATCTTTTGTTGTTAGTGTATAGGAATGCAAGAGATTTCTGTGCATTAATTTTGTATCCTGGAAATTTACCAAAATCATGGATTAGCTCTAGTAGTTTTCTGGTGGCATCTTTAGGATTATCTATGTATAGTGTCATGGCATCTGCAAACAGTGGCAGTTTTACTTCTTCTTTTCCAATTTGTATTCCTTTTATTTCTTTTTCTTCTCTGATTGTCGTGACTAGGACTTCCAAAACTGTTGAATAATAGTGGTGAGAGTGCACATCCTTGTCTTGATTCTGATCTTAGACGGAATGCTTTCAGTTTTTCACCATTGAGAATGATGTTTCCTGTGGATATGTCATATATGGTCTTTATTATGCTGAGGTAGGTACCCTCTATGCCAATTCTCTGGAAAGTTTTTATCATAAATCATTGTTGAATTTTGTCAAAAGCTTTTTCTGCATCTATTGAGTTGATCATATGTTTTTTATCCTTCAATTTGTTAATATGGTTTATCACACTGATTGATTTGCATACATGATTTGCATCCTTGGGATAAATCCCACTTGATCATGGTGTATGATCTTTTTTTTTTTTTTTTTTTTTTTTTTTGCCGTACACAGGCCTCTCACTGCTGTGACCTCTCCCGCTGCGGAGCACAGGCTCTGGACGCGCAGGCCCAGCGGCCATGGCTCACGGGCCCAGCCGCTCTGTGGCATGTGGGATCCTCCCGGACCGGGGCACGAACCCGTGTCCCTTGCATCGGCAGGTGGACTCTCAACCACTGCGCCACCAGGGAAGCCCATATGACCTTTTTAATGTGTTGTTGGATTCTGTTTGCTAGTATTTTGCTGTGGATTTTTGCATCTATATTCATCAGTGATATATGTCTGTAATTTTCTTTTTTTGTAGTGTCTTTGTCTGGTTTTGGTATCAGGGTGATGGTAGCCTTGTAGAATGAGTTTGAGAGTGTTCCTTCCTCTGCAACTTTTTGGAAGATTTTGAGAAAGATGAGTGTTAGCTCTTCTCTAAATGTTTGATAGAATTCACCTGTGAAGCCATCTGGTCCTGGACCTTTGTTTGTTGAAGATTTTTATCACAGTTCCAATTTCGTTACTTGTGATTGGTCTGTTGGTACTTTCTTTTTACTCCTGGTTCAGTCTTGAAAGGTTAAAGCTTTCTAAGAAATTGTCCATTTCTTCCAGGTTGTCCATTTTATTGGCATAGAGTTGCTTGTAGTAGTCTCTTATGATGCTTTGTATTTATGTGGTATCCGTTGTAACTACTCCTTTTTCATTTCTAATTTTATTGATTTGAGTCCTCTCCTTTTTCTTGATGAGTCTGCCTAAAAGTTTATCAATTTTATTTATCTTCTCAAAGAACCAGCTTTAGTTTTTTTGATCTTTGCTATTGTTTTCTTTGTTTCTATTTCATTTATTTCTGCTCTGATCTTTATGATTTCTTTCCTTCTACTAACTTTGGGTTTTGTTTGTTCTTTTTTCTCTAGTTCCTTTAGGTGTAAGGTTAGACTGTTTATTTTAGATTTTTCTTGTTTCTTGAGGTAGGCTTGTATTGCTATAAACTTCCCTCTTAGAACTGCTTTTGCTGCATCCCCTAGGTTTTGGATCATCATGTTTTTGTTGTTATTTGTCTATAGGTATTTTTTGATTTCCTTTTTGATTTCTTCAGTGATCTCTTGGTTATCTAGTAGTGTATTGTTTAGCCTCCATGTGTTTGTGTTTTTAACGTTTTTTTCCCTCTAATTGATTTCTAATCTTCGTGCTGTGGTCGGAAAATATGCTTGATATGATTTCAGTTTTCTTAAATTTACTGAGGTTTGATTTGTGACCCAAGATGTGATCTATCCTGGAGAATGTTTTGTGTACACTTGAGAAGAAAGTGTATCTGCTGTTTTTGGATGGAATGTCCTATAAATATCAATTAAATCTGTCTGGTCTATTGTGTCATTTAAAGCTTGTGTTTCCTTATGAAATTTCTGTCTGGATGATCTGTCCATTGGTGTAAGTGAGGTGTTAAGGTCCCCCACTATTATTGTGTTACTGCCAATTTCTACTTTTATAGCTGTTAACATTTGCCTTATGTATTGAGGTGCTCCTATGATGGGTGCATATCTATTTATAATTGTTATATCTTCTTCTTGTATTGATCCCTTGATCATTATGTAGTGTCCTTCCTTGTCTCTTGTAGAATTCTTTATTTTAAAGTCTATTTTATCTGATATTAGTATTGCTACTCCAGCTTTCTTTTGACTTCCATTTGCATGAATATTTTTTTCCATCCCCTCACTTTCAATCTGTATGTGTCCCTAGGTCTGAAGTGGATCCCTTGTAGACAACATATATCTGGGTCTTGTTTTTGTATCCACTCAGCAAGTCTGTGTCTTTTAGTTGGAACATTTAATGCATTCACATTTAAGGTAAGTATCAATATGTATGTTCCTATTACCATTTTCTTAAGTGTTTTGGGTTTGTTTTTGTAGGTCATTTTCATCTCTTGTATTTTCCACTTTAAAAAGGTCTTTTAGCATTTGTTGTAGAGCTGGTTTGGTGGTGCTGAATTCTCTTAGCTTTTGCTTGTCTGTAAAGCTTTTGATTTCTCTGTCACATCTGAAAGAGGTCCTTGCTGGGTAGAGTAATCTTGGTTGTAGGTTCTTCCCTTTCATCACCTTAAATATATTGTGCCACTCCCTTCTGGCTTGTGGAGTTTCTGCTGAGAGAGCAGCTGTTAACCTTATGGGAGTTCCCTTGTATGTTATTTTTCCCATGTTGCTTTTAATAATTTTTATTTGTCTTTAATTTTTGTCAGTTTGTTTACTATGTGTCTCGGCATGTTTCTCCTTGGTTTTATCCTGTATGGGACTCTCTGCGCTTCCTGGACTTAAGTGGCTATTTCCTTTCCCATGTTAGGGAAGTTTTTGACTATAATCTCTTCAAATATTTTCTCAGGTCCTTTCTCTCTCTCTTCTCCTTCTGGGACCCCTATAATGTGAATGTTGGTGTGTTTATTGTTGTCCCAGAGGTCTCTTAAGCTGTCTTCATTTCTTTACATTCTTTTTTTTTTTTTTTTTTTTTTTTTTTTTTTTTTTATGCGTTACGCGGGCCTCTCACTGTTGTGGCCTCTCCCGTTGCGGAGGACAGGCTCCAGACGCGCAGGCTCAGCGGCCATGGCTCACGGGCCCAGCCGCTCCGCGGCATGTGGGATCCTCCCAGACCGGGGCACGAACCCGTGTCCCCTGCATCGGCAGGCGGACTCTCAACCACTGCGCCACCAGGGAAGCCCTACATTCTTTTTTCTTTATTCCGTTCCATGGCAATGATTTCCACCATTCTGTCTTCTAGGTCACTTATCTGTTCTGCCTCAGTTATTCTGCTATTGATTCCTTCTAGTGTATTTTCCATTTCAGTTATTGTGTTGTTCATCTCTGTTTGTTTGTTCTTTAATTTTTCTAGGTCTTTGTTAAACATTTCTTGCATCTTCTTGTTCTTTACTTCCATTCTTTTTCTGAGGTCCTGGATCATCTTCACTATATTAATTATTTTGAATTCTTTTTCTGGAAGGTTGTGTATCTCCACTTCATTTATTGATTTTCTGGGGTATCTTGTTCCTTCATCTGGTACATAGTCCTCTGCCTTTTCATTTTGTCTATCTTTCTGTGAATGTGATTTTCGTTCCACAGGCTTGTAGTTCTTCTTGCTTCTGCTGTCTGCCCTCTGGTGGATGAGGCTATCTAAGAGGTGTGTGCAAACTTCCTGATAGGAGGGACTGGTGGTGTGTAGATCGAGGTGTTGTTCTGGTGGGCAAAACTTAGTAAAACTTTAATCCACTTGTCTGCTGATGAGTGGGGCTGAGTTCCCTCCCTGTTGGTTGTTTGGCCTGTGGTGACCCAGCACTGAAGCCTACAGGCTCTTTGGTCAGGCTACTGGTGGACTCAGGGAGGGCTTACATCAAGGAGTACTTCCCAGAACTTCTGCTGTCAGTGCCCTTGTCCCCACGGTGAGCAACAGCCACCCCCCGCCTCTGCAGGAGACCTGCCAACACTAGCAGGGAGGTCTGGCTCAGTCTCATATGGGATCACTGCTCCTCCCCACTGGGTCCTTATGTGCACAGTATTTTATGTGTGCCTTCTAAAAGTGGAGTCTCTGTTTCCCCCAGTCCTGTCAAAGTCCTGCAATCAGTTTGATTCTCTGGGAATTCCTCCTCCTGTTGCCAGACTTCCAGGTTGGGAAGCCTTATGTGGGGCTCAGAACCTTCACTCCAGTGGGTGGACTTCTGTGCTATATTTGTTCTCCAGTATGTGAGTCACCCACCCAGTGGCTATGTCTTTTGACTTTATCATGATTGTGCCCCTCCTACCGTCTGATTGTGGCTTCTCCTTTGTCTTTGGATGTGGGGTATCTTTTTTGGTGAGTTCCAGTGTCTTCCTGTTGATGATAGTTCAGCAGTTAGTTGTGATTCTGGTGCTCTCGCAAGAGGAAGTGAGCGCATGTCCTTCCACTCCACCATCTTGAACCAATCTCCAGAACCTATAGATTTTTAAATGACACAAGTGATGAATCGAACTAAATCCTCTGTGTAGATCCTAAGAAACAAACTGAAACAAAAGAAAACACTTAAGTGTTTGAATAGTGGTAGTGATAGGGAGGTTTGAATAGTGATAGGATATTTGGTAATATTAAGGAAATGTTAAAGATTATTGTGAATTTTTCTTTTAGATGTGAAAATGTATTGTCATGATTTAAAAAGGACTGCTGTCTTTTAGAGACACACTTGAAGTATTTAAAAATGAAATATGTCTTGGATTTGCTTTAAAATTCATGGTGGATTTGCCATGAGTTGATAATTATTTAAGCTGGGTCTTGGGTACATGCATGATAGATAGACTCATTTCTCTATTTTTGTATGATTTAGACTTTTCCATAATAAAAAGTAAAAGAATAACTGTTTTTTGTTTTTTAGCAAAATACCTAAATAGTCCAGTATGGTTTTCTTATATGAAAGCTTGGTCTGGAATTGAGCACTTGTCATTCATTAGTCAATTATTTGCTCTATCAGTTACATATGCTCTTTCCCAAACCACTCTAAAACTTAGAGGCTTAAAATAACAACAGTCATTTATTTTGGTCCCCAATCTGCAATGTGGGCAAGGCTGGCAGGGACAGCTCTTCTTTGTTCCATGCAACATGGAACAAAGGAAGTTAGTTGGGGTCTGAAGGATTTACTTTCAGGATGACTCGTTCATATTGGCTGTGTTAAAGAAAAAACTATTCAGTGACATTTGTTAATGTTGGTAAGGCATAGTTTATTCAGGACTATCACCATAAGGATGGGAACTATTGCAGTGGGCTTTAACACTGGGGGAGAAAGTTTGGGCTCAACTCTGAATACAGCACATGCAAGTGGAAATTTGTAGCCAAGGAAAAGGGTTGAGGGCAGTGGATGGAAATTTACTAAGAGGAAACATCAGTGGTAAGGGGGATACTGGCTAAACTAACCTAACAGGATTCCCACTGAAGACAGGCCAGGGTGATCAGACATCACCTGGGTAATGATGGCAGATGAGAAACCTGATCAGATATCAAGGGTGATCAGATATCAGGGGTAGAGGAGGTTCTGGTTAAACTGACTTAGCAGGATCCTTCCTAAAACTAGATTTTACAAGCAAGTGCACAGACAGGCCCAGGAAAAAGTTCAGGAGCCTGACTAAAGTTTGTTCAAGCAAAGAATCTTTGTCAGCTGGCAAGATGGTGCTGGCTGTCAGTTTAGGAATTCAGCCAGGGCTGTGAGCTGGGGTCTTTAGTTCCTTTCTATATGAGCTACTTGAGCTTCCTAGGGGTATGGTGGCTATGTTCCAAGAGCAAGAGTCCCAAGAGACAGGAAGTAGAAATTGCCAGTTTCTTAAGGTCTGAGCACAAAAGCACAGCAGCATTTCCTCTGGCTGTGGGTCAGGCAATCACATAGACTAGATTCAAGAGAGAGGAACATAGACCCACCCCTCAACAGGAGAATGTCAAGAATTTTGAGGCCATGTTTTAAAATTGACCTACCAGCCTTCTTTACAGTCCATCACAGAACCTCAGGACAGGTGTCAAACTATGGAACTGTCTTATGGAAATGACTAGAATGAATGTTACTGATGTTTGGGGCTGGAAATATAAGTGGCTCTCCTGATGGTAGGCCCGGCCTATGTGTACAGATGAGTGTAGTCTTCACATAGATAGCATTCAGGTTAAGGTAAGAAAGGGTGAAACGAATCACTGGAATTGTTTGGCATGGCTGGAAGTTAAATATGGAGGCAAGGAAGGTAATCTATTGCTGAAGCCCTGAAAGTAACTGCCCTCCCAATATCCCAGCTGAGTCATAGACATGTCCTCAACTGGCTGGGCCATCAGGAACTGGCCTCTCATTCCTTTTTTCTACTCTAGTTTTGTGATAGTGCCAAGTAGTCACTGCCACCCACTTTTGCCCATGAATGTGGATAGAAACGGGATTTGGAAGTAGGGTGACAGGTTGACAACAGACACATTTTTGGACCAGATCAAAGACTAAAAAAGTGACTGGGGCAAGTGTGGGTAAAAGGTAAGGGGTAGTTGGTGTACTCCTTGGTTTATACCAGACAATGAAAAACTTATATTTTCCACCACAGGTCTGAATACATTCATCCACCTAAAGTGTTCTCAAGGTTAGAACCACAAGTAAATAATGATTTGAAATATAAATTTTTCTTCTGAGACTTTTTTTAGGCTAATTTTTAACTATGTTTTGTGCCAACCATATTTTCTGGGAATCTTTTTCCGTTTAACTGATTTCCATCCACCATTAAGGAATTATTTTAATTGATACATTTGCTTTGTTACCTGCTTCTGATGGAACTGTCATTTTAGGCACCTCTAGATTCAGTTGTCCGTTAGACGTACATTAAGTATATCCCATGAATTGTACTTGGCCTTAGAGATCCTGGCTATTGAGATTTTAAATGAAAAATATATTTCATGAGAGAGGTCCAACAATGCTGTGGGAACACAGTGAAGAGGAATAAGCTTTGCCTTGGGAAGTTGAGGAAAGCTGCATAGAGCAGGTGACATTTGAGCTGAATCCTGATGGATGGTTAGGGGCCCGCTAGTTGGAGAGAGAAGAAATAACATGTTCAAATGTCCAGAGTTGTGAAAAATTCATGGTATGTTGTGTGATAGAGAGAAGTTTGATGAACTGACTCAATGGGGAGCAATGTGATTGGTGAGGTGCTCTTTCTCTTGTCATTTTTTTTTCTGATCTAGACTGAGAAGAAAAAATTCCAGAGAAGTAAAGCACTCTTCATCACAGACGAAAATCAGCCCCAGTAAGAATCCCCCATGCCTGTCTTGGGTACTGTAAAGAACCACATATGCTGTACCAAGGAGTTTGAACTTCCACTTACAGGCAAAGGAGTGGGTGACTTTAAGCAGGTGGATGAAATGATCGTATATCTTGGACAAGGCAGTGGCTAGGAGGGGATGGGCTATATAGATGTGACAGAAATGGAGGAGGCAGAGTCAACATAATTTACTGTTTTATTGTTTAAGGAGGAGACTGAAAGAGAGAAAGGGAGGCATTGAATTTGGACACTTGGTACTATGATGATGTCATTTGCGGACAAACAAGGAGGAGATTTTTGGAGGAGTGGGCAATGAAAGAGACGATGGGCTAGTGATACCTGAGGAGTCTGAAGTATGTCCAGGTATTGTTATGGGTCAGATGCCCAGGAGAGGTCACGTTGAAGCTTGTGTGCAGGTAAGGCAGTAACTGTTGAAGTCGTGGAAACAGATATCTTTTAACATTCTTTTCTTTCCAAAATATTTTGAACTTAACTCCTTCATTCTATTTAAGATAATGCTTGTGTACTTTACGTATCTTTCTGGACTTTAAATTGAGTTTTAAATAGATTCTGTACAATTTGGTTGATTTGACAATATATCAGTACTTCTCAGAACGTTGCTTCCCGATAACTCTTTTGAAGATGGTTTGGGGAAGTCACGTCCTTTTAATGGTTATATACTCTCCTTTTAAACTCCGGGTTCAATGGTGCTTCACCCGTTCTTACCTCATTCCCTTGACAAACATTTTTTTTTCTTTCAATTTTCTCTTTCTTTTCATTCTCTTGACTCTTACGAATGATTATCTTTAGTCTAAGGCTTTTCTCACTCTGTTGTATGTCTCAGAAACCAGTCATTCTTAGTCATCTTAAGATTTCTCTTTAAGAAATGCTTCTTTCCTTTTTCCATATTGGTGAGCTGTCCACAGGCCTCTGGTTACTATTACTTGTTTTGGAATTAAATGAGTTTACATTGTTGAAGAATTCTCTGAAACCTATTGCCATTATTCATCTCCTTATAGAAATGCCAGTAGAAGTTATAGGAAAGTTGTAGCTATTATATGCTGTGCTCCACTGGGCATGTTGGTTTCAGTAGCAATAGCAGCAGTAAACAAAGACCTGTATATGTTCCAAGTACAACTTTAAGGGTGAGATATATATATATATATATATATATATATATATAAAGTCACTTGATACTTACTGCAGTACCATCAGGTAGGTATTATTATTATTCCCACTTTACAGCTGAGGAAAGTAAGACACATCGAATATGATGTCCAAGGTATCCAAACTAGTGAACAGTCAACAACCAGATTCCTCTCTGTACACCAAACCTGCCTTTTGCTTCATCACCTTGGTACCCATAGGTTGTTCTTGTTCAATCATAGTGTCTTGCAAACATGCAGCACTGTTTTTTAAGTACTGTGGGTGTTTAGCACCTTTTCTAAAATCTAGATAATGTCACAATCACATAAATGCAGTAGGTAGTCTCATTTACCTAGGTCAAACTCACAAATACTATGGATGACTTATCATAGGAAACAAGTCCTTGAATTTGACCTCTGTGAGCTCCATGTATGCTCATCACCTGTGGCTTTTTCTCCTAAAATCCCATGTGGCTGAGGAACTCTTATTGAAACCTCATTCAATGATTTAGAGGAAGTCAGTGAACACTTCCTGCTAACTCTGCCTTCCCATAGATGAACACCGTGATGTTTGTTGTCTAAGACACTTTTCTGAAAGTATCTATAGAAACTACCCTTCTGAATTATCCTGGGGATTTAATTGGATGGGTAGTCTATTATTGGTCATTCTGATTACAGCATAAATTACTATGACCACTAAGCCCTGATCAGTATTATGAAGATTATACTTCTTTTTGTTAGGTGGCCAAGGGCAATCTGTTTAAAATATATTCCCTGATGAATATTTCATATTCTATCACCATGCAGCCAAATGACATTCTGTGTGAAAATTTGGAAATAGCAAATTTACTATTTTTTGGAGAGTCATGTTAATTAATAAACATGATTTTTTTTTGCAATGTGTCTATTATGCTTAACTATTTAAGAAAAATCTTTGCTTTTTAATGTCTTTTTTTAAAAAACATCTACATACAAAAATAAACTTACTGTGCCAATATATTGCACTTGACCAATTTCAGTTACTGGTTATGAGAGAAACCATTTCAAGAGCAGTATCAAAATTCTATACACTCTATGAATTGTATTTCTGATGGTGGGAGTTGAAATGTGAATGGTCAGTAAAGATTTCTTCTATTTTCTGATTCTATCAGCTGCGTTAAAGGCAAAAATCATGTGGTCCACTTTCTTATTATTATCGGAAACAAGATCATCTAGAATATTTTTCTCTCTCTTTTTTAAATCTTATGATTCTCCAAAGTATATCAATCACTGCATTACATCTTATTTTTCATTAAAAAAAAATTGCCAGGGGTTCTCTTTCAATTTTGGTCAAACAACTCTGTACTTGATTGCTTTAGGTCAAATCCACATAGAGTTTCTGAAGTGGGCTCCACGCTGTCTCCATACCTGAGAGAATACTAGATTTCCTGCTTCCTCATTTACATGAGTTCTCAAAGTCAGCATTTTGCTAATGACTTATAATGAAAACGATCCTTTTAAAAGGAATGTCTTGCTATTGCTATGGGCAGGAGGCATTTTGGGTGACTGAACAGTTTAAGCCATCTTTCTATTTGAGAATAAATGATGAACGGGAATTTGAATGGGTTACCAAGTTATAAATTAATCTTGAGGTACTCAACTGATTGTAAACCACCTGAGCTTTCCTCTCAGCTTTTAAATCATATGATATCAATCTTTGCTCATTTTCCTCTGGGTAATTTGTTATTATGCTTATGGTAACCAACTCCACGAGACATTAACCGGCAATCCACATTACCAGTGAGTATACATTACAGTGCTAAAATAAAAATAAACTCATTGAAGAAATAGCTGGAGACCTCAACCATGCTTTTCCGTCTGCAAAATGGCATGACAGTTCGGGGATTTGTAACTGAAAATAAATGTAATTATGTCACTACCTTGCTGCTGCTAATTAGTGCCTGAGATGTGTATCAAGAGGGCAGCAGAGACCCGAGGTGGAAAAGAGGGCTCATTACAAAGCAGGATGAAGAAGTGGGCTGCCTCTCTCACTCTTACTATCTGAAGGAACATTTAAATTAGATCCTGGAAATTCCCCTTTCTGTTTATATTAGCGAGATATTTTTGTCTTGTCTTTAGTGGAATAGGGAAACAGCTTTATAACATTTTGCATCGCCTGCATGAAATGTTTTGCATACCTGTAACCTTTCAATTAATGTTATTTATGTTTCAATAAACCGCCATGCTACTTTTCCAGATGTTCTAATCCTTCATGTAAATGAATTTATTAGATCCAGCCACCAGACTCAATGAAATCTGCCAAATTCACTGTCTGGGCCACATACCATGGCGTTTAAGCTATATTTGCATAAGCTTGTTCTGTAAGTGTAATCTTATGTATCATCTGCAGAGTTAAAGTTTCACTAATGTAAATCCCTGACAAATCAAATACAGATGTAGCTTTTTGCCCTCAGGGTTGAGCCTGTCAATTCTCTGCTCTCACATCGACCTCCTCCTCTTGGCTTGGGCACCCCATCCTCAACGTTTGTTTTTTTTTTTCAAGAAGACTAATCTTTTAAAATTGTTTATGTAAATACATTGCAGGTACTAAACATGGTAGTGAACAATGGTTGCCCTGATCTTGTTTTCGTCATTCTGCAGACTGAAATAAGTTTGGCAAGTCATTTGAGGGGAGGTGGCTGTACCACCTGGAAAAATTTGCCCTGCCAATCAGTGGATGGCAGACAGATTGTTTCAGTTTGCCTAGAGATGTTTTAGATAAGGAGGAGTCAAGCTCAATAAATGGATTAATGTCAGCCGGCAAATTCCATAACGTGGCCAAGGTAAATTCAATAATGGGCCAATAGGGAAGCGGAGGGGTTGGCTTGAAGAGGCTGGAGTGGGGTTGGGGGAAGGGTCCATCTATTCGTGCCCAGTCTTTTTGGTTATTGTCACAACCTCAGTGAAATGCAGGCTTCTACTTTAGTTTCAGTGATTAGCTTCACAAACTCTTGACAGGTTTAAGCCCTGTATAAAAAGAGGGAAAATATGACTGCTGAATATGGAAGGTGTTAGTGTTCTTTGGGTTTGTTTTTGATTATTTTAAAGTCTAAATATGTTTCCTCTGCTGGTGCCCAGTTGCTATTTATTTGGCTTTAGCCTTTGATCCCCCTTATGCTGGCACATCATAAAAAACATATTCCTGCTCAAGTCTTATATTATGTAGTTTGTTTCTGCTCAGGGTGTTCACCAGGCAGGGCTGTACCCACTGAATAAACCTCTCTTTGTTTTTGATAGATAGACTCCAGGTGTTTATCGCTATAAGTTAGTAATGGAGTGAACCGCAAGAAGCTAACTGGAAAAAGAAGGAATTGAGGAAAATTCTGAGTTTGATAACTTAGGAGTCTGCCTTCTGGCAAAACGCTCAAGGGAATAAATAGTCTAAGAAAAGGGGGCCTTGCTTCTGCTTCCTAATCTAGTTGGATGAAATTGGGGTTTTAGTAGGCATAGATGTTCATTCATTTTATTTCTTCTGTGAGTTTCTCTGAAAGTGGCCCACAAGCCTTTTTTCCCCCGTGCATTTTCATCATGGTACTGAAATGAATAATGATGGTGATTCCAGAAGAGATTACTGATATGTATTCTTGATCTCAGCTAGAGGGATTAATGCCAGAAGCAATTTTCTACCTGTGGTAACTTTTTCTTTCCTCTTTTGAGGTGGGAGGACAGGGGACAGCAATAATATTGGCATGAATGTCTAATAACTAGTGAAAGTAATCAGAACAGTTCCCCTCTTTTCCTTTCACTTTTCAATTGGAATTCTTATTTTTGCATTTCTTTTCTGTTCAAACAGGCATGCTTTTAGGGGGTTAGAGGGCAATTTAAGGACATTTTGTGACTGTGAACAAGATTATTGAAAAGTTTGCCCATTTGGAAATGTCTATTTTCCTTTCTCTGTTTATACAAACATATATGGTTCCTTCTGTGTTAAGGATCAAAGCTATATTTTGGACACCTTCAGGACCCAAGAACTAAGGTCAAGTCCTCTGGGAAATGCAAATTTGCTATCAGTAAACTCAGACTCCTGATTTTTCATAAATTATTTTTTCATCTGGTCTAAGTATTACAGTCTTAGGCATAATAAAAATTTGTGGGCAAATAAGAAGATTGTGGGGTTAAAAAAGCATTCAGACAAAGTGTATTAAAAAAAGATACAGAGTCTAAGGAATATACATTCCATAAAGTACCACTATGATGAAATAAGACAGTACTACTTTAAGAAAATTTTGAGCATGTGCTAGACATTGTTCTAATATCTTTCCATGAGTTAAGACATTTAATTCTCCCACTGACTGATCTATGAGGTAGTCACTAATATTATCTTTATCTATTGAGGAGGAAACTGAGGCATAAAGTACTCAGCTCGTTTGCTCCAACAACAAGAGAATGGCATAGACAGGAATAAATCATAGGCAGTTTGGCTCTAAAGTTTGGGTTTTGTGCCAGGTTTGTGTAAGATGCAAATAAGAATGGGTTAAATTTCCTAACTTCCAGAAATGTATGCTGCTTAAACAGAATTTCTAGTTAACAATATTTTATTTGAAGTGTTTAAGAGAAATAAGCTTCATAAAATGGATAATTGAATGCTAAATGTTCTATTATCTTGCTTGATGTTTTTACCACACAATGTATAGTGGGACTGACATGATACGTCAACTCAAAAGTTAACATGTTTGACTTTCTCTGCACAGAGTTTTATAATATCATTTAAAAATTCAATTTGGTGTCTACTTTCCATGTCTAAATAGTGTGAACAATAAATGTCTATATTTCATCTCAACCAAAAATAGTACTCATAGAAACACAATTTAAAGACACAAAAATCTATTCTTACTTTGATCTTTCCAGAGCAATAAGTTGTTTGCCCTTTCTTTCTTTCTTTCTTTTTCTTTCTCTCTCTCTCTCTTTCTTTTTCTGGACTACAGTGTTAATCCGATTGAAAGTCGTCAACCTCAAATTAGATTTTTTAATTCCCCAGATAAAAAATTAAGAAATTCCTATTTCTTTATTATCTTAGAAAGAAAGGGTAGCTATTAAGTAGAAATTGGAAAGAAAATCAGACCCTAAAGAAACTCTTCAGTTAGCTGTCCCAAAGGAAAAGGAATATTTAAGACACCAGCAATCAGGTTGGGCATTTGAGTCCTCTGTTTATGTGCCAATAAAAGGACTAGGTTGGCATTCTTTTAAATGAAGTTTTATTTTATTATTATTATTTTTCTGGCTGCACCACATGGCATCTTAGTTCCTGGACAAAGGATCGAACCCGTGGCCCCTGCAGTGGAAGCGTGGAGTCCTAACCACTGGACCACCAGGGAATTCCCTTGGTTGGCATTCTTAATAACCACACACCCCTACTTATTGAAAATACATTTTCCTGTTTGGAGCCATGTGGTTGAGAGGGAAGGATTGAGAAGGTAGCAAAAATTTTGTTTTTAGGATGCACTATTTGGAAGTACTGTGTTCTTGGGCCCTCTTCACAGACATTTCTGGATCCATTTATATTCTATTTACAAAGACACATAGTCCTTTTCGGACATGCTCCCACCTCTCTACTCCACAACACACAAATTGTTTAAGAGTGTACGTGAACAATGGCAGAATATGGCATTTCTTTCTTTCTTCTTTATGTTTCTCAGAATATATATGGTGGTATTTACATGTGTGTGGAGCAGGTCTTCAGGCATCTCTGTAAAGGTCAATACAAAGGGGTTGAAATTGCCCCTGGACAGTCCATGCAAGATGCCCTTTTAGGTACCTTGCCGTTCATGAGTTTTACCTGGCTAAAGCTTTTCCCAGGAGTGGACCTGGGCTTAGCATGTAGGTCAACAGAAAATCCGCCATTTAATCAGCTGGAGCCCTATCCAGCAGGCTTTGAACTTAACAATTCTCCCATGGAGCGTACACACAGCTGGTGCCAAAAGACCAAGGGTGCCTCCGAACAAGGCTAGGGTTGCCTGCTCATTTGCACCGTGATGAAGAGTCGAGGAATAAATCACTTCTTCTCTCACTCCAAGCTGCCGCCTACTGCAATGCCTCCCACAACAGTGATAACAACACCCACCACCAGGGCAGCAACACCAGCAGAAAGGTGCACACCCCTAGTCTCTCCTTGCGTTTATCGCTGCCTCCCCTTTTCCTCTCCAGCTGCCCAATTCTTATCATAGATTTTTGTCTCAAGAAACAATATTTGGAGAATAACACCCAAAGGATATGCATTTTATCCATGTCTTCAATTTTTCTAACATTTGCCAGTCTACCAGACAGTTGTATACTTTACCAAACTATTTTGTCATCCAGTGGAATTTACTGAACTGTATTTGGCATCATGCCCTCAGTAAGCACTGAGGCAGGTGAGGAGAAGCATTCATAAGAAATGATTGTAGTCTTTTTTTCTTTTAATTAAAATTATTTTATTTTATCTTTGGCTGCATTGAGTCTTTGTTGCTCTGCGTGGGCTTTCTCTGGTTGTGGTGAGTGGGGGCTACTCTTTGTTGCGGTGCACAGGCTTCTCATTGCAGTGGCTTCTCTTGTCATGGAACACGGGCTCTAGGCATGAGGGCTTCAGTAGTTGTGGCACACAGGGTTAGTTGCTCCAAGGCATGTGGGATCTTCTCAGACCAGGGCTCGAACCTGTGTCCCCTGCATTGGCAGACGGATTCTTATCCATTGTGCCACCAGGGAAGTCCCTGTAGTCTTTATTGAATCAATGTTCTTAAGTGTGTTGTTTGTCAGTGTCTTCTTTGTGAGTCCCCAAAGAGATATTTCTGTTAAGCCTAGGCCAGGGAAGGCTGTCCTCCTGAACAACTCGTATATTTCTATCTTACAGACAGGAGGCATCTTATGACTGCTAACTCAACAAATATTCAAGTAAACAAAATCTTCTTAAGATCGTAGCAAGAATATGCAACTTTCATGTTGCTGCCAATTATTTCGTCAAACAAATGAGCTCCAATTCATTTGAAACAAAGCTGTTCTATCACTGATCATGAAACATGCCAAAGTCTTTAAATGCTGTGGGGAAAATTGTCTGGGTTTTGGCATTTCCATTCATGAGAGATATCTATGCTTCCAGGTAGATGAGAATGGTGATGATGATGATTTTTTTTTTTTAGGAGATTTTGTTTTTTTGTTTTTTCCTTTTTTAATCTACTCATATGATTTCAAGGATTTTTGCTTTTGGTTAATTAGTAAGAAATTGGAGGTACTGAGGAGGTAAATGGTAATTTAGAAATTCTGTTTTGCTAAGGCAGAGAAATTTATCAAAGTAAAGAAAGAAAATAAATCCCAGGGACTACCAGGCTCCAGAGATTCTACTGTAGTATTGAAATTTTAATTGGCTGATTTACTTTATATCAATTTCATTTGAATCAAAAAGGCATAGGCTTTAAATTGGGAAAGACTGGACTTTGAAAAATAAAGAACAAAAGACTTGAAAAATTAGGGACAAAAATTAACCTCAGTACCCATGGAATAGTGGTTCTGGATCAGCAGCCTCAGCATCACCATCACCTATGGACTTGTAAGAAATGCAGATTCATCTAAGACAATACAAACTCTGGGGGAGGGGCCAATAATCTTTTTAGTAAGGCCTGCCGGTGATTCTGATGCTCGATATAAAAGTTGGAGAACCGCTGCCCTAGAACAAATCTAAAATTACCCTATGATGATGGTACTGAGTCAAACATTCTCTCACCCAGAATGATTATTCATAGGCCTGATCTCTCAGAAGGAATTATCCCAGGCTATGGTATAAAAAAATACCACTTAAGGAAGTTTATAGCAATACAATCCTACCTCAAGAAACAAGAAAAATATCAAATAAACAACCTAAACTTACATCTAAGCAATTAGGGAAAGAAGAACAAAAAACCCCCAAAGTTAGCAGAAGGAAAGAAATCATAAAGATCAGAT
Source organism: Phocoena phocoena (assembly GCF_963924675.1). NCBI lineage: Eukaryota > Metazoa > Chordata > Mammalia > Artiodactyla > Phocoenidae > Phocoena > Phocoena phocoena. The sequence continues at coordinate 29,921,036 of NC_089230.1, read as the reverse complement.
CAGAAACAAATGAAAAAGAAATGAAGGAAACAATAGCAAAGATCAATAAAACTAAAAGCTAGTTCTTTGAGAAGGTAAACAAAATTGATAAACCGCTAGCCAGACTCATCAAGGAAAAAAAAGGGAGAAGACTCAAATCAACAGAATTAGAAATGAAAAAGGAGAAGTAACAACTGACCCTGCAGAAATACAAAGAATCATGAGGGATTACTACAAGCAACTATATGCCAATAAAATGGACAACCTGCAAGAAATGGACAAATTCTTAGAAAAGCACAACCTTCCGAGACTGAACCAGGAGGAAATAGAAAATATGAACAGGCCAATCACAAGTAATGAAATTGAAACTGTGATTAAAAAATATTCCAACAAACAAACACCCAGGACCAGATGGCTTCACAGGCGAATTCTATCAAACATTTAGAGGAGAGCTAACACCCATCCTCCTCACACTCTTCCAAAATATAGCAGAGGGAGGAACACTCCCAAACTCATTCTACGAGGTCACCATCACTCTGATACCAAAACCAAAGATGTCACAAGAAAAGAGAATGACAGGCTAATATCACCATTGAACATAGATGCAAAAATCCTCAAAAAATATGAGCAAACAGAATCCTACAGCATATTAAAAGGATCATACACCATGATCAAGTGGGGTTTATCCCAGGAACGCAAGGCTTCTTCAGTATACACAAATCAATCAATGTGATACCCCATATTAACAAACTGAAGGATAATAACCATGGGATAATCTCAATAGATGCAGAAAAAGCTTTCAACAAAATTCAACACCCATTTATGATAAAAGCTCTCCAGAAAGTAGACATAGAGGGAACTTACCTCAACATAATGAAGGCCATATATGATAAACCCACAGCCAACATCATTCTCAATGGTGAAAAATTGAAACCATTTCCTCTAAAATCAGGAACAAGACATGGATGCCCACTCTCACCACCATTATTCAGCATAGATTTGGAAGTTTTAGCCACAGCAATCAGAGAAGAAAAAGAAATAAAAGGAATCCAAATCAGAAAAGAAGTAAAACTGTCACTGTTTGCAGATGACATGATACTATACATAGAGAATCCTAAAGATGCTACCAGAAAACTGCTAGAGTTAATAAACGAATTTGGTAAAGTAGCAGGATACAAAATTAATGCACAGAAATCTCTTGCATTCCTATATACTAATGATGAAAATTCTGAAAGAGAAATTAAGGAAACATTCCCATTTACCACTGCAACAAAAAGAATAAAATACTTAGGAGTAAACCTACCTAAGGAGACAAAAGACCTGTATGCAGAAAACTATAAGACACCAATTAAAGAAATTAAAGATGGTACAAACAGATGGAGAGATATACCATGTTCTTGGATTGAAAGAATTAACATTGTGAAAATGACTATACTACCCAAAGCAATCTACAGATTCAATGCAATCCCTATCAAACTACCAATGGCATTTTTCACAGAACTAGAACAAAAAATTTCACAATTTGTATGGAAGCATAAAAGACCTTGAATAGCCAAAGCAATCTTGAGAAAGAAAAACGGAGCTGGAGGAATCAGGCTCCCTGGCTTCAGACTATACTACAAAACTACAGTAATCAAGACAGTATTATACTGACACAAAACCAGAAATATAGATCAATGGAACAGGATAGAAAGCCCAGAGATAAACCCACACACATATGGTCACCTTATCTTTGATAAAGGAGGCAAAAATATACATTGGAGAAAAGACATCCTCTTCAATAGGTGGTGCTGGGAAAACTGGACAGCTACATGTAAAAGAATGAAATTAGAACACTTCCTAACACCATACACAAAAATAAACTCAAAATTGATTAAAGACCTAAATGTAAGGCCAGACAGTATAAAACTCTTAGAGGAAAACATAGGCAGAATGCTCTATGACATAAATCACAGCAAGATCCTTTTTGACCCATCTTCTAGAAGAATGGAAATAAAAACAAAAATAAACAAATGGGACCTAATGAAACTTAAAAGCTTTTGCACAACAAAGGAAACCATAAACAAGACAAAAAGACAGCCTTCAGAATGGGAAAAAATATTTGCCAACGAAGCAACTGACAAAGGATTAATCTCCAAAATACACAAGGAGCTCATGCAGCTCAATATCAAAAAAACAAACGACCCAATCCAAAAATGGCAAAAGACCTACACAGACATTCCTCCAAAGAAGATATACAGGTTGCCAACAAACACATGAAAGAATGCTCAACATCACTAATCATTAGAGAAATGCAAATCAAAACTACAATGAGGTATCACCTCACACCGGTCAGAATGGCCATCATCAAAAAATCTACAAACAATAAATGCTGCAGAGGGTGTGGAGAAAAGGGAACTGTCTTGCACTCTTGGTGAGAATGTAAACTGATACAGTCACTATGGAGAACAGTATGGAGGTTCCTTAAAAAACTAAAAATAGAACTACCATATGACACAGCAATCCCACTATTGGGCATATATCCTGAGAAAACCATAATTCAAAAAGACACATGTACCACAATGTTCATTGCAGCACTCTTTACAATAGCCAGGACACAGAAGCAACCTAAGTGTCCATCAACAGATGAATGGATAAAGAAGATGTGGCACATATATACAATGGAATATTATTCAGCCAAAAAAGGAAATGAAATTGAGTTATTTGTAGTGAGGTGGATGGACCTAGAGTCTGTCATACAGAATGAAGTAAGGCAGAAAGAGAAAAACAAATACCGTATGCTAACACATATATATGGAATCTATAAAAAAAGGGTTCTGATGAACCTAGCGGCAGGACAGGGATAAAGATGCAGATGTAGAGAATGGACTTGAGGATATGGGGAGGAGGAAGTGTAAGCTGGGATGAAGTGAGAGAGTGGCATGGACATATATACACTACCAAATGTAAAATAGATAGCTAGTGGGAAGTAGCTGCATAGCACAGGGAGATCAGCTTGGTGCTTTGTGACCCTCTAGAAGGGTGGGATAGGGAGGGAGGGGGTATTGGGATATACGTATACATAGAGCTGATTCACTATGTTATACAGCAGAAACTAACACAACATAGTAAAGCAATTATACTCCAATCAGGATGTTAAAAAAAAAATTACCACAGACTTCCCTGGCGGTCCAGTGGTTAAGACTTTGCTTTCCAATGCAGGGGGTGAGGCTCTATCCTTGGTCGGGGAGCTAAGATCCCACATGCCTTATGGCCAAAAAACCAGAACATAAAACAGAAGCTGAATTGTAACAAATTTAATAAAGACTTTAAAAAATGGTCCATATCAAAAAAAAAATCTAAAATAATAAAAATAAACAAAAAAAGCATGAAATCATTGTACAAATCTTCCAGCCTCCCCAGCCCCAGGGAAAATATTTCTCAGAGCATCTTCAGGGCAACTGAGCCCCAGTTTTCTACTGGGGTTATTTGACTATTTGCAAACTTCACTGACTTTTCTCTCATCTCACGTCTCTGATTTTCTCGTGTAAGTTTCCTGGCCTCACTTTCCCAAATAAACCAGCTGTACCCAAATCTGAGTCACAAGGTCTGCTTTTCAGGAAGTAAGCTGGAAATCAAAAAGACAATGCTGGGCTTCCCTGGTGGCGCAGTGGTTGAGAGTCCACCTGCCGATGCAGGGGACACGGGTTCATGCCCCGGTCCGGGAGGATCCCACGTGCCACGGAGCGGCTGGGCCCGTGAGTCATGGCTGCTGAGCCTGCGCGTCCGGAGGCTGGGCTCCGCAATGGGAGAGGCCACAACAGTGAGGGGCCCACGTACTGAAAAAAAAAAAAGAATGCTGTAAACAACAAACACATTTAATGAGACGTAAATTAAAAAGAAATGTAAAAAAATAAAAAAGAAATTACCAGATGAAGGAAGTATCACTGATCAATTTATATATTCCCCTGCATCACAAGGTATTGATTCAAACAAACAGAGAAGTTATACAAATTTTATGAATCATCAATACATTTATCTCCATATGGTACTTTTTCTTCAAAGAGGGAACAGTTTGCTATGAACTGGTGAGCTTTTCGGTGTGTATGTATTAGCTGTGGCTGAACTGGCTGAACTGTCACGCCCAGAGGTCTCCTGGGGGAAAGGTCAGACCTTGTGATTTAGAATTGCTGAGCAGCACCTCTAGAAACATGGAGTATTCATAAAAATGGAAGTTAACCATACAATACCTATTAATTCTGTCTTTTGCTAGTTTTGAAATTATGAAAATAATAATGTTCATTCTATAAAATAAAAACAAACATTATAATATTTTTTCAAAGGAATATTAAAGTCTCTTATAGTTCCCATCACTTCTCGCCATCTTACCAAAGTCCTGCTTACTTATTTATTCTTCAGAGGTAGTTACTGTGAAGTTTGGGAGTCTAGTATCTTTCTAGAATTTTTCCAGCCTATGGAAATGTAAAAATATAACATTTTTTAACACGAATTAAAATATATATCCTATTTTGCTACTTGTTTTTTTTCCATTAAAGTATATTGTGGGACAAGTTTCTGTAGCTAGAATTTTCAGAAAATATAATTATGAAGAATCAATCAATGTACAAGGTACAGTAGCTCAAGTTGCTATGTTACGAGAGGATCAAATTATTTGCTCTCTGTAGGTCTATAGTGTGGTTAGGAAAAAAGCACAATGTTAGCGAATCAGAACAATTAAGAGCTGAATTGCCAGCTATGACTTTATGTGTGGTTTGGTAATGAAGACATGTGAGATATATCAGTTAGGCTTGATTGCCAAAAAGTTGTTTATATAAGAAGAGGCAGTTAAAATGCAAAGAATCAGGACAAGTAAAACAGAAGTGGTGGTGGGATGGTCCTAAATGTTGCAGCTTTTCACAAGCAGGAGCAAAGTCATAATAATAAGAATGGCAGAACTGAGCGAGGCATCTGGAAGGATAAATTAAGAAGACCGGTCTGGAGCTTCGCTGGTGGCGCAGTGGTTGAGAGTCCGCCTGCCGACGCAGGGCACATGGGTTCGTGCCCCGGTCCGGGAAGATCCCACATGCCGCGGTAGCGGCTGGGCCCGTGAGCCATGGCCGCTGAGGCTCTGCGCGTCCGGAGCCCGTGCTCTGCAACGGGAGAGGCCACAGCAGTGAGAGGCCCGCGTACCGCAAAAAGACTGGTCTGGAGGGAAGGCGATTGTTTGGGATTAGTGGGAAACCCATTGGATTAGTGGGAGAGTGGTAGTACATTTGACATGAAGGCAGATGAATTTAGAATTGAATTTAAATGTTTAAATAAAATCTTAAATAAAAAGAAAAATGAAGATATTATGTAATATGGCCAAGAAAGAATATCTTTCCTTTTCACACTTATCTAATAGATACCTCAGCTTTTTGAAATGCAAACACACATACACACACAGAGCCCTTCCTTTTCAAGCAGTTTCATAAGAAGAGTAATTTTTAACAGTATCTAATTTTGTAAGATGCATATTTCGGTAATTAATATTTAAATTTGAACTAGCATGATTTTATTATGTGATAATCGAGAAACTCAGCTATTGATTTGCATAAGAGTTAAACCCAGGGGACTAGATGTATGGATTTAGAAACTATTTCGGGTATGTGTTGAAGTATAATTTGTATCTATATTTTTTCTAATAAGATGGTTCATTCTGAACCACAATCAACTCACCACTTGTCACTCATTAACTACCGTTCATGGTAGTAGTTTTATTTTAAAAATATACAAATGGAATAAGGCATATGTTTGGTAATTTTCCAAGATGAAACTTTTTCTGGCAAAATTATATATGTATATATATTTTTCCTTTGGCCCACAGGATTCCTGAACATTATGGCATCAAAGTATAATCATCGTTGTCTAAGATTCCAGCACTGCATAAGCAGTGTTAGCTGGTTTTGAAACTGACCGAACAGTTAGCAAGATTTGTTTACTTCTGCTTCTCAGATGAAGATCAAATGAACAAATTCCAAGCAAATGGTATAATAGAAGGAGACAAGAGAAAATGAATAACAATATTCTGCTGCTGGCCTTTCCCCCTGTATTAAGATGTGATGTTCAAGGATAAATATGATTTTCCCAAGGAAAGCAGCAGAATGTTACGGTGTTACAAATGTGTATTCTTATGCCCTTAAGCCTTGTATAATGTGGTTGATTATCTTCATAAGAGAAGACAGCACCACACTCTTCATAGGAGAAGACAGAACCTCTCCAGTCTTTATATAATAATAAAAGATGTTGGGTGTGTTTTGTTTATTCCCTTTCTAAGTACTATACAAATTTAAATACATGATTTGTTTAAAAAAATTCTGAAAGGATGAATTAAATCATTTTCAATAGGATGGAAACATCTTAAAGGCAGAAATTTGGAAAAAGCCAAAGATAGCCTCAATCTACACGTACTGCCCAATCTACCCCAGCCTTGTTTTTCAAAATCCAGCTTGTATTTTAGGATTTAAAAGTATTATACCTAACACTTTCCTCTCTCCCTCTTTCCCATGTTTCTTCCTTTTTTTTTTTTTTTTTTTCAAGCTTTAAGCTGTTGAGAATTTGGTCTACAAATCTGGGGCAGTTTATGGGCACCATTTGTTTTGGTCTACTAATCTTTCCCAGGCTCTCCCTATTTTTAAGACACATTCTAATTTGGAGTCACATGGATCATTTATAAGGAAATGCCTTTTTGTAATCCACTTGCCCCTACATATATTTTTATTCGTAATATTTACACAGCTAATTTGACCAGAGGAGAAACTGCTCTTGGAACATGAGTGATTTCTGCACAGAGAACAAATTTAGTTCCAATCAAGATCTCCGTGATTAGGAACGGGTGTGCAGGGTAATTTGGAATTCAGGGCGGCTACCAATGCAGCACACACATAGATTTTTAGAGGTGGTGGTGAACTGTTGAAAAGAAACTGGCTAAGATTTGAGCATCATTTGAAGTGGAAAAAGACAAATAGCTTGTTTTGGGGCTTCCTGCCATTTTCTTCCTTTGGTAACTGAAGATTTTTTTTTTTTTTCTGTTTTGGGAAAAAGTGAGGCACTGAGGACTCTAATCATAACAAAAAATTGTTCCTCTATAAGCAAGGGATATCTGTCCAGTACACCTCAGAAAAATCAGATATAGGAAATTATAGATGGACTCATTGCTAGGATTAGAATAAGAGGAATAGAAGATTACAGTGTTCTCTAATCCAAAATGTTTGAGACTGGGTTGTTTAGAATTGTTTTGGCTGCAAGTAATACAAACCTGACATAAACTGGTTTCAGATAAAAGAAAATGATACTATTCCATCCCAGAAATCCCAGAAGTAAGTGAGACTTCAGGTCTGGCTAGTTTAGTAACTTGGAGACGGCATTGGGACCAGAGTTCTTTGCACTGTCACACTCTGCCTGGGACCATCCAGGCTGTTTCCTCTCCTGGGTGTGAGAGAACAGCCAGGGGTAGTCAGAACTATCCCTTCCTGGGTCACTTCCAGTGGCAGAGAGACAAAAATAATCCTCTCTTTCAGACAGGGTAAGGATCTTTCCCTTCAGTCTGGCTACACTTTTGACTCCATAGGAACAGTCAGGAGAAAGTCACGTGCTCAGGGACTCAGAGTAGTTGAGATCTACCCTAGGAGCTGGGCTGAGTCTCAGCTCCTGTTTTGTTCATTGCAGTATTGAAATACTATCTGTTTGCTGCCATTTGTGGAAAATATTTTTGTGTGCCACAACTTAAATTTTATTCTTATTGGAGAGAATGAAGTTAGTACTGGGAAGTTAGTACTTTTACAGTATAGGATTGGGAACGGGGAACAAAGAATAAAAGTAATAGAACTATATGATATATAAATTGATTTGTGGGGTTCATCTGGGAAGCTAACCTCCTTTAAAAGTACCGCTCCTGTGGAATAATGCATTCTAAATTTTAAAAAAAATCAACTTCCAACCGAGTAGGCTGTGTTTATTCCCTATATTTAACACAGAGTCTGGCATGGGAATAGGTGATCAATAAATATATGTTGAAAACAAGTATGACTTTGGGAATACAACCCATTTTTAAATTAAGAATGGCTGTCTGTCTGGGGGGTTTCCCTGGTGGTGCAGTGGTTGAGAGTCCGCCTGCCGATGCAGGGGACACGGGTTTGTGCCCCGGTCCGGGAAGATCCCACATGCCGCGGAGCGGCTGGAAAAAAAAAAAAAAAAAAAGAATGGCTGTCTGCAACTCAACCCCTCTTTCAAGGAACTTTCATTGGGAGGTACGGCATATATAAGAAAGTATTAGTGATCAATAGAAGGAAGACTATAATTAAACACTAAATCGAATACTACCAAGAACTCCAATTATACAGTGTAGCCATTAAGATCTAAGAGCAACAAGGGACAAAGATAGAAATTATTGGCAGAATATGTAGTTTTTGGAAGTTAAAGGAATGTTGGACCTGAAAAAAAATAAAAGGGACAATCAATATTTTATAGTATTTTAAAAACTATAACTTAATAAACTGAAATTTAGAAGAATTCTCACCCTATGTTTGGTAGTTAGGTTCTATAGCTACAGGTGTATGCTAAAAGTATCAATAATAATTTCTTAAATCAAACTGGTATTGTTAACATGTGGTCAAATATTTTTTCAGCCATGTGATTGCAATATGTGTTAGAATTTCATCAGCAATAATTTTAAGAAAAGTATTTTTCAGTTTGAAGAACTCACATCGTCAAGGACAATGTCCTAGATGTACTTTCTTTCTTTCTTTAGAGCATAGCAGGACCTCGTCATGTTGGAGTAGGTCATTGCCGTTGAGTAATGAATTGAGGAACCTAGGAAGCCTCTCTTGCCTCAAAATATCTCTTCTATTCTACTGTCTCCCTAGCACAATGTCACCACCAAATAGTCATTCCTTTGAGTCAGCCTATGTGCTCTTTGAAAAGCTAGTCATTCATCCCTTAATATAAAAATAGCCCTAATATATTCTTCCCTCTCTATAATTAAACCTGGTCACTGGGGGGATTCATTAACACATTACAGTTGATTGACACCTGCCATGAACTAGACATTATGTAAATCTCTTGGTTACAAAGATAGATGTAAGCAGTCTCTCTTTGCTTTTTTTTTAGAAGCCCATCATTTAGTTAAAAGGCAAGCTTCAACACTGTGATGTGATGGGAGATGTTGCAGGGACAGCAGTGCTGATACACATACTAGGGAGGAAGCAGTGACTGTTTTGTGAGGATTTGGAAGTGTAGCATAAGGCAGATGGCGAAAAGAAGGCTCTGAGTTTTGGTGGGATGAAATTTCTAGGATAAGGAATAGGGACAGATGTGGCAAGATGAAGTAAAGATAGCACAGGTCGTATCTTAATTATTTAAAAATAATTTTATACGTGAAACCTTTTATTAAAATCATCTCTTAAATTGAGACATTCGTGTAACATTTGTTTTAAATTTAGAATCAAGATTGTAGTCAAACGGGGGCCGGTCCTCGCGGATGGCGGCGGCGGCGGTGATGACGACGGCGGCCCGCTCCCTCTGCCGCTTCCGAGGCTGCCTGGCGGGCGCGCCGCTCGGGGACTGCGTGGGCGTGGGCGCCGTCGACGAGGCGCGCGACACCGCCGACCTGACTTCAGTCCCGCGTCAGGTCCAGGACCTGGAGCCGGACCCCGGCTCGTCGGGGAGCGCGCGGCCAGAAGCACTCTGCTACACCGACGACACGGCCGGCCGTGGCCGGGGCGCTGGTGCAGTCTCTGCTGGCCAAGGGGACCTTCGACGAGGTGGACACGGCTCACAGGTTTGCTCAGGAGTACGAGAAAGACCCTGACGGGGTTATGGTGCTGGAGTGATCACCGTCTTCAGGAAGCTCCTGAGCCCCAAGTGCCGTGATGGCTTTGAGCCGTCCCGGCCCAGTTTAATGGCAAAGGCTCCAACTGCAACGGGGGCGCCATGCGGGGGGCCGGCATCTCCCCGGCCTATAACAGCGTCCAGGATGTGCAGAAGTCTGCCCGGCTCTCGGCCCAGCTGACACACGCCTCCTCCCTGGGTTACAAGGGTGCCATCCTGCAGGCCCTGGCTGTGCACCTGGCTTTGCAGGGTGAGTCGTCCAGTGAGCACTTCCTTGAACAACTCCTGGCCCGTATGGAGGAGCTGGACAGTGACACCCAAGAAGTGTCAGGTGCCAGGGAGTTGGGCATGGAGGAGCGTCGTACTCCAGCCGACTGAAGAAGATTGGGGAGCTTCTAGAGCAGAACGCAGTGACCAGAGAGGAGGTGGTGTCCAAGCTAGGGAATGGCATTGCTGCCTTTGAATCTGTGCCCACCACCATCTGTTGCTTCCTGTGCTGCATGGAGCCTGACCCCGAGATCCCCTCTGCCTCCAAAGGACTCTCATCTATTCCATCTCACTTGGTGGGGACACAGACACCATTGCCACCATGGCTGGGGCCACTGCTGGCGCCTACTATGGCATGGAAGAGGTGCCAGAGAGCTGGCAGCAAAGCTGTGAGGGCTATGAGGAGACTGACGTCCTGGCCCAGAGCCTGCACCAGGTCTTCCAGAAGAGTCTGTGAGGGCCACAGTTGCTGGGGCTCCGCCATACCCAGCAGGACTAACTACAGCTCCGATTGGAAACCCTGGGCTCCCTGCCTTTGTCTTCCTGCAGTGTGGCCGGAGTGCACCCTTGGGGCTGGGGACTCCTTTGGGGAGGTCACTGAACAGTGAGGGAGGGACGGGTGCCTTCTGGTGCTGGGTTCCTGGCTTCTGCAGAGCCTCGGTGCTCCTGGCTCCTCTGTCAGACATAAGGGACCAGGGCCGGTTTTATTTTGGAGCAGTACTTGTGGCGTTTTCCTTTATTATCTAGGACATGGGATTTGGGGAGGTGGAAATGATCTGCAGCATCATTTCTCCTTGTTGGGATTTAACCAATTTGCCAGGAAGCCTGCCTTTGACTGCACAGGGCCCCTGAGTGCCAGGTTTATATGGATCAGGAGGTGGACACGTGAATCTAGCTGATCTAGATGCACACCTGGCCCTTGGCTGTCATGGGTCTTGTTAACAGCTTCCAGACGAAGTCACAGAGCAATAAACAGTTTTTTAAATCCCACCCCCCCCAAAAAAAGATTGTAGTCAATTAATAACCCTTGACAACAGAATGTGTTAAGAAAAATATTACAAGATATGTCTGAATATTGTGGTGATGTCACTCTTGTTCTCCTTCATCTCCCAAATACATAACAGATGAAGGTAAAGTGACGGACATGTACACAAATGATGGTAATAACTGTAGGAGTTGAAGTTACTCATGACTGACAAACCGTCAGAACATTCCTTGCTTTTTTTCCAAATAGTCCTCCTCAAGTCAGCAACAATTTCCTGTGCAAAATACCAGGACAATTTCTCCCAAGACTCAGGCTCACAGTCATCACCCAGACATTACTTCTAAATTATTGTAAATATTAATTTAGACCATAAGTTCTGATGGTAAGATACATGAATGTGTATGTTGATTGGTCAATAAACCTGATTCACAGCACTATCATCAATCATAGATTACATTTATGTGATTGTCAACCCATAAGAAACCACCATCCATGTCTGAAGGCTGAGCTGTAAGACTTACATCTCAAAGCACTTGCAGGGTTCCCAGTCCTCCCTTTAAGTATGAATCATGGGATCACAAGGTTTCTCAATCTTGGTACTTATTAACATTTTGAGCCAGATAATTTTTTAGGGGGGTGAAGGGGACTTCCCTCAGCAACTTCCCTCACCGCTACCCACTAGATGCCAGAAGACCACCCTCCCCCTGACCCCACCAAGTTGTGGCAACCAAAAATGTCTTCTGACATTGCCAAATATCGTCTGGGGGGCAGAATTGTTTCTGGCTGAGAACCACTGGGTTACATACCATACCAGTAGTCACTCTTCAGTAATGTAATTGATATTGTTTATAGATATATTTTATAGGGCCATAATGTGTTGAAAGGAAGTCTACATATGACTCATTGAGAAAGAATGGCAGACCAATCAGATCAACACCCATAGCCAATAATACATCAGAACTCACTTGACCACAGATGACGGTATATAACTCAATCAGGAGGCAGTGACGTGGGAGGTGAACCACGTGGTGTGATACAACAGATCTCTTTCTGTGTGTGACTTATTTTCTGCTTTTAAAAGTAACACGAGTCCATTTTTGAAAAAAAAATAACATATATAGGAGTATGGAGAAGAAAACAAAAATTAGCCCTATCATCGCCACCAGGAGACAATGGTTATTGTGGTAAATTATATATTTTTTCTAATGTTCACTGCTTTCCCATGTGATGTGCAGGGTCTTCTCTGAGAGAGATTATTCCTCTGGCCTCAGTGAAGCCAGTCTTGTCCCTAGGGCTTGCTTTGGCCGATGAAATATGAGCTACTTCTAGGTACAATCTTTAAAATCATCACATGGTTTCTCCTTGGCCCTTTTCTCTCTGCCACGAGAAAAACAAAGTACTAAAGAAGGGATGTTCTTTAAGAATAAATAGTAGGACAAAGAAGACACATGAAGGAGAGCTATACTGACTCTCTTTTGGCATGAAATTTAACCTTTACTGTTTAAAAAAAAATTTTTTTTTTTAATGTGGACCTTTCTTTTAGTCTTTATTGAATTTGTTACAATATTGCTTCTGTTTTATGTTTTGGTTTTTTGGCTGTGAGGCATGTGGGATATTAGCTCCCTGACCAGTCATCGAACCTGCACCCCCTGCATGGGAAGGCTAAGTCTTAACCACTGGACCACCAGGGAAGTCCCACCTTTATTGTTACACCACTAAATTTTAGGATTACTTGTTACTGCAGCGTAACCTCATAAAATCTAACATAGTATATTTTATTCTAGTCTTCTTATATACATATGTGTGAATAATGAATAAAATATAAATATATTATTTAAAATATGTACATTTCTATACAAATATATATTTATAATTGGGGTAATTTTCACTTTACATGTTTCTTTGTGATTTTTTTTTCTTTTTGATAATTTTCAGGTATAATTATCCCTCTGTAACATGAATTTTGATAAATGCCTGGCATTCCATTGTACTAAGTCAACCCCCCCTACGTTATTATACTTTTACTTTATTTTCAATTAACACTCTTACATATAACATCCCCACACAGAAGTTTTTGGTGTAGCTCTGATTATTTTCTTAGGATAAGTCAAGGAAGTGACATTGCTGGGTAAAGAGGGTGAACATTGGGAAGGCTTTTATTAGAGATCAGAGTTCCTTACCATAATTATCACACTCATGGACTCCATCCAGGGTGGATCAAGGTGTTATTTCTTCATGTCCTCAGCAACACTGAAGATTGACATAAAATTCAAGAAGAAGAACTTTGAAAATGTCCGGGAGTAAAATACTATCTTTGTTTCAGTTTCTTTTCCTGACTTGCTAGTGAAATGGTTTTTTTTTTTTTTTTTTGCATGTCATTTTAAATGCTCTGCCCCTTATTTTCAAGGTCAATAGGAAATAAGTTTATAAAACATGATTTTCCTACTCAAGTAGGATGACTAACATGGATAGGACCAAGGGTCAAAATCAATAATCCAATAACGAGCTCCAAGTAATTTGGAAAAATAAAATACAGTGGAAATGTCAGTATAGAAAAAAATTCATGTAAAGATGAATTTAAGTGAGCTTGAAAGGAATGAAAAGGCTGAGAAGCAATGCTATATGTCACTCATTCATCCATTAATTCATTCAACAAGTAAGTGGCTAGAAAGAGCCAGGGATTATACAGATGTTGAGGACATGGTGTTGTGCAAGATAGACAGGCTTCCTGCCCTTACACAGCTTGCAGCCTAACGGCCAAAGACAAACAATGATACCACCAACAGCCATTCAACTTGATAGCACCCTGATAGGATAAAGTCAGAACCAAGAGATTGGGTGGCAGGAGTTCCAAGAATGCCAGACGCCATCTTCAAAACGTTCCTGCGAGAGAACATGCCTTTTAGCAAATGGCAGATTTAAGATTCGAATCCAAGTCTCCTTGATGCTCCAAGTCTGTACTCAGCCAAAGATTTGTACAGTATAAATTAGGAGGGCAGTATATAAGATATGTAGAAAGAGCAAATATGTTGACAAAACAATATCACCTTATATTTCAGGTCCATATATGTGTATCTCTAGTCTAGAAAGTAGCATGTGTCTTAGTTCGTTACTGATACTGCTTTGTTAACATTTCTCTCTGATGGTTCTCTGTCATGATCATCACTTCCTCAATGATTTCCCATATGGGACATTGGAAAGTTGAGTTCTTTGACAAAAATTATAATTACCATATGTTTACATGCACAAATATATTTATTTCGTCTTTATGATTAAATGTTAGTTACCAAATCAGAAATGGATTTTTATAACAGGGATGGCTGTTCAGGTTTGTAAAGCAAGTTAAACCTGACAGTAAGGCATGTGCTTTAAATTTCCTTGGTTTGAGGCACTGTTTACTCTGGTGGCAGCGCTGTACGTAAGTCAAGCTTTCTTGCTTTCCCCCATAAACTGTTACATGTTAGAATGATTTCGACCAACCCTGAAGGAAATATCTGAAAACAGCACATTTATTTTTGATTTAATACTGATGAATCATGCCTCAAAGTTCCTCATTAGACTGTGTGGAAAAGCTTTCAAAATCTGGGAGAACATCATAACCTGGGTCGCCAAAATTTAAACATTTTCTAGAGAGGAGACCATCATAATTTAAGTGTTACTTTGCAAAGTTGGCTCTTGTTTACCTAGCTCAGGGTCTCAATGTCTTCATTAGCTTACTTTAACTCTATCCTAAAGCAATGGTTCTCCAGATAATAAAAAATATATCTTTTTTATCATTTGTCACATTTTACATTTTAATTGATGGTGTTGATTAGTCTCGATGTTTGAGTCTTGGCTAAGCAGAAAAGGCATGTTTTATATGTATATATTTGTTTTCTTTATTTGTGTGTGGCTGTATGAGATAGCTCCTCAGTTACACACAAACTTAGACAAGAAGGATCCTTTGAAAGGTCAGATAACTTCTTGAACAAAATGAAGCCTTAATAGTTTTTCAAGCTCTTAGATAATTTTGGTGGGAGATGGGATTCTGCATGTCATTGTGGAAGGAATGATTTTCTTTTTATTGAAGTATACTTGATTTATAATGTTGTGTTCGTTTCTGGTATACAGTAAAGTGATCCATATATATATATATATATATATATATGAACATATATATATTTTTTTCCAGGAATGACTTTTCTGCTTATATTTTCTAGACCCTGTTCTGTCCTTTAGTACCACTCTAGCTGGGTGCTTCCACTCATTTCCAGCCAGAGTCTCCACCAAACCAAGTATTTTCAGTTATTCATTTGTTCATGCATTTATTTGTTCAACAAATGACTGTGGCAGATCTACTATATTCTACTATATTCTAGTTCTTTGAGTTTCACTAAGGCTAGATAAAAACTACCAAAAACCACGCCTTTGATTCATAGCCTAGAAAATCATACTTACGTGTGTGATGCATTGTGGCTTACAGAAATATTCACTTGCGTTATGTCATTTGATTCACAACAACCCTGTGAGGTAGGGAAGACAGATATTATTTGCATTTCACAAATTAGGTAGCTGATTGTTGTGTTTTTAAGTAGAATTTTATCTACTTAATATTAATCTAGCATCATGAATTGAAATTGTATCTATATGGTACCTACAAATGTTGACCTGGACAATAGCTGTCTCAGTGGAGTGGTGGGGAGGAAAGGATGATTGGCTGAGGAGACAGGAAAGTGAGTAAGTGGAGACAAAGACTACTTAGAGACCTCTTTTGAGGACGTGGGGGAATAGGGGGACAACTGAAGGAGGACATGAAGTCCAGGGAGGTTTTTCTTAAGGGTTTTTGAAGAATGTTTCACATGCTGATAAGAGTAAGCCAATAACAGTAAGTGTATTCATGGTATAGGATAGAGAAAGGGGAAAATGGCAAGAAAAAAGTCTCTGAAGAAGCTGGAAGAGGAAAAATCCGGGGTGAAAAATAGTCTTAGAAGAAAAAAAGGGGGAGTTAATTCAGTTTAACAGGAGGGAAGACAAAGAGGACGGGCATGGGTAAGTAGGTTGGTAAATTTGGTGGCTGTAAATGAGATAATTTTCTTGTCATTGGTTCTACTTTCTCTGTAAAATAAGAGAATAGTTAGCTAAGAGTGAGGAGCAAGCAAATGGTATTTGAATTATACAGAAAAAGGAAAGGTATAAGACAGTCATTACATATTCTGTTTTACTTTTTTTTTTTTTTTTTTTTTTTTGCGGTACGCAGGCCTCTCCCTGTTGTGGCCTCTCCCGTTGCGGAGCACAGGCTCCGGACGCGCAGGCTCAGCGGCCATGGCTCACGGGCCCAGCTGCTCCGCGGCACGTGGGATCTTCCCGGACCGGGACACGAACCCGTGTCCCCTGCATCGGCAGGCGGACTCTCAACCACTGCGCCACCAGGGAAGCCCTGTTTTACATTTTTAATGTAATAGTTTTTCCCTTCAATTTCCTGTATAAAGATAAAAAAAACACTGACTCCTAGAAATTTATATAATTGTAAAATCTTCACTATTGTCATTATTATTTATTTGCTTTATATCCATCCACAGGAATGCTTTACCTTGATGTAGGATCATATAAACTACTTGAACATCTTGCCTCTGGAACAAATTTACATCGCGGCACATGCAAAACAGTGCTTAACATGTCAAACATTTTATTGCTGGTAATGACTACTTGCTGGTTTTGAGGTCAAAATACTTGTTGAATTAATAGTCGTTGTGTTTGTTGCTGAACTCTGCAATATGTTTTATAGAGTTGAGTGATAGTCCTTAAATACGTTTGTATTTTTAAAGACTACATCAAGGGATGGATATTGTTCAGGTCAACTCTCCATGGCATTTCTACAAGTCTTGTGACAGCTTTTGTTCTATACTATCTTTTCAAGGCAATTTGCCATGAACAAAGAGAGATCCTTTTGGAATAGAGGGCAGATTTGTTTTCTAACTAGGATAATAAAGATAAGAGTCCCCTCTAGAAAAGGTTGGGTAGATTTTTTAGCAACTCCTTATAAGACTGGGGTTTTCCTAAGCTTAGAATTCCTCAGTTGTGATACACGCTCACTCTGCATGCAGCACCCACCTAGACCCACCTACATCACTCCCATGGGACTTAGGGCAAAAGGTGAACTCACATGAACATGAGATTCATGCTACCTGCTGTGCTCTGAGTAATGAATCTTTTGTCTTTGACCCAGGAGTCTCATGTCTTCTGACAGCATATATGAAATTGTGACCCGCTAACCCGTTAACTTACAAGTAAACGTCTCAGACTTTTCACAATTCCTGACATTTCAAAAGGTGACATCAGCACAGCCATTTAATATCGTTTAAGATACAAAGCACTCTTCATTTATTTTTTGGAATTCCACTTTTAACCCTAATCTTTTCCTTTTCCTATTTTCTCTTCTTTTTCTTTTTATTTCTTTCATCATTTTTAGTTTGCAGGATGGAATTTAAGCACTTAATTATCTCATTCAACATTTAAGACATATAATATGTTTTAAAGTCCTTCAGTAATAATGTTTAAATGTTTTGCTTTTAAAAATAACAACTTTTCCTAAATTTATTTTGTTTTTTTTAAAGGATAGTTATTTCAGAAGAGTTTTCTTTTGGGTGGGAATAGAAATTGCTTCTGAGTCACAGTAAACAATGGATTGAATTTTAAACTCTGAAGATCACATTCCAGCCAAGATATTTCCCAAGGAATAGAAGCCCATGTACCTCCCTAAATATTAAGCCAATGACAGCAATAACTAATAGGGGATTGCTTTGAACCGATGAGGGAGAGCAGCTCACTGTGGTTTACCAAATTTCGACTTGGGAAAATGAAACCTAGTAGGTACAGGTCCAATGGACACCAGGATCAGTCAATGTGGCTGGTCAGGGAGGGCCCAGATGTATTCTTTCAAAGGACACAACCAAAGAGAGGGTCTTGGAAGCCATCAAAGAGTGAGAGACATGAGCAGAATAAAATGCTCTGAGACGGCAAGAGAAAACTACATCCTGTGTTTTTAGACAGCAGGATGTGGGTTGACAGAGTCAAGCATGGAACTTTCCAACTCAAAAGGAGGCAGGAGATAAGAGTGGTGATCAAAGGCAGGAAGTAAATAAAGGTCCCAATGCAGCTCGGACCCATGATGCACAGTGAAACCCAACTAATTGTTTCCCAACTGGTAAGAAAACGTTGATGAAACAAGTGGGAGTGTGCTTAATTCTGGAACACTTGGTGGGTCTTGGTTGGGCCTCTGAATTGCCCAGGTTAACACTTTACTAAGTATAATTAACTAATTATCTGAATAGGAAAATATTCATCTGTTTTAAAGAGTTTAATGTAAATTTGAGGAATTAAAGTTATAGACCATTAAAACACTCTTATTGTAAGATGTACTAATTTAGTATTCATTGTGTTACATTTCTTCCTGAACTCATTAAAGTAAAAAAATATTCATAGAAAAGATAAGCTTTCATAAGTATTATTTTTGGGTGGTAAATAAAATGTCAAATAAAGCTATTTTATTGTGCTATTTCTACCTGTTTATAAAAGCACTTGGACTTGGACATCTATTTTGCGTAATTCTAGATGCTAAGCCTCTTTAATTGAAAAAAAAGTCAGAATGGATCACTAGTGTTTAAGTGGCTTTCCTTCATGCCAAATGAAAGGAAGCACAAGGAGAATCTTTATTAAATTTTTCAATACTCATTTTTATAGGATGTTGGCTACTCCACCAAAAGAGGTTCTTGAAGAAAAGGCAACCAAATAAATGCATGAGTCTGAAAGTGAGAAGTTGTATGAAGTTTGCTCCATCTGCTATTTATTTAATGAGTGCTTAAGGCAAGACAGGAACCTATCTGTCTGTCCTTATGGAACTTACATTATGGCAGGGGGAGACTGACAACCCACAAATCAAATAATATGTCAGGCGGTGATAAGCGCCATGGAGGACAAAGGAATAGGAATGCTGGGAGTGAGATGGGGATGTTTTCAGTCAGTCAGATATTTCGAAAACACATCTGATTTTTTTTTTAATTTATTTTTGCCTGCGTTGGGTCTTGGTTGCTGCACGCGGGCTTTCTCTAGTTGCAGCGAGCGGGGGCTTCTCCTCATTGCGGTGCGCGGGCTTCTCACTGCGGTGGCTTCTCTTGTTGCGGAGCATGAGCTCTAGGCGCGCAGGCTTTAGTAGTTGTGGCTCACGGGCTCTAGAGCACAGGCTCAGTAGTTGTGGCGCACGGGCTTAGTTGCTCCATGGCACGTGGGATCTTCCCAGACCAGGGCTCGAACCCGTGTCCCCTGCATTGGCAGGTGGATTCTTAACCACTGCGCCACGAGGGAAGCCCCAACACATCTGATTTTGATGTTGCTTTGTTCAAACCCTTCAAAGCCACGCCATTACCTTCAGCACCAAGATCGCACTTCCATTCTCAACTCCTTCAATGCCACCAGAAACACTCTTCATTTTGGCCATATTTAATTACAGAAATTCCCAGATTAGGTCGTGCTATCTCATGCTTCCATGTATCTCCTTTATGCGCCTGAAAATACCTATCCCTTCCTCCCCAATTCTGTCTACCTAGTTAACTGCTTCTTATCCTTTGACTCAGATCTAGCATCATATCTTCTTAGAAGTGCTTTCTGATCCATTTTGTCTGCTATCACAAGTCAGTTTCAAGACCCTCCTTTTTTCAGGGCCCTGTACAAAGACTCCCCCCAGCTATACAACCTGCTCACAATTCCACAACAGTATACTCTGTGCTTCTCTCCGTTCTAGCACCTTTCACATTGTGTTGTTATATACAGAAGTTTGGAACTAGGGAACTAGGTGGGCATCAACAAATGATGTCCTCACTCACTTTTAATCGGATCTTCTCACCACAGTGTGAATTACTTGAGGAAGGGTGTGCATATATTTGCATTTATACTCCCTGCGTGATCACAGTCCCAGGTACACAGTGTACATCTCACAATGTTTGTTTCATCAATGAGTTTTATACAACAGCTTTCTAATCAAGCTCTAGGTCTTGATTGATTTAGTGACAAAGATCCTTTATAGTATTTTTCTACACACTAGTATTAAGATATGGTTACATGGATATTTCTATCCCAATTTCTTTTTTTTTTCTCTTTTGCTATTGTAGATGCCATGTCATATTCTGAGGACATAATAATATCTAACATTCATTGAATTCATACTATGGCCAAACACTGTTCTAAGAAGTTTACATCTAACAACTTATTTATTCCTCGTGACAACCCTAGAGATGGGTATTATCAATTTTCCCATCCTGCATGGGCACAAAAATGCTTAAATAATTTGTCCAAAGTCAGTCACATAACTAGGTTTCCAACCCCCAGTAGCCTGACTCTAATTTTTGTGTTTTTAAGCACTACGATACCATATTATCTAATTTTTATTAAGCTTCAGAAAGTTATGTTATTCATTTCCTAAGAGAGGGAAAAAGAAGCAGCTGAGAAATACTGGCAGAGAATTTGAACTACTGAAATTTTTAAGGGTTGTTGGGTTTGGTGTGGAGGGTGCAGAGTACCTTAGGAATTGTGCCAATGCTTTGAACTTAAACCTCTAGGTACAGTAAATTAGACACATGGTATTCTTGTCATCTGCTGTCTTCAATAATAATTCACTTAATCCAGTGAAGGATAGTAAATGCTTTGGAATAAATACAAGATGCTGTGGTTTCCATGGGTTGAGGTAAGAAGATATAAAACAAATACCCAACTCTTTGTGGCCTGCAAGTAGTTTTTCCACTATATACTATATGTCCTGTTGGTCTAGTAACAACAAACATTTGAAAAGCATACTCACATGCACTATTTCATTTGATTCCTTCCACAACTCTGGAAGGTAAGTAGCGCATAGATGATCCATGTCTTACAGATGCAGATTTAAAATGTACAAAGCATGAGAGAAGCATGTGAATTACATTACTTCTTTTTTTCCTCATCTTGATTTTTATAACTACATCAGATAAGAGTGTTTAATTGCAATGACTGCTATTTATCCAATATAAAATGAGATCAAAATTGGTAGAGTTTTTCATCATGATAAGAAAATGATTCATTGAGAAACCACTCCTGAAGTGGTAAAAATTAATATACAGACCATCTCTTAACTTATAGGAGCTTTTAATTGCTGGTCTTACCTACCAGCGTTCCAGCTCTTCTATGCCCGTCCTTGGAGTCTCCTGTCTCCTACATTCCTATCTGGGGAGAGAATGGAAAAACCAAGAATGGTGATTCTTAGAAATCTGTGTGAAGTTCTTAATGATGTTTTAGTGATAGTGATCCAGAGTTTTCTGGAGAAAATAAAAACCTTCATATCTTTTAACACGTTGGATCATTACCACAACCCTCTGAAGTATGTATGTGTGGTAGATGTTAGCGTTCCAGGTTTACAGATGAAGAATTGGAACGTAGCTGGGTAAGTGATTCCGTGTTCTTTTCAAAGATTTCCCATTGGCCTCTCCGTGTATGCTCTGTGAATTTAGGTCTGCTCTGAAGCGTGAGAAAAGGTTTTTCTTCATAAACCTGCTCCTTCTCACTTTCCCCATCTAAATAAACAGCACCATCATCTACCAGTTGCTTGAGGAGCCAACCTGGAAGGATTTCTCTCCTTTTCTTTTCCCCACATCAAATTCATTGGCAAGTCCTGATGACTTTATTTCTAAAACAACCGGAACCTGTCAACTTCTTTACGGTGTAAACGTTTTGGTGATTTCATTTAGGGCTACATTCCTAGGGCCTAGGAGATTATATGTTATTTCATAGGTGCTCAACAAATACTTGTAGAATGAGTGTTTCCATTCCTACACAAGCAGTTATATTCAAAATATTTAACAATATATATGGCAGGAGATTGGACCGTTAGCAGGAATACTGAAGTCTGTAAGTTCTCTGCTATGCCAGATCTTCATTCTTCCATTACTCCAGCATGAGGCAATTTGGAGGTCCTGAGAGAGAGGATAGAAAGTCTGCGACAGGAAGGCGGCAGCATTCAGGGGACACAGGACAAAGGCTACTTATCAACCTGTAGGGAAATATTCCATATCTTAACAACCGCACATTGTATCATGACTTTATCTGTGTGTGACGGCCAAATACCAGCTGTCACTTAGTCTAAGCTACCATCATTGCTCCCAGGGCCTCTTAGTTTCCACTATCTGCCTAATTTCTAGAGTGATGATTTAAATACAATAATCAGATCATGTTATTCCGTTATTTGGAATGCCCCAAAGGATTTCCCAT
The DNA here is from genome assembly GCF_963924675.1 of Phocoena phocoena. NCBI lineage: Eukaryota > Metazoa > Chordata > Mammalia > Artiodactyla > Phocoenidae > Phocoena > Phocoena phocoena. The sequence goes on along the minus strand of NC_089230.1, from coordinate 29,898,691 downwards.
TACCCTTATAATAAACCCCAAAACTTTTCAGCCTTCCAGATCTTTTTGGATTCCTTGACTCGAAGTCTTTGAACTAGCTATTTCTTCTCGAATCCTTATGTGGCTGCTTTATCCTTATCTTGGGGAAGAACTGAGCTGTGATCGCACTCCGTTGTAGAGGGCAACTCTTTTGACCGCTCAGCATTAAGGAGCTTTGCCAGCCATTCTCTCTCTCACCTCCCTGTTTTAATTCTCTGCCTGGGACTCCTTGCTACAAATTGTGTTTGTATTTTTAGCTTCTGTCTCACTCTTCTCACTTAAATTAAGAAGAACACTGGAGATTTATCTCCCTTATTCATGACAGTATTCCCAGGACCCTCTAGAACAGTGCCCAGCACACAGTAGGCTTTTAACAAATATTTATCTTTTGATTGAATGAATAAACCAGATAAGCATCGTAAGTCAGAGTGTTATGATTCTTCACTTTGGTATCGCCATTTCTCAAGTGTTAGGAGATATTTCATTTCTCTCACTATTATTTTTTTTTTTGGGCACGCCACATAGCATGTGGGATCTTTGTTCCCTGACCAGGGATTGAACCCACACCTCTTGCATTAGAAGCACAGAGTCTTAACAACTGGACCACCAGGGAAGTCTAGGAGGTATTTAATTTCTATCATTGTACTTATGACTATCACAACAGAAGTAGTATATGTACCTAGATTTGGGAGATGATCCCTTCAATAATTCACTAAAATTGAAGTATTTAAAAAACTATAAAGATATTAGAGAAGAACGTAAAATACTTCTCTTATAACAGAAACAATTTTTTACCTTAATTATGCAGTTTGGGAAATGCTGCTGAAAATGTATCCTTTCTCCAAGAAAAGGAACTTGAGTACTTATCTCATTTTATAGAAAACAGTCTAGTAGCCAATATAATCACCTTGCAGCAATAACAAATGTATTTACCTAAATTATTCAATCATTATGAATACTCCCTAGATTACAAAAAGATATTTAGGGACAAAGATTAGGAATATAAAGTACTTTATTAAAATAAAGCAGAAAGAAGAAATATGGTAAACTTTTAATTTTATTTTAATTTTTATTTTGTTTTGTAAATTCTAAGTAGTATCAGACAAGAGTGCATTATTGCTTCATAATCCAGCAGCTCTGTGATTTGTAGACTATTTATTTACTACATCAATAAAAGACTGGACAAGCAAAAAACCCTGTGAATCCTGAATTCATATATGAATGTGAAAATATTATTACTTTGCTAGACTTAACGTGTCCTCAATTCTCGGGAATAATCAGTTTGAGAGGGTCCACGGAGAGCTTTTTCTGTTGCGGACTTTCTTTGTCTGTTTCTGTCAGCTGTATCAGATAGGAGTTAGGTTAGAAGTGAAACATGACATTCTGACAGTGAATCCAGCAGACAGATTCTTGGCTGCATTCTCAGCTACACTTGAACTTCTGCTAAGTATGTGATGAAAGAGTGTTTTCAACTGCACCAGCTGTGGAGAGGTTAGTAAAACAAAAGAGGAGAAACAAAAGTGCTCACAGCAGAAAGCTTCTGGCTTTGCTGATTTTTCTGGTTACAAACAATATGTCAGAGAGCTGTAACTGCTGTATTGTTTTAGCCTTAAAATCATTTGAAACGAGTTGAGCTTCTGAATTAAAAGTTGCAGAAAAATAAAGAAGTTCTACATCAGATGCCATTTCCGTACTTTGGTCCTAGAAATGGAAAATTCTTACTTTGCTGTAGACAGCTGGAAAGTAGAAAAATTGTATTTATTTTACTGGTAAACTTGAGAGTTCCTCCCATCAATAAGAGACAATGCAGGCTTTCTGATTCTCAAGATATGCGGAAGTCACGATGGTCTTAATGACCTGCAACCAGTGACTTGAGTTTTCTGTCCCTCTCCCTGTGTCCCACTGCTCCAGGACAGGACCATGGATATGGAGCCTTGCCCAGTCTGTGTCTCAGAAGGTGATTTCTCAATCCTGTTTTGTGTAGAGTAGGTCAATTGCTGACCCATGAACAATTGAAACTGGGAAGAGGAATTAAGCAATGCCCTAGGAGACCGACTGCAAAGGCCTTTCCCTAAAAGTTAGAGTGTAGACTGTGGGACAGGAGAGCCATTCACTACTTTTCCTGTCTCCTCTCCCAGCCCTCTACTTCCCCACAGCTAACTTGCAGTGGTCAGTGTGCTGAAGTCAGCTCTGCTATACTTGCATTACTGGAAGCTGAGGAGGGTGGGATAAGGAGTCTTATCACCTCACACAGGCTTTTGCATCAGGAGCAGAGAAATAAAACCAACCTTTTACTGTCAACTTCACTACTGGCTGTCAAACTGGAGACCTGTTATATATAAATGTTTGGGGGCATCATGAATGTGATTTACAGAAGTCATCTGGGAGACTCGGTGTTTATTGAGTTGAATAGGGGCAGAAAAAAATTATGGATATCTAAAATTTGCAAAAATGGAAAACAACTTTATTATTTATTTATTTAGTTTAACATCTTTATTGGAGTATAATTGCTTTACAATGGTATGTTAGTTTCTGCTTTATAACAAAGTGAATCAGCTATACATATACATATGTTCCCATATCTCCTCCCTCTTGCATCTCCCTCCCACCCTCCCTATCCCACCCCTCTAGGTGGTCACAAAGCACTGAGCTGATCTCCCTGTGCTATGCGGCTGCTTCCCACTAGCTATCTATTTTACATTTGGTAGTGTATATATGGCCGTGCCACTCTCTCACTTCGTCCCAGCTTACCCTTCCCCCTCCCCATGTCCTCAAGTCCATTCTCTACATCTGCATCTTTACTCCTGTCCTGCCCCTAGGTTGAAAGAAACTTTAAAGGTTATTTCTCACCCTCGTTTGTCTACTATCTATCTTCATTTCATCCACCGGTGACTTAGGAAACTCAGAGATTCAGAAATTTCGACTGAGATAAAATGGATGTGTTGGAGACTGTTTCTGAATAGCAGCAGGACTCTATCCAAGTCCTAACCCTGACTCCTTCCCCTGCTCCTCCTGACCCCCAGCCCTTCAGCTGCTCAAGCACTCCATCCTCTCTCTCTGCCTGTCTTCTCTTCACTTGGGCAGCTCCTCCAGGAGCCTTCTCAGTGGCTCCTGGTCTTTTCTTAATCTCTCAAGCACTGGAGCACGATGGAAGCAAACACATGTGCTCTGCACCAGAAGACAATCAATTGTACCAGCATCTTGATTTATTAGGTTTGTAAATTAGAGAATGCTTTATCAGAGTGCTGAGGAATCTGTCCTTTTAAGTTGTGTTTGCTGCAGGATAATAAATGTGATTTGTTTCATACAAATGTAATCTGCAGGGAGGTCTGTCTCAGACTACTCTACTACTACTACTCTAAGTCAGGGGTCCACAACTCCTGGGCCGTGGACCGATCAGGTCCACAGCCTGTTAGGAACCTGGCTGCACAGCAGGAGGTGAACAGTGGGCTAGCGAGCGAAGCTTCATCTGATGCCCTGCATCGCTCCGCATTGCTTGCATTGCCGCCTGAACAATCCTCCCCGTCTGTGGAAAAATTTTCTTCCATGAAACCAGTCCCTCGTGCCAAAAATATTGGGGACCGCTGGTCTGAGTCACAGAGTGAGGTATACCTTGCACAAAGATAACTAGAAGAGAATATGGAAATAAATTTATATAGTAATAATTTTATAAAAAATTTGTAAATGACATAAAGAGAGCAGTTGAACAAAGGTGGGGAAGATATTGAGTTGGTGGGAACACTACTTGAGATGCTCAGTTTCCTCTGAATTCTGTACGGTGGAACCATGAAACTATCAAATACTGATCTTCATACCAAGATAATGGTAATTTTCACTTCTCCTTTTTCACTCTGCAGCTAGCCTACGAAGAAGAAAGCAACACAGTAGTTTTCCATTCCCCACCTTTCCCTCAAGAACTCAGTTATCCAAATAACATGACCTTTACCTGTGTATCACTTATGAGAAATCACTGGCAATTGAAGAAAGAGAACAAAAAAAGCAGTTTCAGGGTGAGACATCATCAAAGATCACATTTAAAGCATCATTCTTAGCATCCAAGCAAAACTGTATTTTTAACATGAGTAACATTTTTCTGGACTTCCATTTTCATCTCTAAAATAAGACTAAGAGTGTCTGGCTAAGTGTAAAGAAGAGAACTCAATATATGTGTAAAACCAAGATACCTAGCAGAGAATATGCAAATAAATTTAAGGTTCTGTATCTGTCCATATAAGAAATATAACACCTACTGAATTTGATAGCAGAGGTGAGTAAAATTAATTCCCATAATACAGTCTTTACAAACACGTGTAACATAACAACCCAATAAAATTAGCTTTGAGACTCTATGACATAAATCACAAGATCCTTTTTGACCCACCTCCTAGAGAAATAGAAATAAAAACAAAAATAAACAAATGGGACCTAATGAAACTTCAAAGCTTTTGCACAGCAAAACATAACAAGATGAAAAGACAGCCTCAGAATGGGAGAAAATATTTGCAAACAAAGCAACTGACAAAGGATTAATCTCCAAAATATACAAGCAGCTCATGCAGCTCAATATCAAAAAGACAAACGACCCAATCCAAAAATGGGCAGAGGACCTAAATAGACATTTCTCCAAAGAAGATATACAGATTGCCAACAAACACATGAAAGAATGCTCAACGTCACTAATCATTAGAGAAATGCAAATCAAAACCACAACGAGGTATCACCTCACATCTGTCAGAATGGCCATCATCAAAAAATCTACAAACAATAAATGCTGGAGAGGGTGTGGAGAAAAGGGAGCACTCTTGGTGGGAATGTAAATTGATACAGTCACTATGGAGAACAGTATGGAGGTTCCTTAAAAAACTAAAAATAGAACTGCCATATGACCCAGCAATCCCACTACTGGGCATATACCCTGAGAAAACCATAATTCAAAAAGAGTCATGGACTACAATGTTCATGGCAGCACTATTTACAACAGCCAGGACACAGAAACAACCTAAGTGTCTATCAACAGATGAATGGATAAAGAAGATGTGGCACATATATACAATGGAATATTACTCAGCCATAAAAAGAAATGAAATTGAGTTATTTGTAGTGAGGTGGCTAGACCTAGAGTCTGTCACACAGACTGAAGTAAGTCAGAAAGAGAAAAACAAATACCGTATGCTAATACATATATATGGAATCTAAAAAAATGGTTCTGAAGAAACTAGGGGCAGGACAGGAATAAATACGCAGACATAGAGAATGGACTTGAGGACATGGGGAGGGGGAAGGGTAAGCTGGGACGAAGTGAGAGAGTGGCATGGACATATGTACACTACCAAACGTAAAATAGATAGCTAGTGGGAAGCAGCCACATAGCACAGGGAGAGCAGCTCGGTGCTTTGTGACCACCTAGAGGGGTGGGATAGGGAGGGTGGGAGGGAGATGCAACAGGGAGTGGATATGGAGATATATGTATACACATAGCTGATTCACTTTGTTATACAGCAGAAACTAACACAACATTGTAAAAGCAATTATACTCCAATAAAGATGTTAAAAAATATTAGCTTTGAGGAGACATTTGACTTTTAATTCAGAGAAGACTTCATCTTTGCATTTTCTTCAGAATTTCTGAATGTGTTCAGTGGGCAATAAGCAAATGGAAATTTCACATCATCTTCATCTTGGTTTGGAAGAGGTAGAAATAGCATAACCCTTGGCCACAGAGGCTCTGTGGCTTTCCCAAGAGATGAGATGTGCTGGGCGTGGAGCCTTAGATGTGAAGGAGAAAGATTACAGGGCTTGGAACAAAATATTATTCTACATGGCCCGACAAGGCATGTTATCAGATACTTAGTACTGGCTGCCTACCTGGGCAGCGCACCAAGAGAGAGAAGCGCGTGGGGTAGAGGAAGTAATTATTTGGAGGCTGTTATTCAACACTTAAGACCCATGTGAAGGAGCTAGAGTACAACGTCTCTACTGCAGTTTGTATTAAAATGTCCCCTACTTCCGGTTTTAGGGACATGTCGTTTGATTCGAATAATTATTTTAAAATTTTAAAATGAAAAATATAGGATAATAGGAATAACAGCATTAGGTTTAGCAAACAGAAGGTGTCATCTATTGTCCTTTTTAGTGTCAACCTCCGGGAGAGACATTCTGAGTTGAATCAGTGAGGGGCACAAAAGGGTCCCCATTTCCCAGCTGTGATTCCCTGGTCCCAGGGCCCTTCTCCCCTGGAAAGCGAGTAAAGCGTTGAACACATAGAGAGATGACTGGCTGCTGGCAAGGTTACCTTTGGCTTAGAACTAAACAAAATAAAACAAGGCACCCATTGCAACAATGGAGAACTTTGCTTGATAACCAAAAATCTAAAAAAGGTTTTCCGGATAGTTTCACCAGTTTGCTGTCCCACAAGAGCTTGCTATCCTGCTTGCCTTAGTCTGATTTTTTTGCTTATTCTAAAATTGTCTCTGAGGATAAGCATTTCTATGTATGGACCATAACACATAGAATATGTGCGTGTCTTTTCTTACCAGCGCTCAGATTCTCCCTGGAGTATCTGCTGTTTAAAATCATGAAACAAATACAACATGGTAGAATGAAACTTGACAAATAACTTTCTGGAAAGTACATTGTGCAGTACATTTCAAATGCTTCAAACTCTCTGCTTTATTTCCGTTTACTTCAAATGGTGAACTATTAAAAAAGAGATTTTATGTTTTTTTAATCATGTAGTGCAAAATGAAAGACTTTGGGGAAAACATTTTAACAGACTAATAAATCCCTGTAAGATTCCATAAATTGCTTTTTAAAATTATTTATTACATCAAGGCTGAATATACATATTTATAGATTAATCAGATTAGTGTCTGTGGGTCTTGTTTTAAGAGTAAAGTTTTTCTTTTCCCTTAGAAAGCTGATTTAATGAAACACCAATCTCATTTCTAAATTGCTGTTACCCTTTACAATTTTCACAAACGTTATTTTGTATTAGTTATATCTGCTATTAAGATTTACCCCAAAGTTTGGTTTTCTCCTCTTCCTCCTTTAATCAATGAGAGATCTCAGTAACGTCATCATCGTCATTGTCATGTCATCATCAATCATCATATCACTCACTGGGAACCCATTATGGGCCAGGCACTTTGTGTATATTATTTTGTCAAAACAACCCTGCAGTGTTTACAGATGAGGCTCAGAAAGTTAAATGAAGCTTGAAGGACACAAGGCTAGTAAGTGATGACTCTAGTAGAATTTGAACTCAGCTTCGTCTCTTTCAAAATTCTTCACTTTCCCTAATTCTAAAATAGGTAAAATTATCAAAATCTAAAACACTGGCTAACTTTGCATGGTAATAGTATATTTATAAGCATAATATATCCAGTGGAGCAAATCCTTTGCCTTTTAAGTGCCCTGTGTTTGTGTCAGAATCTCTGAGGATCTGAGACACCACCACACCATAAACGCTACTGGTTTTTGTTCTGTTCTCAAAGCACTTAATTCTCTGCCAGAGAATAGTTCAAACATGTCGGAAGAATCAAGCTTCCAGAATTAGGAAACACACAATTTGGCTTAAAACTGATAGAACAATTGGAAATTCTACTTATCCACTGAATCCTATTGATTATACACTAGAGTCTTGTTTTTATCCTAACCACACTCATCCCTTTTTTTTTTTTTTTTGGTACGCGTGCCTCTCACTGTTGTGGCCTCTCTCGTTGCGGAGCACAGGCTCCGGACGCGCAGGCTCAGAGGCCATGGCTCACGGGCCTAGCTGCTCCGCGGCATGTGGGATCTTCCCGGACCGGGGCATGAACTCGTGTCCCCTGCATTGGCAGGCGGATTCCCAACCACTGCGCCACCAGGGAAGCCCTTTTTTTTTAATCTACTGGATTCTCATAGTCTACAAAGCAAATTTCAAAACAGATATTCAAAAGGATGAAAGGGCTTAGGTAACTTGATAAAAATTATAAAGAGAAAATCAAATTCAAAGATAACTATAAGTATCTGGAATATATAAGAAGCATCCAAGTTCTTGATAATGAAGTCATGTTACTTTATATTTTCAGAAAATCAAAAGAGAAAAAAAAACTTAGAATAAAACAAAAGTAGAGCTAGGTCTAAAAGTGGAAAGCAGTTATGGAGATAGAGTGAAAGACACACAGGAATGCTTAGAAAAATCAGAAAACAATGATCTGAAAGAGACAACCCTTGGGACAGAGAAACATACAAAGATAAACACTGATGGAAAATAATCACAGCACAAAGTTATAATTCAAAGTAAATTTCCCAAATTGCATATCCTGTTTGAAATGTGTGTCTTGAAGTTTTACATGAGCCTGCTGCAGTGGGAAAGCACACTGGATTTAGAATCAGAAGTCCTCGTTTAGGTCTGGCTCAGACCTTTGTTATCTATGTTTTCTTGGATGAGCCACTCAAGGCCATGTTTTCTTATGTACAGATCAAAGAGATGCTATTGAATGCCTGCTATTGCTAAAGAACTCCTTTTAGCAATGAGTAGAATTTAGAATGACACCTTATTACATGGCAAGATATCGTTTTCTTACCATTTACTGATACGCTACAGATGACAAGCTGCATTAAGGCCCAATAGCATTCGGAGAACCTATTCTTTTAAATAGTTGCTTTACCCTGTCACCGTCATAACTATATTTTGCCAACATTATGCCAACATCTTCTCGGATTTTATTGTATACACTGCATATTTGATCTTCCTTACTATGCAAATAAAAGGTTGATATTTTAAGGTCTGGTGCTGTTCCTGAGGTCTAGATTAAATCAATGTACAACTGGTCACTACTATAATTTGGGTCCTCTGTAGAATATACTTTAGTTTTTTGCTTAAATTCTCCCTATAATTGCCAAAGCAGTAAACCCTTTAATTACAAATACACAATAATGCATAAAAGTATAGTGCTATAGTTAGAATAAATTTTAAGATGGCCTAATGGAATGCATGTTAGAAAAAGGGCAGGGTGAGTTTGACATTGTAATGTTCATACAGGCTTTAAGGTAACACGGATGGTTTTTTTTTCTTCTGGCAATAAAGAAAAGAGATCTTTTTTTTTTCCCCATCTCTTTTTGGTGCTTTTTAAATGCAAATAACCATCCCTGCCTGTACACTTGAAAAGTATAAAAATAAGTTCCCTCTCCTTCTGTCTCTCTGTCTCTGTCACACACACACACACACACACACACACACACACACACCCCACACCCCTGAGCACATCAGTGGAAAGTACGGGCATGTCTCCTATGGGAGATGATCACTGAGGGTTGTGACTGTTGAATTGGACTTCTTTATGCACTAAGGAAGGCTGGTGTTAAATATGGGTTCATGCTGGAGTTTGAAAGGCTGGTTTGAGGGAAGGAAACATAGAAGGGAATCAGTATTACTCTAAACAGCACTATACTTTGTCTTCTAGTACCATAAGTTTTAACTATACAATCTTAGAAAAGCACAGTATCCTATTCTGTAATGGGAATATAAACATAGTAACTTTGTTACAGGAATATCAGTAATAAATGAAAATATGCACTTCCGTGCTCTGTAAGCTCCCAAAAATGTAACCTGTTTATTCTGTTTTTGGAGGTGGGTGGGTCGACTGTTTTTTATCAAATGAAAATAAGGGAATATTCAAATGAATAAAAGTTAAAAAAGCAAATGGGAAACATTTATAAGGATTATAGGAGAGATTTTTGAATTCTAGATGAACAGATGTTTAGAATACAGGAATTAGTAAAAATCAAGTCATGAACAAATCAGATCCTTTTATCTTCATAAAGAAAAACGTAAATAATTAATTCTCCAGGAAGTATTTACACAGAAGTCAGAAAAAAATAACTTACCAATGAGGCTGAAGCACATTTATAGAACTGGGGCTAACAAAGGCTGGTCCCTTTGTTCCCTCAGAGAGTTTACAAAATCAAAACTGTCCCCTAGTGCAGTGATATCTACTTAAAACTATTCTTTTTTTGTCAGCTATCTTAACTGGGAAGAATTTCTTTCTTATTGGTTTACTCAGCCATCATCGCATGGGCAGATATTAAAAGTTCTCATGTCAGCTCATGTTAAAAGACTCAATAACCAGTCACAAAACCATCAGCAGGAGAAGGCAGAAGACAGCGAAGTAGAGGGACCTCATGCGCTTTATCTCCAAGGTGGGAGTCGTCATGGAGGGGAAGAACCTAGGTCAATGAAGACTCCTGTTTTCCACTCACTGCCATTACTCAAGCTTTAGCAATTTCAGGACCCAGGGTGGGTGAACAAGGCAGTGGTTCAGGATTAACAAACTTCCAGTGACAACGGGGAGTCTGGTCAGTCTCCAACTACAGAGGTACACAGAGAACAGGTACATGGCTTGCTTAAGGTGATTGAAAAAGTGGAGATTCCACCATGACATAGATGACATGGGGCCATGATATAATAAAGAGCCTTTTCTACCATATCTCTCAGCTGTGAGATTCTTGAAAAATATCACGGCCCTGTATTTTTACTAATCTTTAATATTATTTTATTATACCTGAGGGTGTGAATTCATGTCCATTTATGTTTCTCATAAACTAAGCAGCTACTTTGATGAATTCAAATGTTGCATAATTAGAACCTTGTTTTATATAAAAATTATTTTTATATGGAAAATATGGTATGGGCAGAAAATCAGACAGTCTCTTAGAAATCAGGCTCTCGAGTATCTTACAACAGTGGAAAAATACAAGAAATTGATAGAAGTGTAAGTTTTATATTTATTTTTGGATACTTAAATATCATCTACCCTTTCAGTTTGCTTCTAGGGTGCTGATTAAATTAGTTTTGCTATATAATTTGAGACTTTTAAAAAGAGGTCTAAAGCTTATAAATATAAAATCTATATTCCTTCTATATTATGAATTGTAATTTCCACAAAATGAATATCATCCTTGCCTCTCTCTACAACATATATAGGCAGTTAGGGAACACAGACAAGAAAAGATGGTACGTTGGTTTATAAAACCCTCCTTTATTTGGACTTATTTAATGCATACCCGAAGCACACATTATAAAGGCAATTTATACACGCTGTGTATAAATAAAAAATAAAAGCAGACATATTGAAGGAACAAATAATAAAAAAGTTACAGCATTTACCAGATTTCAGAACTGTTGTTTGCCTTTGTTTTGATAATATTTTAAAATATTTTCCAAAATGTACAGTATAAAGTGTTTGACATTGTACTGAAGGGAGTTTGCTTCAAGTAAATGCTTAAGACGCAAATGCTTAAGAAGCAGGAAACATCCTGTAGTTTGTTGTCACACCACAATAAAAATACTGTTATTTACCTAAAGCATAAATAAATACAGGTTTCCCCACTATCTGAAACTGTATCGTTGATTTGAAACCTTCCCAAAGCTGAAATGGTATAAAGCAAAGAAGCAACTGCTGCTACCAGGAACTTGCCATGGGAACATCGAAGTGGCTTTTCCCAAGGTAAGTGAACTGGGTGCATCTTTATTTTCATACTATGGTCTCTCTCTTTCCTCTACCATACTTCTGTTTTTCTGTTTTCTGTGTGTGTTTCTTTCTTCCTTTTTTTTTTTTTTTTTTTAACAAGTCTTCATTAGTTACAGTCATGAGAGAGGGAATTGATACCCACCAGAGGAAGGACTGAAGAGTTTTCAGGATAATAACTAACATTTTTTGAATGTTAGGTATCAAGTACTTCATTGAACCCTTCATCTGTAAAGGCACTCATTCTTTTCTCTATTGTTCAATGCCTTGGACAAAGAAGGAAGTTTTATCAAAATTCGCAAGTGACACAAAATTAGAAAGATTAGCTAAAGAGTTGGAAAACAAAAAGAACGAACCAAACGTATTTTATGAGGTAGAAAGATTGGTTGGAACGAAGAAATTGAAATGTAATGGTACAAACAAAATAACCCCTTACATTTAGATTCAAATCATCAATTTCTTGTGTGGACAATGGTACAAATCATTTGCTAGTAAGTGTAAAAATATTTTAGGTTTTAATGAAAGTTCATGTAACCCAAGAGTGTGGCTTTGTGCTAAACACCTAACTCAGTCGTATCCTCTATTAATTGCAACGTAGCATCCACGTCAAGGTGATTATTAACCTAACCTCCTTTGCTGCCAGTAGCACAGGAAGTGCTATATGGAGTCCTGGACACCACATTTTAGGAGAGAAGTTGACAGCAAACTGGACTGTGTTCAAAGGAGGGATGGTGAAGGGTCTGGAAACTATATCACATAAGGAATAACTGGAGGAATGTGTTCATTTAACCCGAGAAAATGACAAGTTGTGTTAAAAATGTCAAAGGCTGTTCTACAGAAGATGAGGTCGATTTTTCTGCAGCGTTCCAGAACTAAAAATGAATGGGGTTAGTCACAGGGTGGTAAGTTTGAGCTCACAGAAGAAATTACTTTCCTGACAATTCAAATGATCATCCACAGGCTGTGACAAAAACAACCAGTTGCTGGCTGCTGGGAGTGTGGGCAGGGTCAGTGTGCCCACCTGTCAGAGCAGTAAAAAAGACAGTCAGGGCTGCCAAGGCCTATGGAGCAGAGGTAGAATCTAGGACAGTACTTTTGTTTACTTCCTCTAAGAAGCGTAGTCAGGGTCTCCCGCACAATTTTCTCCTTTAGTAATGAAGGCCCGTTTTCTTTTCAGTGATAACCCACTCAGGATACTTTTAGTGGTTCCCTAAAGCCGAGGCTCCTTCCGACACACACGGACACACAGGCACACACCCACAAACACACTGCCACTCTACACTTATACTTTACATCTTTCCTCCTTTGCCGTCTCTTAGGTTTTACAAAGGGGGACAAAGTCAGTAGATGAGTAACAGTAGGATACGTTTACATCAAAGTCATGTTCAGCAACTGTAGCAGAAATATGTTCCCCAGGTGTATTTCTGGTTCTAACTGCAATGGTTCACGATCCAGCGTGGCGCACATCAGGCAGGCTGTTGCCTCGTACTTTGTGTAGGAAAAGGGGTCCCGGAGACAGAGTAAGATATAAACATTAACGTTTGTTCTATAACGAAGTCATGAAGGTGTGACATTAAATTACAAAAAATAAAGTTGCAGATGTGTATCTTCTTGGGGATTGTAGGGTGGGAACAACATATGAAAAGACTAAAATGTACTTTTGTCAGCCTCTGTCTTCACCCAGTTCTCTAAGGCTCTGGGGCCATGTGTAATAGTGCCTATTGTATTCTTAGTGTAAATCCTTCATTGACGCTTAATGGGAAGAGCAGGTCATGTATTGATGAATTGAGAAATAGACACGGTGGAGGTGAGATTTTCTCTTGGGTCGGCTCTCCCTCCCTCCCTCCCTCTCTCCTCCTCTTCCTCCAGCTCCTTCTCTTCTTTCTCTTCTTCTAACAAAGGGGCACAATTGTTTTTTGAGCGTCTGCCCCTTTCCCCCACTGGTCTTCGGTCTAGAGATTAAGAACGCTCTTTGGGGGTTTAGGTCTGGCCTTTTAACTTTTTCCTGTGCCTGGCTGTTTGCTGACTCCACAACTTTACGGTGTGTATTATTTTTTTCTTTTTATAAAGCAAACAGGACAGCGTAAACTATGGAGAAATTATTAATAAATTTCAAGAAGTCGGCTCAGCACGTGTTGAATAATGAATGCAGAATGTTTTTCCTATTGTTGTGTGGTTCCGCTGGGCAGCCCTGGCCAGAGTGGCTCAGCCCAGCTTGTGCTGTGTGGTTTGGGGCCTTTAACCACGGGGCAAGTCATTTACCGGCAGGTGAAGCAGCAGCACATTTTTCTGTTATTTTCAAACCACAGCAGCCTCTGTGGAATGCAAGAGCCATAAAGACATAGGTCTGATGCTGCCTGACACAGGCATAATTCATGAACTCTGTACTTTAAAGGGATTTCAAGGCAATTGTAAAACGAATAAAAAATGAAATGTTTTGGGGGAACACTGGTAGTTTTTTTAATCATTTGATGCTACGCATTTAAAAATACCATCAGCCTGGTAGCTCTGTGTGTGTGTGTGTGTGTGTGTGTGTGTGTGTGAAGATAAGTCAGATTAAATCTGATGCCAATAGTTTCAAGTAAGTTCATAACATGGCTGTCAGACCAAAGAGGGAAAAAAAAAAAGAGAAAGAAAATCCCAGAACAATTTATGGCCTGTAGCCAGTAACAAAGTGTTTCTCCCTGTACCTTTTTATCATTTCCCCCTCAAATGTTGATTATGCCCAAGTTAAAAAAAAATTGGAGGGGGGGTAACTTTCTATAAGGTTTAAATTTCAGTCTGGATTGTTAAAAAAAGCCTCAAATGAAAGAGTCTCTTTAATCAGATAATTGACTAGTCAGTAATTTTAGCCTGTCTGTGACACACCAGTTGGCAGGTACAGAGGTATGCAGTCCTGAGCCTTCGCCTCCTTTCCCCCTTCCCTGCCCCCTGGGATGGTCACAGAGCTTCCCTGTCTTACTGCCGTGTCCCCAGAGACTGTCCCCAAACATTTTGATGTTCAGAAAAGGAGAGCCAGCTGTCAGAGGTGACTAGGCAGATGGCACAAAAGGGACTCCATTCCTCCATTACCCACCTGGGGAGAATGTAGGGCCCCGCCGGACAGCTGTCTTAGATCTACAGCACCCACATTTCCAATTGATCCCTGGTTTCCTGAAATCCTGGTTCTGAAGTTGTTTGGGAGGCTTTGGTGAGCCTTTAAATACAAGCACATTACCTGCTCTATTTTAACTCCCCGCCATGAGCTCAAATATGCCCTCTATAATGTCACGTCGCAAAAGGTTCAGAAAATTATCCTTTACCCCTATTGTCTGCCTGTTTTCTTTTATTCCTCCTCTACTCATCACGTTCCCTGGCAGCCATGAATGAAATGTAACATGCTAAATGACTGACATCCATTAAAGCTCCTCGACAAACCCTGGACTGGGTTTTGAAAGGCCCTTGGAAGAAAAAGGATTGTGTGCTCTTTGAATCTTGGTCTGCTGAATGGCTGCCAAGTGAGGTCTGTTCCATTCAAAGGGCCGAGTGAATAAATGAGAATAACATCCTTGGGGACGTGCAGGATCGACTTACTCTGAAAATGCTCAGCTTCACAAAGGGTCAGAGTCACAAGGTAAATGAAAATGGCTAGGAGGGGGCTTTGATGGCCGAAACATGGTAACAGTAGAGGACTTGAAAGAAAACTTTATTTAAAAAAATAAAAAAGAAGAAAAAGCAAGAACCGGGGTGGGGGAACTGCAGAACTGTGAAGTCAATTGATAAGAGCAAACACTTTGACAACGACATCCAGGCATATTGGTTTGTAAGTTACACACAGGAGGTATACAAACAAGTATATATGCTTATAAAATTGTATAAACTCCCCATCTGTCCACATTTGCAAACATCATGAATTAATTTTATTTTACTCATGAATAAAAACTGGGTCAAAGCCTGTTAGCTCAATTTCTTGGTGGGCTGTGACCTGAGGACTTGAATTTTCCTCTTGGCTGCAAGTGGTAAAATCTAGTGAGCCACCAAACGTGCCATTTCTTTGGATCACTCCTTGTTTCTTTCTCTATACGCTATTCTCAACTGGAATGATTTCTATTAGAGCACTTTAATGAAGGTGCATTAGAAGCAGTTTCTAGGCAAGGATGTTAGAAGAACCACGGGAATTCTTGACACGTTTCCACAGAGACCCTCCCTGGTACCTGTCATGGGGTTACTTCTAGGCTCTTTGGCCCCTGACTTGTTCAGATCATTTTTAGACAAGTAGGCTGTGGTGGCATAAAGAAATCTTACAGAATGAGTTACATCAGATGGTCTGTAGTGAAGGTGCAAACGGAGTTCTCTTCTCTCCTTTTATTCAGCAAATGACAATTTATGATGTAGGCTGAAGAGGATGAAGACTTGTGGAGACTGGCTGCCTTTCCAGTAGAGCTGAGATGTTATCCTACAAATTCAAGTTCAGGGGGTGCAGTGGATTGAATGGGCCTCCCACTGCCCAAGAAAGATATATCCACCCAGTATCTGTGAATCTGAGCTTATTTGGGAAAAGGGTCTTTGCAGAAGTAATTAAGTGAAGGAATTCAAGATAAGATCATCATAGATTAGGGCACGCTCTAAAATCCAATGGCAGATGTCCTTATAAGAGAAGAGGGGGGAGAAGGAAATTTAAAGGCAGAGCCAGAGATTGGAGCAATGTGTCTGTAAACCAAGGGATGCTGAGAGTTGCTGGCAGCCACCAGCAGCTAGGACAGAGGCATAGAACAGATTTGCTGCAGAGCCTCAGAAGGACTCAACTCGCTGACACCTTGATTTCAAACTCCTAGCCTCCAGAACTGTGAGAAAATAACGTTTTGTTGTTTTAAGCCACCAAGTTTGTGGTAATTTGTTATGGCAGCTCCAGGAAACTAAGACAGATGGCAATGGCCATGTGCTATCACAATCACAGAGTCGTCCAGCTTGGGCTTGCTGCTTTCCAGTAAGAGGGAAATTACAATAGTGCCTGGTGAGGCAGCCCATTGAGTTATTGGGTCACTCTGCCCACGTTCTCCCATTAGCATTTTCCCAGAATGCTTCCTGGTTTTCAATAACAAAACACGCATATATCCTCGATACAACAGTATTTAGACGACGTTTGTA
Source organism: Phocoena phocoena (assembly GCF_963924675.1). NCBI lineage: Eukaryota > Metazoa > Chordata > Mammalia > Artiodactyla > Phocoenidae > Phocoena > Phocoena phocoena. Next base: position 29,882,036 of record NC_089230.1, on the reverse strand, counting down.
AAGGAAAAAAAAATGTTCCCCCAAACTCATAAATGTGTGGGAGATGACTCATGTAATATTCCAAATATAATTGGTGTATAAAAGCTGCTGGGGTTAAGGAAGGCCATGGTACTCCACAAAGCAACTGTGTGTTAACAGCAAAATTAACTGCTCAGTAATTAAGAAGCGATGTTTTCAGCATACTATATTCTAACGTACTCATTTGTTATTTATATATAGGGGTCAATGCATTTTGATAATTTGGTTGGTGTTTGGGGGGTTATTATGTAGCATGTTTTAATTTTTTCCATTTAAAATAATGGGAAATTGGCTTTCAGTTACTATTTTCTTTCAGAATGTTTGATTCTCAAGAATGGACAATGCACGTTATACAAGAGAGATTGGTACTTCCTTTTATTTGTACATGTACACATTTTAAAGGAGCATGACTGTACCCTTGGAGAAAGTCTTTTGTTAAAAGATGTGAGTTACTATATTTACCTAAGTTTTGGATTCACAGCTTTAGAGAGTGACCAATTTAATTTAGATTTAGGATCCTTCGGTATTTTCAGATTCTGGTAAATTATTCTTTGGTTTTCATTTATGATACTGGCTAAAAGAAACTTTTGAATAAAGGTTAATTTATTTAAATAGACAGTTTTTAGGGCATAAAAAATGTTAAAAGAACACATGAATTAAGCTTGAGTTTTTGGGAATTAGATTGATAGCCCCAAATGCTCTCTATTTATTATAAAAATTTCAAGGAATACAATATTTGAGAAAGAGTTTCAAGGATGACTATCAACAAAAAGTTTTTAGGTTTCAGTGGCCTGAAAAAGTTAATCTGTTTTCCTCCTTTAATAATTCCCAAGGAGTAAGATATTGGAAAAAGTGGCCAAAAGTGTAATTTATAGAGCAGGAGTTATAACCAACAGTAAATATGTAAATGCTTGGTTGTTTAAAATTTGTATGTGGAAGGAATCCTAGTTAAAAAAAAAAACCACATAAATTATCTAGAGTGGATTTATCACAATTATGTGTTCTAAAAATCCTATCTTTTAAAAAAAATGCCAAAGAAGACGGACACATGGAATTCATTACAGTCTAGCTAATGGTTTCAATCAAATTTATAACAGAGCTGAGTAGGTAGCAAGCATTTCTGGACCTGTGTCTCCAATCACAGGGTACCCAGAGACACAGGCATTCACACACAGAGGAAGTTCAGTGCCCAGACTACTGAAGGCCTCTGACACCCACACTTTTTACTCCAGGGATAAAATAAGTTTTTATTTTTAAATTTGGGCTCTATGAAAGGCCAAAACAAAGAGTTGGTCGGATAATTTTTTTTTTTAGCATGATAAGTTCATAGTAGAGTTGGTTAGAATGGAGGGAGAATATTACATTTCTTTTTTTGTGGCATGGCATGGTACGTTTTCAAAACTTGGTAGTTTATACATGGAGGAAATAACAAAGATTTATTGACACTGGCGGTGCAAATGTGTGTTCATTCTTTTTTTTTTCATGCATTCAAATGTGCTTTAACATTGACATTTATCTAGATAGACTTTGAATTCTAATTTTTATTCCGAGTATTTGGTGAATTCTTCATGTACTATTTAATATACTTTGTTAACTTGGACGAATGAACTCTCCCTTTTACTTCCTTTGGGCTGTAAGGGTTGGCGAAGAGGAGAACTCTATGTGAGTGTTTTATTTTGTGTATTAATTTCTTTTCACAAGGTTACTTTGAAAGGAATCAGCGTTTGAAACTTACAGTCAGCTATGGATTTTGTTGGTGGGATGGGGGAATTCTTTGCCTGTGTGTACAGTTTTGGCCTTCAGGGGGCAGCCAAGCGCAGAGAAGCTAACTGAAGTGGCATGCACTACTGCCCCGTTTTCATGCTACCTGAGTAACCCTAGTTCAAAAAAAAAAAAAAAAAAAAAGCGCAGCAAAAGCCAAAGTAAGCACTCCTTCTCCATCTGTCACTGCGTGGAAGAGAGCTGAGGCAGCCATATTTAATCAACGCTGAAGTCTCCCCCTGGGTGATGTTCGTGCCCTTCTGTAATATTTTATTCTAAGCCATTTCCCAGACAGCATTATTGATTCTTGTCATTATTCTCCCCCAAGCTCCGGGAGCATGTGCAATGGGATACCAACTGCAGTTCTCCTCGTGAACATAACCTCAGACCAAAAAGTGAGGTGACTGCTTCCAACATTCAGGCTCGCCCAGATGGCATATTATGCAGTGTATCATAGACATTGTAAACTCTTACGCTCTGACATCAACTGTTTATAATGCCTTTGCAAAAATCGAAAATTACCAAAAAAAAAAAAAAAAAAAAAGGAGTTTGGCATTTGTTTCTTATTTCTGCTTTTTTACTTCTTTGACTTATGCTCATCGTGAGAAGATACTGTACTTTAGGTATTTTGCGTGGGTGGTTAGGATGAGAAACTCCCCTCCCCTGGAAGACTCATTAAACATAATAATACATCTGATATTTATCTTGACTAGAGTTCTGAAATTCTCTCCTTTCTCTTCTGTCAGAGGCAAAGGAGGACGGTGAACATTTTCTTTTTTCTTAATAACAGATACTGGGTTGTAAGAGGAGGACCTGCTAGTTAAATGAATAAGTGAGGGAAGGAAGGCAGAAAGCAAGATAGGAAGGGAGGAAACAAGGAAAATCCAGTCACTTTCATTATTCCCCAGATCTCTTCTTGCTCTCAGGAAATGGCTCATTGATCAGTTTTCTCAAAGCCATTTCAATTTTGAGTCCATCAGCATCCTTCAAGGTGTGCTTTTTTTTTTTTTTTTTCTTTTTGAGGTACGCGGGCCTCTCAGTGTTGGGGCCTCTCCCGTTGCGGAGCATAGGCTCCGGACGCACAGGGTCTGGATGCACAGGCTCAGCGGCCATGGCTCACGGGCCCAGCCGCTCCGCGGCATGTGGGATCTTCCCAGACCGGGGCACGAACCCGTGTCCCCTGCATCGGCAGGCGGACTCTCAACCACTGCGCCACCAGGGAAGCCCCGGTGTGCATATTTTTATTTGCCTTTTACATGTGGTGTCCTAAAGAGTAACAAACCTCCGCAGCATCTCTTATCTGTACCCCTACTCACGTATCCTGGCGTACAAGGTCTGTAAAGTACTACCTAGAGATTTGCAATGCATCACCAAGTTTTGATTTTGTCTTGGGCCCAAGGGAGTAATGGAAGTTGAAATGCCCATTCTTTTCTTCCTCCACCAGCAATATTTTTCTAATTATTGTATAAAAAAAACAGCCCCTGTAGTACTAGCTCTGCATTTCTGGTTGTATGCACTTCAGGAATCTTTCGGTCTAGTTCAGTTTAAGTTTACTATTGGAATTTATTTCTGTACAATAGTCATTGTCAGTCTAGCATTCTGCTTGCCACTTTCTAAAACATAAAGTTCTTATGGTAATAATTTGCCTGAATTCCATGATAGAGAATAAGTCAAGATTACAGTAATCACAATACTACCAATTATGGAACATCTTCTCCGTTTCAGACACTGTATTAGGCAATTAATTTACATTAACACCCAACCCTCACAAGAACTATAAGAAGTAGTTATTACACCCAATTTGTATATGTTTAAACAAAAGCTCAGAGAGATTAAGTCATTACTATTGTTTTAACTATACCATTCAAGTTACTTCAAGGAAGGTAATTATTTTCTAAAGAATAATTATATAATAAAGGCAGGATGATTCTAAGAAAAAAGTAGTGCAAGACACTTGCCCTAATAGGTATGAGACTATATGATAAAGACATAATCATTAAAAGTAAGTTTTTGGCACAGGAATAAGCAGGTTGATAGGACTGAAAAGAAAATTCAGTAGTAAACCCAAGAACAGCTAGTAACTATTTTTACTGAAACTTCCTTAATGACAGATGCCTGGATAAGTGTTCTGTATACTTTTTAATCACTTAATCTTCATGTGATCCTAGAAGGAATTATTATCTCCACATTTTAGAAAAGGAAACTGAAACTTGGACAGATAGATTTAGTAACTTGTCCAGAGTTATACAGTTAGTGAGTGTGAACATAAGTCTTTATAATTCTAGCACCAAACGGCTTTACTCTTATGTGCACAGTTTCTCCAGTGCTTCATGGAATTTAGTACACGATAAAAAGTAGCATTTTAAGTCAGCCAGAGGAAAAACAAAACATTATTCAATAAGTGGTGCTTGGATAACTCTATCAGTTGAGCATTTAGTTTAATCACACCAAAATAAATTCCAGATGGATCAAATATATAAATAATGAATCCATAAATGTCCTAAATGAAAATTAAAATGAATATTTTTATATTCTTGTGAAGAGTATTTTAACTATGACAAGAGAACCAGGAATCGCAAAAGAACATGTTGATAACCTTGACTGTAAAATGTTTTAAACTTTTGACTGTAAATAATTTAAAAGGCAAACAACTTACTAGGAAAATATTTGCAACATATATGCTAAGTGAAGTATTAATGATCTTAATATGTAAAGGATTGTTCAAATCAATTTTAAAAATCAATAATTTAATAGCAAAGTGGGAAAAGTTTAAGAACAAATATCTCTCAAGAGGAGAAATACAAACAGCCAAAAAATGTCAGTAATAATCAAGGAAAAGCAAATTAAAACAGGAATGAGATAGGAAACGATCAGTGCTTTCTGTTAACAATGGTTTGGGAAAATTTGGTATCTTACGAAATGTAATTTTTTAATACTACTACTGAATCAAAAATAAAAATATATACCATTGGTTCTAATGCTTCCACTTTAAAAATCTTAAGTTAAAAAAATACTTATATAATTAAATAAAAATATGTTACAAGATATTTAGAATGTTCAAGTAGATTTATTGCCATATTACTTATTATAGAGTATAATTGGAAACAATATAAATGTCTATCATGAAGGCATTTCTGTTAGAGTTTATGTTATATGGATACAGTGGAAAACTATGAGCCATTAGAAGCAATATTACAAAGTTATATTTATGAGCATGGAAATGTGTTCATGACATTTAAGTTGAAAAAATGCAAGCTACAAACCAGCCGTGAAAAATCATATGTGAATGCTTTTCATATGTGTAAAGAGAGGTCTAATAGCTATTCAACAAAACATTATTAATATTACTATAACTGTTTTTTTAAATCTTTATCGTATTTAAATATTTTGTTTGCTTTACGACATCTTATTTTTACTGCTAGGAAAGCAGCAAAGTTATTTTCCTTTTGGGAAACTTGGGAGGATGTACATGGACTGGAGCTGAATGAAGTGGGATGGAAAGAAAGTGATTCTGAGACTCCTCAGGCTTCCCACAGGCTTTACAGCCTTATTGGAGCATCTCTGCTTCTGCTGGGCAACCACTCTGTTCTCCCTTTTAATGCTAATGTGCTGTGCTCTGCCATTACTTTGGTTTGCCCATGGCTTTGGTTAGTCATGACGCATGCCGTCATGGTGCCATTTCTGCATTTATGGTAACTGGTCTTACTGCTCTCTGGGTATTTTCTTCTTAAGATCATGGAGAAAAGGAATCATTGACCCAAGTTATCTGTTCTTCGACCTAAATTCTGTCAAAATGTCATTGACAGGCTTGTGGCTTGGTTATCCTTGGATCAGGTGCTCACTCAATACAATTACTGGGGCTGATTAGGGTATTTCAAGACACCCAGGCCACCCAGGCCAGTCCCTCAAATAGCTTGGAAGCAAGGCCATATCCTTTACAAGGGCATTCTGGTGGGCAGGCAGGGATCAGCCATTTGGCAATTAAAACTATAGTATAGTGACTCTTATTTACTCCCTATGACTATTCATTTAACAATTTGGGGAAGAACATATCAGAATTTCCCTTATATAACTGGGTAACCTTGGAAATCTGGAAAGAAAAGGCAACAGAACCATATTCAGCAGGGAAACTGGTTTTGCTTAGTTTAGGAAAGTTTGGCATTGAAATAATCAGATGTCATTAGCAAATTTGACCTCAGGTGCAAAACACGCAGATTATTTAACACTCTGGTATATATTTTTGAGAACCAGAAATTCTTCACAGGGTGTGTAATATGATAAGTTTTTGCTTCAAGAAATGTAATAGGTAACTCTTTACAAAATTAAAAATCAAAAAAGATGGAAAAATAGCATTTAAGATGACAATTTAAATAGTGTTGTCTAAATCTCTTTAATAAAAATTTATAGCAACATTAATTTGTCCACGTATCAATTAAAAATTTGAATTACTTATAAATTCTAAATGACAACGACCTATGTTGGCCAATTACTATGATTTATTGTCTCTAAATATCTTATTGCAAGTCACAAATCTTACTGATTCATAAACTGAGATAAGAAATTTAAATAATGACTTTGTTCAATTCACATATTTAATTATTTGATTGAATAAAACAAAATTGAATCTTGTGCAATTATCCAGGGGGCTAATTTGCATGGCCAATGTCAATAACACTGTGAAAATTCCCTAAGCAAATAGAATACATGTTGATATTACCTCATAAGGCCAGTGTTTCAGCCCAAATCTGAGGATTAGATTCCATAATAATACTTTTTCAGATTATATTTATGAAAGGTTTTAACGCAAGTAAACATAATCCTTTTATTTTCTCATTCCATTATTTCAAAACCATGATTAAAATTCCCAATGTGTCTTGGAGTATGCTAGCACTAGGGCTAGAAATTTTTAAAGATACAACCCCTAATATAAAGGAACTTAAAGTTTAGTAGAGGAGAGAGACAAATAAAGAGATTACAGCATGTACTTTCCTAGAAAGTGCTCAGGATGTTACACGGGAAGCCTAGACATTATTCCCTTCCTCATTCTGGTTGGGAGTCATTTATATGTTAATATTCTCATGAACATTCAAATGTTGCAATATCCTGGTGTTGAGTGTCTTTTCAGGGTAGAACCATAACACGGTTTTGGAGTTAATACATAGTCTACACGTATGCACACAAGCCCTTAGGCATAATTTCTACTGATATGAAACATGACTTTAGATTTCTTGCCAAACAATACTTCTGTAGTGTTTTTTTACTCGATGAGAACTGTTGTATTGAGTTCTGACAGCAATAAAGGTGTTTCATCAATCCATCTCATGAGGTAGTGGTACCCATCTAATGCAACCAACCAAACACTTTATAAAGTTTAATATTCTCATTTCATTTCCAAACACTCACTAAATATATGGTAGATTTTTCTTTTAACACACACATTGTTGATTTTCTATGTAGGGTAAAATGTAGGTGCCTTACTCAGGAATTGGTATTCAGTCTCCTACATTTACCTTGTTTAAAATTCCTTTTTTTTCTTACTCTCTGTTATCAACTTACAAGTCATTTTGTAGTGCCCTAGGTCATCTTATTTTGTAGATAAAAATCACTTAATTCAAAAAGGAGAGAAAAGAAGGAAAAGATGAATTGGTACATGAGCTAAACATTTCCTTGATGAGTAGTGCAAAAAACCTAAGGAGTTTCCTACATGATCTATTTCATTTCCTAGTTATACAACTTAGAAAAAGATAACCTTCCAAAAAATCCACTGACAAGGTGCTCTTTTAACCTAACTTCTTCAATTAAAATAGGACTTTTCTCCACACAGTCTGAAATGAAGAATGAGACTGGGCTCTCTCTTTCTCAGGTAAGGCTGTGAGCCAGCAAGACGGCCATGAAGGATAGAAAAATGGATAGACTAAAAATGCTGAATCTTCAGAAAATGTGTTACTACTCATTGAGATAAATATCATGTAGGAGAAGAAAGATATGTTTTTCAAATATATAAAACTCAATACAGCCACTTGCTTCAGCCCAGCTCATGGAAACATAGACTATGGAAAATAAATATATGTTTTTTTCAGAGATCAAAATGCTAAAAGATATGTGAATTGTTAGAGAACTGAAAGCTAAATGGTCATGTTATATCCATATTTTGACTTGTGTAGTACTTAAAATTCTCCTGATTTGAATCATTTTTCTTTCTCCCTCCCTCCCTCTCTTCCTCCCTCCCTCCCTCCTTCCCTCCCTCCCTCCTCCCTCCCTCCCTCTCTCCCTCTCTTCCTCCCTCCCTCCCTTCCTTCCTTCCTCTCTTTTTTTCCTCTTGTTCCTCTTTCAATCTGTTGAGAGAGAAGAGAGTGGAGGCATGTTTTCACTTGTGCCCCATGTCTGCCTGTATTTATTTCATTTTTAAGCCTGGGACAATACCCACTTACCCACCTGGAGGTTCCTGTCTGAATTAAAATAGTATCATTGCTGAAGCTTCCTTTTAAAGAATTAGAGTAGTCCCTGTTATCTTTAAGTTTAATTAATTCTTATGTATGCTGATTGGAGACCTACTAAGGTAGAATAAAACTATCTTTGACCTACGTGTTCCTTTGAAACACTTTCAATTGAATTGAGAGAAAATGTGACAATAAATGGAATGAGTAAAGAAGTTTTCTTACAAGGAGTTTTAAAAGGTTTACCAAAGCTCCTGAGAGGATCCGTGGCCTTTTCCTAGACCCAAAGCTCGCTTTTGCAGGAGTCTGCCCTTGATCTTGACACTTGCAGGCTACGTTTCCCAGGTGTTGGTTTTGGCCAGGTTCTGGCTGGGCTTGACCAGTGGGAGGCTCTGGTGGGAGACTAGAGGGCAAGAGAAGAGAGAAGCCAGGGTACTTCTCAGCCCATCTATCTGCCTCTGGTGGCATCTCCAGCAGTGACTGCTTTTCCTCCACATTCCAGCTCCTACCAGACGTACCTGCCACCGCTGCAGCTTCTTCTGAGTAATTTTGTCCCCTGGCTTTTACAATAGGATCTTCTCCCTTTGTCTAACCAGCCTAGCGGTGGCAATGCATTCCTTTGATTACTAATCTCTGGGTTTCCTTACTGTCACCTATGTAACCAATTCCCTGCATTAAAATCACCTGAACTAATTTCTTTCTTCCTGGTTAGACCTTTCTTGATCGAACTTATTTTTGTAAGTCACTGTTGAATAGATTTTCGAACAGTTACAAATTTCAGGGGGAAAAAAGTCTAGGTTATGCCGATAATATTGGCTAAACATTGCAAAAGTTACAAAATAAGTCAATAGCTATTTTTTCTACATGAGACCGAAGAGCTAGTTGAATAGATTTATTTTCTTCCATAATTGAGTACTCTTTTGGATTTCTGTTGGTGTAATTTTATCCCATAGTTGCTGTCTCCCCTGTGGTTACTTAGAGTAAAGCTACTCAAAGCATAAAATTTGGAATTGAATGTCCAATTGGCTGTCTACAGCTTCCTGGGGTCATTTTGGTCTCGTTCATTCCAATGGATATGTTGCAGACAAAATGGGTATTGGCTGTTGGAAAAATTTGAAATGGTCATATTTACCGTGAGTTTAGTTAAGAAAAGGAAGGAGAGAAGGTGAGAGGAGAATAAGGGAAGAGAAGAAAGACCTAACCCAAAATGCATGGGTGTTGTGAAGCCTGGCTCTGTCACAAACTGCTACTTCGGGCACATGATTTACCTCCTTTGAGCCTCAATTCAACAGAAGGGGCTTTGCATGCGTTCAGATGCCACTCCATGAATAATAGAACAGTAAACTCATACAGTTTAAATAATAAGGACTATTTGTTATTGCAAATGACAAAAGTCCCCAGGTGGGGGCTTCTCTGGTGGCACAGCGGTTGAGAGTCCGCCTGCCGATGCAGGGGACACGGGTTCGTGCCCCTGTCCGGGAAGATCCCACATACCACGGAGTGGCTGGGCCCGTGAGCCATGGCCACTGAGCCTGCGCGTCTGGAGCCTGTGCTCTGCAACGGGAGAGGCCACAACAGTGAGAGGCCCGCGTACCGCAAAAAAAAAAAAAAGGCCCCAGGTGGAGCTGCTCCAAGTCATCCAGGTCTGATAACCCGGGAGTTCACGGCATCCCCCCAGGGTGGGTTCCTTCCATTCTTCTCTCTGCCATCCTGGATTGCCCTGCGGTCACAAAGTTCAAGGCGGCACCTGCACAGGAGACAAAATCGAGCAGAAGAGATGCCTTCTCTTCTTTGAGTCTCTTTTTTAAGAATGAAAGACGCTTTCCCAGAAGGACCCCAGGTGACCTTTGAAGCTGGAACAAATCACTCTGAAATTTGGACACATTTTAGAAATAATTTTAACTGCTGTATTTTCTTATAAGTCTTAGGAAACAAGAATCGTATAAAAGTTTCTGATAAAAATCAGAATTTTTAGATGATGTAGCAAGAAAAACATATCTCTTATTTCTTATTTGCAAACATGTTTTAGGGTTGATACCCAGAGAATGGTTTGGAATTTTCCTCTCTAGGAAAGAGTGATAATTACTAAAGTTTATCGAGCATTTACTATATGCCAGGAGATGGAGTAAGCACTTTAATCTCATTGCTCCTCACAAACACTCAGTGAAGTAGGTGCTATTAATATCACCCCATTTTACAGATAAGACATTGAGGTACAGAGAATTTAAATAATTTTCCCCCTGTTCCTCTACTGGCAAATCTGGTAGAAAGCTAGGATTTGAACTCAAAGCTTTTAACAGCAGAATTCCTGCCTCCCAAAGCTATAGGGACGCCAACACACATTTTATCCAGAGTTAACCAAACAGAAATCTTGGGGCATTATGGATTTTGCAGCAGTTGTTTGCGGCTGCCTTGAAACATCATAATCATTGGAGGTTTTATCTAAAATGCTTTTGATTTTACCCTTTTAAAAAGCGAGTGTGGGGCTTCCCTGGTGGCGCAGTGGTTGAGAATCTGCCTGCTAATGCAGGGGACACAGGTTTGAGCCCTGGTCTGGGAGGATCCCATATGCCGCGGAGCAACTAGGTCCGTGAGCCACAACTACTGAGCCTTGAGTGTCTGGAGCCTGTGCTCCGCAACAAGAGAGGCCGCAATAGTCAGAGGCCCGCGCACCGCGATGAAGAGTGGTCCCCGCTTGCCACAACTGGAGAAAGCCCTCGCACAGAAACGAAAACCCAACACAGCAAAAATAAATAAATAAATTACTAAACTCCTACCCCCAACATCTAAGAAAAAAAAAAAAAGTGAGTGTGTATATACATATTTCCCCCCTCCATTACATAATTTAGCATCCTCTCAAGTCATTCATTAGCTCAGTGCTTCTCAAACTTTAATATGCCCAAGAGCCACCTGGGGATCTTGTTAAATGTAGATTCTGACTCAGGAGGAAGGGTGGGGTGGCGGCTACCTAGCTGATTGATGCAGATGCCGCTGGACAGAAGACCACAGTCAGAGTGGAAAAGTATTAAATGGCCAATCACAGGTGCTGGTGGACCGCAGTGTGCTGGAGCCAGCCTCTACCGGATCGTGAGAGCCAATTGTTAAGTTTTCAGAAATATTCAGAGCGGGTCATTAAGCACAGTCATTATCAACAAATTATATAAATGTCCAGTTAAATAAATTGTAAACAGAGGCAATAAATACTCATAACTCACATCTCACTAATCATTGAACGACCTTTCTCAATTACTGATGTTCTTGACATTTTTATGTCGATTGTGGAATTATTCTACAGTGGTATGACACCACTCATCTCTCCCCATCTCTGCATTCAGTGATGTCATGTGGAAAGCTTGAAATCAATCACGGTGAGGAAATTTACATCACAGAAACTGGAAAATACTACAAGTCAGGGCTTTTTCCCTCCAGAGAGCCTATTGTTAAAACATTTACCAGCAAACCAACTCTGGTAAATCTATGTTGCTTTTACACTTATGTTTATTGATTTAAAAAAAAAAATCTGCTTGTCATTTCAAACCTAAAACTAGTTTACATGGAGCTATATTTGCTTGAGTTTACAGGTTGGGTGAGGGTTTGAGGGAGGGTCTTTTAGGTTCAAGCTGTAACTTAGCTGGACCATCGTTCTTGAGAGCACATATCTGTGTTCTTACTTTGGGGAGGGGTGGGCTCGGAGCTCACGCTGTACCTGCCCTTCAGGTGAGTTATTTATGAGAGGGAAGAGGGTACGAAAGGAGTGACATTGGACGTGTCCCGTCTATGATCACACGGAAGCTGCTACATTTGTGAAATGTCAGCTCTCTGGATCGTTCGTAGTAAGCATCCCGTCTTCACAGTCATTTGCTCTGCATGGTCCGGGCACAGATCCATACGTTTCCTTTGGCAGCTGAGAGCTATGATTGGGCCCTACAACATCTGTTTCAACAGCAGCAGGTTCCTGGTCAGAAAAACTAATTAAAAGAGAAGTCCGAAACAAAACGTCATGACTTACATGTAGTACATCTACGGTAAACATGGTTACCGGTAAAAGAAAGAAGATCCTTTCATATGGCTGGAGTTATTTACAAAACTATGACAAGTGATGAAAGGCCTGAAAAGCCGTTTTTAAGTTGGAGGCTGCAGGAGAGGATGCTAACAAGCAGGCTTTCCTGATCCCGGATGCTTTGCAAAGGCTGTGCTAATCGGCAAGATCCTTCTCCAACGTGATCACCTGTATGAATGACAAAATGTAATGGGTCCCCAAACATTCGCTCAGTCCCCCTGGTTCATTCTTCGATCAAATTTTCACTCATCAAGCGTACAACGTGCTGGTGATTTCCTGGAAGGCTAACTCGTTTTTCCTAACCTGGCAGCCGCAAGAGCAGTGATGTTTACAGTGAGCTGATGAAACGCAAGTACTAGACAAAACACAGAGAGATGTGGAACCAGGAACCTGTAAAAATTCCATCATTTTTTCTTTGTTTGCTGCCTAAGAAATGATGGGAAAAACTCAAAATCTTTCCTTTTTCCTTTCACACCTATAGGAACATGCTTCTTACTCTCTTATTATGAACAGAGCCTCAGTGATGTTGAGAATGCTGTGTGTGTGTGTCCAGTTTTGAGAAGTACAAATTTCTTCTTAAGATTTTGAGCATTTAGAAGCAAACCAATGACTAATGCTAAAGGGAGAGTTTTTAAAAACCAATCAATAAATGTCTCTTCTATAAACATTTTCTTTCCTACAGGGGCTGAGGCAGGGTTGGGTCATGCTTGCAATTGTGCTCAGTTGTATTTTAAGCCTCCTTAGACCCACGGAACAGCTGCACGAGTGTCGGGACCCCTGGGGAATACAACCCACCTGGTTCTGTTCTTTTCCTCCCACCCAGATGAAATTTTTAGTTTTTTGTAGTTGCTAACAGGGCAACTACGCATTTCCATTGTGCACTGCCTTTAGCCTAGATAGTTTTGAAACTGGTGATGCTTTAACTTAGTGGTTGCTTCTTGCACTCATTTTGTGTTTAATGGTCTGTATCAGCATGACTCCAAGGCAGTGGTGCATGCAAGGGTGTCGACTACAGGTACAGCTAAACTAGTGGGTTAGAATCCCTGTTCTGCCACTTACTAGCTGTGTGATTTTGGATAAAACATTGATTTTTGTTTGTTTGTTTCTAAACAATCGCTTATATGGAATGTCCTATATGTCAGCACTATTGAAGAAGTTTACAGATGTAAACTCACTTAAGTTTTACAACCTGGGGTGAGTACTTTCATTATTCTCCATTTTCCAGATGGGAACACTGAGGTAGGAAAAGCTAGTAGGCTCTGGAGTGGACTTGCCTGAGTTAGGGTTCCAGATTTGCTGCTCTTTGGCTGTGTGTGACCTCAGGCAAAAAACCAATACATCTTACCTATCCCATCACCATAATTCTAGAGATTTTTCTTTTAATACCAGGAGAATGGGAATGACACATATCAGAATAAATAACAAACTTGTAAGTAGAATAAATTTAGTTTTTTAAACAAACTACTACGCTCTCCTAGCTTTTCTTACTTTGTAATGAACCAGTAACAATTCTAGCTTGATCTTGTACCAGTATGAACTGGTGTTTGGGAACCTATCTCACTAGGATATCTCTAGAGTATCACTGTTACTGTAATTATTACTATAGTATGTAGAGAAATAATCATTGCATTGTTATCATTATTGGCCCAATCTTCTAAAAACTGAAAAAAGGCAATATCATTCAGACAAAGAAGCACAAAACCCACCTACTCTTACTTGGAAAGTAATAGTACATATTCCATAACTTCCCTAATATATATGGAAAATTCTAAATTTAGTCATTCCAGAAAGTACATATTCACACCATAAATTCCACCTCCCTTAATTTCTGGATACCACAGAGCACGTCTTTGAGCAAACACAGTGTATCTGGGATTTGACGAGGTTCTGCTCTGTAGGTGTGTGCCAATCTGTAATGATCCGTGGCTGTATACACTGTGCCGTAAGAGCCCAGCTGTCAGCCAACCAGAAAGCCCCAGAGACTTCTCTGGACATCTGAAAACACTGCTGTGAGGGGAGGCCCTGCCTGGCTGTTTGACTTTCTTCCTGGGAAATATGGCCAATTTATCGCTGTCTCGTTCTGAGACCGCAGAAATGTGGTCATCTATTCTTCTTCTAATGGACGCTCCATAAAGTTTTTCACCAAGAATTACTAAATACTCTTCACCTTCATCAAAGAGTGGTCTTTTCCCTCAGACATCTTTCACCATATGAAAACAGGTCAAGATATGATGGAGACCGTAGAGCTTTCGTTTTTCTTTTAGGAATTGACTGGGATGCGGGACTTATCTCCTGGGCAAACATTCTTAGCAATGGAACTGATTTGATAGATGTTGCATATTAAGTAAGTGGTATTTTTATTGTCTTGTTTAGAAATTGTGAAAAGCAGCAGGTCATTCCTCTATGTTTTTTAGTTTTTCTTCATTCACCCTTTTTGGAATTTCTTGGATTGTACATTTATTTGTAGAGCCCTTTTAACATATACATTGAAAGGAAATATGTGGGCGTACGTGGCTCTTAAATTCCCACTGTGGACATCAACGGACATTAAAAAGAATCCATTCGTGCCTTGAGATTAATGGCAAAATCAGTGCTTTTCAAAACGATTTTATTTCCAAGATGTTTGCCTGCCAAAAACTGAATATGATTTAGTGTAGGTAATTCAGAGTTATGTGTAGAGGGAGTTGGGGTGAAAGGCTTATCAGACTCACACTCCTGTAGTCTGAAACCCTTGGTTTGTGTGCTGTGAAAATGGGTCGGCAAGCATCATGGTCAGAAACCGTTATGGGCTTCTCCATGCACTGGTACAGGCCACAGTTCATATCTTCCGTTTCTGTGGTGAGCGTAGATAGTTGAGAGTCCAAGAGTCTTTTTAGACTCTTTTTAGTTTTTACTTTTCCTACTATTCATGAACACTTTTGTTTCATTTCTTTATAAAACTCAATAAAGTGTATTCACACAGGAAGACATTCTGGATCTTCCTTTAGGATCTTAGGCCACGTTGGTACCAGTGACAGCCCATGTTGTGTGGCGTTGTTACTAGGGCTTTAGTTTTCTAAAATTCTAACAATTTAACTTCTATTATTCTCAGAAGAGAAAATTCTAAGCAAGGAGCAAATTGGAAAAAGAGAAATAACTTTGATGGAATAATCTGAACCAAACACAAGGTAGTAAATCGACGTATGTTCATAATTCCCTTCATAATTTTTGGCACCAGGCACGTTTCAAGTTTAGAATTATATGACATCATGGGGGAACTTAGAAACCAAACATTTCTGCAGCAGAACACACATTCATAAAAAGTGAGACCAATAAAAATGAATGCATTGATATTTCTGCAGCAAAACATGAATCTATACAAACTGGGATAAAGACCAAGACATCATGTTAGTTAAGATCCAGTTTGCTGCCCATGCTTATGAAAAATTTTCTCTTCTCAGACTTTTTTTTTGGTTTTTGGATTTCAGAATTATAGATAAGGGATTATGGGCCTATCTTAGAAAAGTAATTGGGGTACAGAGAGTGGAGATCAGCATTCGTCTTATTTACAGGTTTTTATTGGTATTTTCACCAGGACATAAAATGGGAAATCAGGCATGACATGTATCCACTTGATTTTATAAAACATCCTAAACCTTCAGGTGAATTAAATATGGATGGCATCCACTGACTGCCTCCCCAAGTAGAATTGAGTACTCTCTCATCTCTTCTCCCATTATGCTAAACAAATTCTTTCACTCAGTAGGTATCTATTGAACTTGTACTGGGTGCCAAGTGCCTGAATTAGGTAATTAAGTAAATGGGGATATAAGAGTAAATATGCTACTTACTTATCACTGTCCTTATTGAACTCATCAGTGAAGTAAGGAAAAGGGGCGTTATGCAAGTGTTTGCAAATTAGCAGAGAGACTTAACCTAGTCTTGTGGTTCAAGGAAGCACTTCCCGAGAATAGACATTTAGGCTGAAATCTGAAGGCTGATGTGGTGCCAGCCACATGAGGAGGGTAGGGGAGAGGCAGTGTTCCAGGACGTGAACATATGTAACGGACACAGATGGGAGGAATCTCCACAGTAAGCTCCCCAAATCTAGTAAGTCTGGAGCATAGAGAGAAAGATGGACAGTAGCTAGAGAGGTGGGTTAGGGGTCAGAGAGGAGAGGATCATAAGCCATATTAAAGAGTTTGGACTTGTTGGCTACCATGTTGATCTTCTCTACAGCTGAGCTGTTCTTTGGGCCATATTCTATTCTTTGTATCCCGGAGCTCATCACAAAGACTAGCCTGTGGTAAAAGAATATTTATTGAAGGAAGGAAGAAAGGAGAGAAGGAAGGAAGGAAGGAGAGAGAGAAGAAAGGAAGAAAGAAAGGAAAGGAGAAAAGGACAGGAATGAATTTAAGAATGGATGACTAAATATAAACATTGAAAAATACTTGAGGATGAGACATGGTGTTAACCATTTTTAAGAGTAGGGTTGGTGGTCTCTAGGCTAAGGGTTCAGAATCTGGATTTTTAAATAAAGCTTTGACCTGTTCTATAGCTTCAGGCAAGTATCTTTGCTCTCAGGATCTATTTCCTCTTATGCAAATTGAGGTATTTCATGTATCATTTCTAGCTTGCAAATTCAATAATTCTATAAAAAGAGATTTCAAATGAGTGTGGAGGCAGATTTCTGTCATTCAGGGCACAATTGGTTGCAAATTGCAGTGTGATTCTTGTGGATGCCACATCATGAGGACAGGATCATGGGAAGAGTCTGTTTTCAGGGAGGTATATGCCCACATACATAATCTAAACTTTCTGATTCATCTTTGACTGAATATTCATCCTACTTCTAACAATATAGTAGGAAGAGTTATTTTTCTTCAAATTTATATTCAGTAACGCCCTCAACATTTCTTAAATTACTAGTGTCAGTTGAGACAAGAACAAAACAAGAATGTTAAAAATACATTGTGTCTCTATGCCATTGCCACAAAAACTGAACAGCCAACTTGCCAGCAACGGCTTTCTTTTCAGGGAAGATAATTTGCATGTGGGGCTTCATTCAAGTACTTTGAAAATGTGTCCAAGGAAACGTAGCAATTGAAATGATTATCAGAAACTGGTTGTATTTCATCCTAAATCACTTATTTCCAAGACACTTTGGGGAAGCTAGAGGACAATCAAGGGAGACTACTTGGAACCCACTCTTCTCCTCAAACATACACAAAACTTTTGATTATTCCATAGTTTGGTCTATGGCAACTTGATCTATTTCCCCATTCTGCTCCTCCAGTGATCGCAGGTGAAATTCACATTATTAGGCTTAGAACTGAGAAGAACCTTTGTGGGTGTCTACATGTAAGGCAGTGTTGGTATTCAGTAGACATTGTAGCTGATACTTTGGAGAACAAGTTTGGAAGTCTGTGGAGCCAGTGTTCTTGAACATAATTTATTTGAACTGGTTTTGCCACAAGGGAGATGCAAGAAAAGAGGCCAGATCAGTGTCACTACAGGTGCAGACAAATCTCAGTATCTTAGCATTTATGATATGGTTGAAATAGTGAGCTGCTGAGGCAAGAATGGAGAGGTTGAAGTCCAATGTCATCTGCAAGGTCTTGATTGAAGTTGCATGACCCTGGGGAGTTTACTCCATCTCTCTGGGCCTAATTGTCCTCTTCTGTATGATGAATGAGTCAGACCACAGGAAGCCCAGGAAGCCTCAGCTCTAAGATTCTCAAGTCTTATTTCCTACAAACTCAGAAAGACGAATTTATTTACATACAAAATTTTTACAGTAGCCTATTCTGCTTCTGAGGTAAAAATCTTAGAGAGTCAAGCTTATTCTAATAAAAAAATATTTACACCTTTTATTTAAGGAAAGACTGTCAATTTCAGTCAAAAGAGGTATAATAGCTTCTAGATCATTCATTATCTTCTTACCTTGGGAGAAACTTTGTTCACTTTCCCCAGTGAGTGTGCTTTTAATCCCAAAGCCCAAATGTGATGAATCAAACACTGTAATTACAAACATATTTGACTGTTTTTTTCACACACACACAATATGTATATATATGTATATACATATAGTGTGTATATATATATATATATATGTAATTATATTTACATATTTATATTTGGTTCACTATTTGAAGTATATTTTTACTATTAAGAGCTTACAGCTAATTCATGGTTTCAGGAATAATGTTCTCAGGCACAAGCATGCACAACAATGTTATTAGTTTGTGAGAAATGAAAGAGAGACACTGGTACAATCTGGAGTTTCTGGGAAATTTCCTCCAGGAGGTCAGCATTCCCTAGAGTAAACTTCCACCTGTCCACGTTAACACTTCACCAGAGACACATCATCCAAGTCTGCTAGACTCGACTCTAGAGGCTTCAACATATCATGACATGATTAGTAGCAATGAATTATTGTTCGGATTTTGTTTGTTTGCTAGTTTCTACGCTGTACTCCTGGTATGACCTTTTGCTTCACATTGTACTACTCCAGAGTAGGTGTCTCGATTCCTCTTCTATAAAATGAGGGGAAAACGGGATTCTGCTCACAAAAGAAAGAGGCTGTAAGGAAAACATTTCCAAAGTATTCTTAATTCTCAGGGGAAGGCAATACAAAATATAACTTGTAATTAAAAAAACTGAATCTCCACTGATGATCAGAAAAGTTGATGTGGCTTATAGTAAAATACATAAGGGCAATAAAATGGAAGAAGTAGTAATACAAGAGCGAAAAGAACCCATCTGTAGGAGAGAAAAGAGCAGGAGTCTTTTGTTTGTTTTCGAAGTTGTTCTGTTCATTTTTTTCAAAGGACTGAAGATCAAACATTGAATTATTACTCTCAGGAATTTTTACGTACTGACAAAATTTGTGTCCCTGTGGGCCAGTGCTGTTCGGTGGCATTACTACAGGATGTGAGAGTCTCTGTCTTGGAGGCTGCCGAGCCTGGCAAGTAGCGACTATCAGCAGTCACCATCTGACAGTTATTCTGTGGCTTAAGAAAAAATGGCTTGTGGTCACAGTCCAATCGCTGCTGGACAGGTATCCACATCATAAGAAACCACCACTAAATGTGGCACCGAGACGAACTATTATTGGCAGCAAAGAGAGAAGGGCCTGAATCAGCGTTCAGACTTGAGAGCCATGACCATCTAACCTGGTCACTCCAGGTCAGGGCTGAGGGAAGCAGGTTTGTGGGGTAAAATGGGAACAGGAAAGAGCTCATTGCCCGAGAGCCTTTGACGGTCTGCGGATAAAAAGATCATTCTGATTTCCAGGCTTTCTTATCTGACACATTTCATGTGCTTAGTTTCATAAAGAAAAGGAAATCCCCTCTTCATTTATAATGAATATGATTTTTAGCAGCCAATTTAAAACTAGGAGCAGACCCTACAGGCACTGTTACTATAGAGCAGTGTCTCTAAGCACTCAGGGGTGTTTTCAGCACAGTCACTGCTGAGAGAGCTCACGTTTTTACAGAATAGCAAAGTGATGATGAAGAAAAGCAAAGAAATCTATGCCCCAAATTCCCTAGGTCATGAAAGCGTGCCTCTCAGTGAGCTGGCAAGTTCATGGGCATTTCCTGCTGTACATCTCAAAGGCAACCGAAGACCTATGGTGGGTCTATCCATAGAGCAGAATCCTCAGGACCTTTTTCTTTTTCTTTTAACAGCTTTATTGGAGTATAATTGCTTTACAATGGTGTGTTAACAACACACCATTTATAACAAAGTGAACCAGCTATACATATACATATATCCCCATATCTCTTCCCTCTTGCATCTCCCTCCCACCCTCCCTATCTCACCCCTCTAGGTGGTCACAAAGCACCTAGCTGATCTCCCTGTGCTATGAGGCTGCTTCCCACTAGCTATCGATTTTACATTTGGTAGTGTATATATGTCCATGCCACTCTCTTACTTAGGACCTTATTTTTTCTTAAACTTGATGTCCTCATAGGCCCTGGTATCTACCGCAGAGAAGTATAAGTGACTTATTCTTCCAGTAGGAGTTCCCTTTGCTTCTTCCTCTTCTCTATATCTTGTTATTTTTAATCAACACACAGTTAAATACATCCCTGAATGGAGAGAGCATACTGATGGATCAAAGGTGTTCCAAGGGCATTGCCACCAATATGTCAACAGTGGAATTTATCTGGCCCAAGAGGCCCAACAGTCATTAAACAGGGGAGCAGTCTGGGGCACCAGTGAGTTCCCTGGCATTATAGTTAACGTTGACCCCAGTAAGGTAGGTGCACCTCCTGCTGGTCAATAAATGAGTTAAATTTAATGGCAGCCTTTGAGGTGAACCAAGGTTTCATTTCTTGGCCAAGGCTGAAAACCGTGGCTGGCCATAGGGAGAAGAGGGTGACATGCAGGGGTGTGGAGTGGCAGGCAAAATGCTCAAAAAGAGCTTGGAAAACACTTAGAAACATGCTTGAGAAGTGAGGAGGCATTGGAAACCAAAGCAGATACTCCAAACCAAATCTCTGAGATGCAATATTATTTTTCTTTTTTTTTCTGGAGACAAGCTCTGGTTGAACTGTGTGGTACAACTGCTAACAGCCTTTTGCCAGAAGGAGTCAAGTAAACATGGCAAAAAATGCTTTTCTCCTTTAGGGAATATTGACTTTTCTCTTTCCTGTAACTGCTTTTTTTTTTTTAACCCTACCTGGAAACAGTCATAGTTGTTATAATCATATCCAACTAAATGCATGGAAATGAATTAGCCTTGAAAGGACTTAGCATTAGTACATGGTGGGGTCAACACAGAATAATTAAACGTTCGTGAGGTTTCTCCTTTTCCTTCACAGTGTATTTGCCTAGTTTCTTTGGATAATTCTAACTTTTGGCATTTAAATTAAAGATGTATCGGCTTTTACACTAAATCAAAGACAATTTTTTTACTACCTTTCAGTACAGTTTCAAAGTGAAAGGAACAGAATACAGTTGTAAACAAAAGAACTAGGACTGACATGTTGTAGGCAAATATAATCTAATTGCTAGATTAAGTGTAAATTATCATGATTGAGGGTAGAATTTAATTCCCAATGGCTCACGATACTTGAAATATATTTACCTGTCTTTCCACAACAAAAAAATGATTTCCTTTACTTTTTCATCTTGCCTGACTTTTGACTCTCAGAGTTTTCCCTGTAAATGATTTTTAAACTGAAGGAAAGGTATGGGGAAAGCCTCAGTAAACTTCTGGTGCTTTGTTATAACCAAAATCTATATTTAGGAAACATCGGAGCATATATAATCTAATATGTCTGGTAATTTAAATTAGTCATGTGCAAAGGGAACTCTTGGCCTTTACTAAACGCTTAAATACTTCCAATTTTATCTATTTTCTCACAATAATGAAAGTAGAAGTCCTTGGCCTTTTTAAATCCTTCAACTTGAAGCAGGCTAGGAGCTGACAGTGTTTATGCCAATAAAGCATCTGATTAATGCTACTTCTTTTAAAAATCAGCATGCCCCCTTAAGCCTCAAAAAAGCAGTGTGTTAGAGCTATAATGCAACAACGGTGGGTGGATGGCTTTCCCCCTGGTGAACAGCAGACAGGGCTCTACCGGGGCAAGTTCCCACAGTTAGCATTCTTACCTTCAAGGGCCACGTGGGAAAGCGAGTGTAAAAGCTCTAGCCACCACCAGGGGGCGCCAAAGAACAGCAACTGTTTGCATAATAGGCTAAAGGGCACTACAGAAAGAGAAGAGGATTACCCCGAAGGGGAAAAAATTGGTAATTGGATCCACCTTGGGCCGTAGTGGAGAAGCTTCTTATGATTTGTGCAAAGATTCTTCAAATCTAAAGATAGATGGATCATTGAAATCATATGGCAAACCTTATTTTATAAAGGGGTCTACTGAGATCTAGAGAGATTAAGGAACTTGTCCAAAGCTCCCACTGCGGGGCTGTGGCAAAACTGGGACCAATACTGGGATCAGAACTGAAGTCTCGGGCTTCCCTGGTGGCGCAGTGGTTGAGAGTCCGCCTGCCAATGCAGGGAACACGGGTTCGTGCCCCAGTCCGGGAAGATCCCACATGCCCGCGGAGCGGGTAGGCCCGTGAGCCATGGCCGCTGAGCCTGCGCGTCCAGAGCCTGTGCTCCGCAACGGGAGAGGCCACAACAGTGACAGGCCCGCGTACGGCAAAAAAAAAAAGAAAAATTAAGTCTCTAGATTCTTCCTTCAGAATTTCTTCTGCTCCCCCAAGCTATCTCCTCACAGGAAAATGCCACAAGGGAAGTCCACACATTACATTTGACCTGGTTCCATTGTTCTTTGTAACACCTTGGTGGATGGAAAATCATCTCCTTCCTGAACCTCCAGGTTTTAATGAAAGGATATTGAGAATTTTCCCTTCCTACCCCCTCCGTAGAGATTCTTATAGAAGGGAACAGAATTCACTCTGAGGACTTTGTGTTCTGTTTAGGGAAACCACATTCCTATTGGAGTGGATTCTAATTCTTTCCTCAATTTTTTATCTCTACTTTTCCAGTGAGGGCCAGCTGCAGAATCTTTCTTATTTCTATAGTCAGGACCCTGTTGGCCTCTTGTCAAAACTAACAAAATCACTCATGCCAAAAAATACATTAGGAACTAATATTTAAAAGTATATTAAAATGTCCATGTTATAATGCATGCTAAAAACCCATTCTCAACTGATACAGATCCAAACTCTCCAGATAAAACCTATGTTCTTGCTTTATGATAGAGCCTCTGCTTTCTCCAAAAACAACCAATTTCAGGCCCATATTACGGATCTAGGTGAAAAGCCCACCTCATAACATCATTTAGAATTGGAATCATAACTGAAACCTTTTAGAGCGTCTATCGATTTTAACATGCCTGGTCCATAGGCGACTTCAGTGAGTCCACTTCTTCCTAATTTGACAGCTGCTTTGCTATGGCCAGAGCCTGGACTAATGAGGTTACAGCTGTCAGCGTTAATCAACAGATCCAAATATGAAGTAAGAATTGGGTAGCTGGTTTCAGTTAATTTGTGCAAATGTACAGATTGGGTGGGCAATATTTACACTGGTGACTCAAAACAAACTTTTAGGAATTGAGCCAAGTATGATCTCACCAGTTTTCAGTTCTACTCTGGGGAGATAAGGCACAAATTACAGAAACAGGAGACGGAATACAAAGAAGTTCAGAACTCTGAACTACCCATGAAAAGCCCATTTATCTCCAGCATATTTTCCTCTTAATCGAGGATCTAATTTAATTTCCAATACTTGAGTCTGGTCATTCCTGAACAAGTTCTCAAACCGTCCTGATGATTAAGCTTGGGATTTGTGCGTCTTTTACCCTTGCCATGGGGCTTTATGTAAGAGCTACCCCTCCCCCGACCTGCGCACTTATGAGAGCATCCAGAGTGAGTCCCTGATTGCTGCACATCCATTTTGTTATGAAAACATCATTCTATTAATATAAATACAGGCTGCATTTGCCAGGGCTAACTAGAACAGGTGCAAAGTCTTTAGATGCTTGCTGGTACTGAGAAATGAAAAGGGTGGACAAACAGTTTTCTGTGGTGGAACTGCTAGTGTCAATGTAACATTCATCACTGTTGCATTCCTTGATGTTCATGGAAGGTAGCCCGGGAAACTCAATCCGACCAGCTTGTAGGGTGGAGAGGGAGGAAGGAGGAAGAGAAAGATAGCGATGACATGGTCTCTAGGATTCTGTTTATGCAAATACTCTGCTCTTGATCTGGGGCTCACATGGGTTACGTATAGAGTGCCTTCTGTCAGATCTCCTGCTGCGAGTTACGGGATGCTGCCAACATAAATATTCTGCTGATGCTGAATTTAGAAAACAGCTTAAAGACTCCTGATGTTTCTGTGCTTCCTCTTTTTTTTTTTTTTTTTTTTTAATGTCATCCATGTGACTGGCACTGTGTTGCTGGTGGTTTCAAATTCACTTTGTAGTTTTCCAGGCAAGAGAAAGTCATCGCTGAAAAAGGCACATCTGGGGTCCTGTCCCTGTCGTTAGACTTATCTCAAGTTTTCACTTGGTTTCATGGCGTGAAAGCCTTAAATGCACATGTCATTTGTGGAATAGTCTTAATAAATAAGCAAGAAATTCTCTATATGATGGTTGTGGATTTGAAGTGTGGAATTTTACACTTTTGGGGATCCTATCCTCAGAAGTGAGTTCTAAAGGGTATGAGTGTGTCATATATATATATGTTTATCATATATATATATGTGTCATATATATATATGTGTGTCATATATATATATGTGTGTCATATATATATATGTGTCATATATATACACACACACACACACACACACACACGCTCATATATAGTAGTAGTAATTGTTGACAATTCCGTCATTATAGTCTTTCCTACAGTGGTAGGCAGAATTCTAAGATGACTCCCAGGATTCCTGCTCCTCGGGGTACGCAGCCTATAAAATCTCTTCTCCTTGAGTATGGGTAAGACCTGTGAATGTGATGGGATACATCCCTGAGATTATCTTGTGTTATATGGCAGAGGGGAAGGCATTTTAAAGACGTAATTAAGGTTCTTAATCAGTTGACTTTTAATTAATTAAAAGGGGGATTATTTCAGTGATATGACCTAATGGAGTCCTTTAAAAGATGGACTGGGGCCTGCCCCGAGGTCAGAGATTCTCCTGCTGGCTTTCAAGGGATCAGCTACCATGTTGTGAGACAGCCCATGCGAGGCCGAATGGCAAGAACTACTGGAACCTGCAGGAACTGAGATAGACCCTCAACTGCCATCTAGAAGGAAACAGGGACCTCAGTCCTACAGTAGCAAGGAACTGAATTCAGTCACAACCTTGTGAGCTTAGAAGAGGATCCTGAGCCCTAGATGGGATCACAGCCCTGACAGGCACCTTGATTTTGGCCTGGTGAGGCCTTGAGCAGAGAAACCAGTTGAGCTGTGAAATGCTAAATGAGCGTAACTTTAAGCAGCTAAGTTTATGGTAATTTGTTCCACAGTAATAGAAAACAAATAAACCCAAGTTCAGTACAAATTGCATCTAGGCTTTGAGTATCAACAGGACTGGCATCCTCAAGAAAGGGAAAAGTGTACCCGCACTGTGCATCCCACAAATTACCTGCTACAAAGAACATCCGGTTAAAATGGCGGCAGTGGTTGTTACGTTCTTCTTATCAAACGTCTCATTTTCTTCTCTGCCTTAGGGTTAGTAGCTACTCTTTCATTTCTCAGAAGGGAGAGGAGTTTGAATTCTGACTGAAGGCTTCAAAACACAACATCATAATCAAGATGCACCATAGTTTTGTTATGGTATTAAATAATTATTCATGAGGATTCCCAGCTTTTTCTCTGTGCTGCCTTCCAAGAACAGTCTGGCTTGTCTCTAATCTTTTGGCTTTATAATAAAGGACTAGAAGGAAAGGGAGAGGAAAGGATGGCAGGAGACACACACACCAGGGTTGGATATTTTGCTTGGGGGAATTTGTCATGGCAGGGACCTTCCTGACCATGAAACCAGGAATCCCATACCACTGGTTCAAGGAGCATCGTCTAAGGTGTAGTTGGGATTAATAAACAATTTTTAATTAACTGCATTAAACAAAGACACAGATGGCAGATGAAAACGGGGATTTTAAAGAGGCATTTTCTGCTTGGCAAATCCCCTTCATGGTATTAAAAACTGAAATAAATGACTGAAAAATTTTTGAAATGACTTTTGTGAACTGTTCTTTGAACTCTGACACCACTCAAAGTCTGGATCGTGGGGATGAGAGATTTGTAAACATAGATTGGGCGCAAAATCTTGAGTGCTTATGACATGCCTGGCATTGGGCCCTTATGGTCACCATGATGTATAAGATGCAGGTCCTGCCTTAGTGCTTCCGGTGTCGTGGGAGTTCATACCAGGAGATCCACCTTCACCTGTTTTTGCTAAGAGTAGCAGGAGAAGGGCCAACTCGGACAAACCCACAGGCTTCAGCACAGGCTTCTCCAGCCACACTGTGGTTAGGTTTTGCAGCAGGCCTGCAGCCTAGCCACGACCAGCTGGTTCTCCTGAGCAGAAGTGAAACAGAAGAACCACCCAACTTTTTCTTTACTACAATGAATCAGTGATGTTCTCAGCCCTGATTTCATCCCACGATTTACAAATCCGATTTAATTACTACTATTCTGAATCACATACAGGAACGTAAAGCTTTAAGGAGAAAGGAGAAAGCATGGTTTATATCTGTAGTGATTTTTAAATAAATCACCAACATACAAAGCTTGGGTAGTGACATATGAAAATGGAAAGCTGCTCATTCTTTTTAGAATAAATGTTAGCAAACCACAGCCTGTGGGCCAAACCCAGCCAGTCCCCTGCTTTTGTAAGTAAAGTTTTATTGGAACCAAGCCATGTTCATTTGGTAATGTAGTGCTGACAGCTGTCTTTCTTCTTTTTAATTGAAGTACAGTTGATTTACAATGTTGTGTTAGTTTCAGGTGTACAGCACAGTGATTCAGTTATACAAATAATATATCTATGTGTCTATATATATATCTATATATCTCTATGTCTATCTACTTTTTCAGCTTCTTTTCCCTTATAGGTTATTACAAGATATTGAGTACAATTCCCTGTGCTATACAGTAGGTCACTGTTGGTTAACTATGTTATACATAGTAGTACGTATATGTAAATCCCAAACTCCTAATTTATCCCTCCACTGCTTCCCCTTTGGTAACCATAAGTTTGTTTTCTACGTCTGTGAGTCTATTTCTGTTTTGTGAATAAGTTCATTTGTAACTTTTTTTTTTTTTTTAGATTCCACACGTAAGTGATATCACGTGATATTTGTCTTTCTCTGTCTGGCTTACTTCCCTTAGTATGATCATCTCTAGGTCCATCCATGTTGCTGCAAATGGCACCATTTCATTCTTTTCTTATGGCCGAGTCATGCTATAATGGCAGAGGTGAGTAGCTGAGACACAGACCACCCAGCAAAGCCTAAAGTATTTCTACTAGTTTCTTTAGAGGAAAGTTTGCTGACCCTTTTGGAAAGATTTCCCTTATTTTTGTTGTCATGGAAAGCCATAGGAAAAAAATCTTTGTGGCAGGAGAGTATGGTCATTTAGGAAGATTTAGGGAAAGAAGACATTTATGTGGATCAGTTTGTAAAATGTCTAGCTCTAAAAAAATATTACCAGTAACTGTGCTTTCTTATAACCAGGCTAAGCATTTTGCAAGCATTACTCTATTGGTTCCCATAATAGCTCTATCAGGTCCTGTTATTCCCATTTTACTGATAAAAAAAGTCAAAGCTGAGGTGGGACAAGGAACTGGTAAAAGACTGTTGCATCTAGGATTCAAGCCCATGTATCTATGTCTGAATCCAGAGCCTGTGATCTGAATATCACGCTACCGTAAGGTATCAAGGTGATAACTACTGGTATCTCCTACACAGGCAATGAAAAGAGAAGAAAATCTTCCTAATTTAAGCCAAATGCATATTTTGGGATTAAAAATGAGTAATATAAAAAACAGTGTGGAGCAAAAGATTTATTTCACCCTCTAACATGCCCTTAACAATATAGCAGCTTTTCAGTATGTCTTGCCTGAAACTTCCTATTTTTGTTTCCTGTTTTTGAGGAATAAGAGCCATTCATTGACATAGTAAACATTTACTGAGTAGTTACTGTGTCAAGGCACCCCACAGCCATGGAAGACGGTCCTTTTCTCCAGATGGAATTATGTTTACTCACATAAACTTTTATTTTCACCCTCAGGACAAGGAGAAGATGGTGCTTGCCAAACTGACACATTTGTTAGGCAAAAATTTCCAGCTACAAAAAGGCGGATACCTTTTTGAGGCCACTCTAGTAAGATCCATGTGTCAAGGAGTATCCCCCTTCATGTGTGTTAGTCTCCTCTGCCTAACCTAGAAGGTCAAGGTGAAGCCCTCAGTAAATGGTCCTAGAATTGAATAGGATTGACTAGCCTGTGAATAAAACAAGACTTTTGTTACTAAGGTTTGGAAAGTCTCTGAAGGCCATTGAAAACCAGGGATCACGGAATATCAATTGAAACTCATTTTTTTTTTTTTGCATTACAAGATTGCAATTGCTCCCTGAAAATATGTTTAGAGCAGTCATTCTCAACTGGGGGTAAGGTGGGTGGTTTTACCTCTCAGGGGATATTTGAAAATGTCTGCAGACATTGTCACAACCCCAGGGAGAGGGTTCCTGGCATCTAGTGTGTAGAGACCAGGGATGTTGCTAAATGTCCTACGATGCATAGGGCGGCTCTCAGCAAAGAATTATCCAACCCATAATGTTAATAGTGCAGAGGTTGAGAAAGTGGGGCTTAGAGGTTTTATTAGCTTCTGAGGGCACTAGAACACTTCTCTTGCCTAGATAGTCATGCAGGTAGGAGAAATCAAGTCCAGTTTGCTTGGGAAGAAGCTTATGTTAACAGCAGAATGTAACCCATAATTGTGTTACTACCACTGACTTATTTGTTGGCATAGAACAAATTTTCAGATCCATTTTATTTTTTTAATATCCTGGTACTTATTATTAGAATTTATGTCCCTGCCTTAGGCCTGCTGTAACAAAGTACTACAAACTGGGTAGCTGAAACAACAGAAATGTGTTGTCTTCGAGCTTCTGGTGGTGTGCTTGTCATCTTTGACTCCTCCCGCACCATCCCGATCTCTGCCCTCACCTTCACATGGCATTTTCCCTGTGTGTGTGTGTGTGTGTGTGTGTGTGTGTGTCCACTTTCCCCTTTTTATAAGGACACTGGTCATACTGGATTAGAGCTCACCTTTAATGACCTTATTTTAACTTGATGACCTCGGTAAAAGACTCTATCACCAAATAAGGTCACATTCTGAGGCACTGGGAGTTAGGACGCCAATCTCTCTCTTTTTTTTTTTTTGGTGGAGGGAGCAATTCAACCTGTATAGCACCATAGGCCAATCCTATTTTAGAAATAGCCAGTTCAGTAGTTATGCATTTCCACAATTTACTGAGTGTCCAGTTTAGTGTTTTTCCTTTCGAAGAGACTGAGTAGGAGAGATTTAAATGAACGTTCCATGGTCAAATGGTAAAATTGATATGAAAACGAAGTAGCGTTCAGTTCATTCATGGCACCTTTCTCTTCCACAATAAGTGATTTTAAAACTCCTTGTAAATATTCAGCAATATCTAGTATACAAGCAATAAAGAAGAGGTTTGCTTGCAGAAAAGCTGCATTTCTCCTGAAACTGAATCTGAGCAATTTCATTTGTGCTTAAAGAGAGACAGAGTCAGGCAGACTTGCTCCTCTTATCGCTTACTTTCCTAAACGGTCTCCCCTCAGCTTGTGGTCCCCTTTGGTGGTCAGTGGGAGGCTTCAACAAAAGAGCCCAATGTGCTGGCTGCAATTCTGCCACCCCGAAGTGACCAGCCCAAATTACCTGTGACCTTTCCCAGGAGTGTGTGCAGAAAAGCCTTCTGGAGAGAGGGAGCGATAAAGAAACTTGGACTTCATTCTTTCATGGGTTTGCTCATAGGAATGTTTATGGGCGATACACTAAGAATAAACCCAGTTACTGAAGAGGGAGCTGGGAAGTTGACAAGCATGGCTAAACCCAGCAGAGAAATTTGATGAGGAAATTAGATGCTGTGTCGATGGTGTGTAGTGATTAGTCTTCTGAAAGCCAGGATTATTATATAAGTAAGTGGGGGAAGGGCAGCTTATTGTGTCCAACAGATCCTGTTTATACAGATATTCTTCCAGCTAATTAGACCCATCAGGCTGCATTTGTATGAAAGTTTCTCACGAACCCTTTTCCATGGTGTACTTTAATGAGATGAAACACCAAAACAGCAGCAAGTTCCCCTGAAAAGTAGATCTCAGCAAAAGGAATTAGGATTAATAAAAATGTACAGCTAAAATCTATTCCTGTAATAGGGTAGTCCAATGCATTTTAAACTTTATGCATTCGTTATTAATTAAGCCAATGCATTTTACACTTTGTATATTCATTAATATTTGGATTTGAGTGTACCTATGGCAATGAAGAATCCTGGTCCTACAAACATATAACACAGAGGAAAAGAGATGCATTAAAACCCTCCCCAAATGAGCATTTAAAAATCTTATTCAGTGACTTCTATCCCAAGCAGCACAAACAGCTCATCTCTGCAACCTCCACTCCTCATATAATTGTTCATTCTGAAAGGCTTTTCTAATTTTGCTTTTATTCAATTGATCTAATGAGATAATAGGTAATGGGCTTACCTAGTACAGTACCTGGCACATAATAAGTGCTCAATAAAGTGGATTATCTTCTCCTCATTTTAATTCCCGTCTTCACCCCAGCTCCCGCTCCCATGGTGACACTTGGTAAGCAAAGGTACCATGTGTTGGCAAGAAATGGTGTAAAAACTCGCATCTGGGCTGTGCACACCATGTGACTGTGCCGGTGCTTTGCTCAGCACCCTCTGCACGTCACATGCGGCCAGACCAGCTGCAGATTAAATGGCTTGTTTAAACTGCGGTAAACAAATTTTATGTGTGGATTTCTTTGACAGCCATTATGACCCTTTTGTGGGAAAAACTCAACCTTAGCAAAGTAAAAATTCAAGTGAGTGCAAGTGTGGTCCATGTTTCCGATCGTACAGACCAATTTTTCTGTCCCAAGTTGTGAGATTCAGGGAGAAAGCACTTTCCTGCCTGATTTCAAGCATGCAACTAGCAAAACGATTTCTTGGGGGTGTCTCCTCAAACCATTTAATCCTTGAGTTTTTAAAATTATGCACTTCATATGGCCTGTAGTCATTGCTTTAAACGAACTACAGCTGGCCCTCCGTACCTGTGGGTTCCTCAATTCGTGGATTCCACCAATGAATCAAATATTTGGAAAAAAATTCCAGAAAGTTCCAAAAAGGAAAACCTAAATTTGCCGCGTTCCAGGCAATTGTTTACATGGCATTTACGTTGTATGTACAATTATTTACTTAGCATTTACATTGTATTAGGTATTATAAATAATTTACAGATGATTTAGATTATACTAGAGGAGATGCATAGGTTTATACAAATACAATGCCATTTTATACAAGGGATTTGAGCACCTGTGGATTTTGGTAGATGTGGGTGTCCTGGAAACAGGGGATAACTGTATTTGTTTTTGCACGTTACTGTTTTTTTAAACGATATACCCACCAGGTTACCCAAAAGAGAAGGAATGTAGACTAGTAATGAATTAATTTTCTGGAGCTTAATTAGCTAATAAGGACAATTATACCCAGAGTCTTCCCCAATCTCTCTGTGTTGAAATTGCATACAATTGGCTTAGAGACCATCACTGGGTGACAGATGTCATCACCATCACAAATAGATTTTTCTCTTCTTTCCTAAATACCATCCAATATTTTGTATATACAGTGAGAAATGAGGCACCCCCCGCCAAAAAAAAAACCCACAAGGAGTTTCTTACTAAGGCTGATGTGTTATTTAAATGAAGCTAGCTTGTTTAATATGCAGTATACTTGATGTATGCTCTACAGATCTTATGAATGAATGCTGCTTGCAATAATAATAGCACTCAAATTGCACACATTGCAAAGAACTTCTTAGTTCTTTACATATCTTTACTCACTTTTTCTTTAACAATCTGATGGGCAGAAAATATTTTTAGTCCCATTTTACAGATTAGGAAACTGAGGACCAGAGAGCTTAAGTGATTTTCCTAAAATCACACAGCTAGCAAGTGGCAGAGCTCAGATTCAAACTCAGGCTCCAGATCTCATGTTCTTCAACACCATACTACCTCTTAATGAAAAAAAAAAAAAAAAAGAAAGAAAGAAAGAAAAAGGACTTGTAATACAAGAAAGATCTCAAGAGAAGAATAGTCCCAAATCAACTAAGCTTTCACTTTAAGAAATTAGAAAAAGAAGTGTATAATAAACCCCAAATGAAGAAAATAATTAAAAGAAAAGATCAGAAATCAATGAAAGTGGAAGGAGAAAACAACAGAGAAAATCAATGGAACAGCTTAGACATGAAACTAAACAAAAGAGTTTGGGTCTATTTATGCATTGCATTCAGATAATTGATTTTCTTTTTTAGTTCATAAGGTAGAAAATTCATTTTTAGAATTTTCGTATAATATTAGCCCTTGCACATCATATCGAGTCACTGTATTTATAAACTACTTAGAAGTTTATATTATAAGCTTGACTGTTATAATGAGAGTGTTTTTTAGCCCAACAATTTTATATTTAAATAAAAAGCATGTATTTTGAATATGTATTAAAATTTTGTGCACACCCTGTCTCCATTTCACAGTGGTTTCACATATTGCTGAATTAATTGTTTTAGGCATAAAAATAATCAGCTTTCGCTGAAGTGAACATCTTGCCTTACGAAAGATGCGGAAGAAGTACAGCGCCATTGAATTAGTCACGAATGCTTGCTTTGTTTTTCTTGCAAACTCTGCCAAACCAAAAGTGTTTCAGGGGTTTATTTTACCTTTAAATGGAAGGACCAATTCCTCAGAGGGAAATTATATTTTGCACATTACTGTTAAAAATTATGTTTATTTTATTTTATTTTTGCATCAGAAGTATTGTGACAAAACAGTTTTCTCTTTGCAGTCATTATTTGCCAAGATAGCCTTGAAAATGTTGCTCATTTTCCTTTCTGAGGACTCTGTTATTTCAAGTATGTTTTCTCTCTCTCTCTCTTTTTTTTGCCAGCTGTGCAAATTTTCGTAAAACAGCTTCAATATGAATCTTTTATGACTGTTCTTCAGTCATCTGAGTTATACTAAGCACGAAAGACATAAGAGATATCCACTTTGGATACTGGCTCAGAGAGAGGAGAGCATGCTATCTACACAAAGGAAACTCAATCCTCTAACAGCTAATTAAAAAAGCATTACTTTCCACCAGGGCTGACCTCCAGCCATATAAAGGATAAAGATGGCTGTCTGTCAATCATGTTTACCTAACAAATTCTGGCACGGGATCATGATGAATGGACAGATCTAAAAAGGGATGATACTGCTCAGAACTCCTAGGTACTCTTAATACCACCTTTAAAGAGGCAGAAGACTTCATCAGTAATTTGAAACCCCTGCCTCAGTGCTAGGGATACACCAGGGCTAAATTTGCCGAGGACGGCAGATACCAGATACAAGAAAGTAGGAGAAACATATTTTCACATCTGCAAGGATTTTGATGTAAAGGTACTTAAGATACCATAGTGAGTTCATGTACCTTAAAGTTTTTATTCAGATATGTTAAAAACTTTTCAATCACTTACTTAAGGGTAAACCAAAGACCTAACAGTAAACGAATTTGTTTTTCCCTGTAGTTATCGCAAAAGCAACCAGCCGGAAGGAGTACTTGAAATCATTTAGTTCATCCCCCTGTTTTCCCGCAGGCCAACAATATCCTCTTCTCCTTCCGTCATACGAGTACTAGGAGAAGGTGGGTCCTTGATTTACTTTGCTGTACTACTATAGAGACTGTAGGTTTTTACAGCCCAGATATTTCTCCTAAGACTAAACTACCATTTTCTACCGTTTTCAAAGCAGCATTTCATTTTGCCCTTCATTTAAAAAAAAAAAAAAAAGGCAGCAAATCTTTACCATCAGCCATAAAATATCCCTTCACAACTTTCCACTCTGGGGACCACTTTGAAGAGAACCCTGAGAAAGAAAAAGTTCACGTGTGGGAACAGTAGGGCACCTGGATTCTCCCTATCAAGTAAAGGTATGGCTGTCTCCGCAGGCTTTCTGACCTGTGTGTTTCAGCACGTCGTTACTTCATCCAAGCTGTCCTTGTCATTCTTGCTGAGCTTACCTTATCCTCCTTAATACTGACTTTGGACCTCAACAGGGAAAGTTGATTTTTCATCATTAATCATAATAATGGAAGTAAAAATAATGCTTCCAGACACAGTGCCTGGAGAATAGGAAATATAAATTTACTAGCTATTTGGATGGTTTTTACCTGCACTTTTGAGCTCCAGGTGCTGTATATCAAGATGGTACAATGGCAAAGAATAATCTGAACAAGTATGGTGGTAGGACATCTTTATGGTTCTGACCTCTTGGGGTTCTATTTATGCTTTTTTGATTTATTTTATTTGGTTGAGACTGTGATCTATCATATCTCTTTTTCTGTATCATCTTTGTGCAGATTATTATTAATTCATTTCTCTCATTTATATAACCTCTCAGTGCCTCAGTTTATCACAAGTAATACCATTGTAATAACGGTACTTTCTCATAGGATTGTTGTGAAAATTGCAAAGATTGATGCAGTGCTTGGACAATTTCTAATACATAATAAGCACCGTAAATATAGTTATCAAGAGCTAACCACCCATTTAATGCTGTAATAATATCATCCGAAAGTCCAAACAGTTGATAAAAATACAAAATTCTTTGAAGTTAACTTCTATTTTTTTTCACCATTTCATTTGTCATATGTGTGCCTCTTTTCCTCCCCTCTGAGTGACAGTCTAGTATAAGTAGTTATTCCTTGATCAGGAACCCTCTCAGGTGTACGCTCCTTCATAACCTGCAAAACTACATGATCCCAGTTCTTGCAATGCATTTATGGGACACATTCAAATAATTGTTTGTTAGAGTCAGCTTTTCATACCTATTTTCTTCTGTTTGTTAGATTTGCGGTTCTTTGAAAAACATTATCAGGCTAATCTCACTCATCACATTAAAATTTTACTTAATTCAGTGGTTTTGATCCTCGTAGATAAAGTTTAGGTAATGAGTTTTAATATATTTCCAACCTTTTGTTTATAATTTTAAAGGCCATGACTTGTTACATGTCCATTCTCCTCTAACTGGAGAATGTATCAGTGGTCTTTTTTCCAATTGCTAATAAAAGATTATGTTGTAATTACCTAAATATTCTGATTGATGAGATTATAGCTCTTTTTAAAAATTCTTGCATGTCCACAAACCCATCATCTTAGTGTGCAAGGAAATGAAGATTTTGGGGAATTCTACTTAGTGACATGAATTCAGTGTCATCTTGGGACTGTGTGTGTGTGAGGTTGCCTTGCTGCTTCTAAGAAGGGAAAGAAATTTTCTATAATTTATGACATATTAATGATGCTTCATTGAAATACATCTGTAACTTGTAATATTTAATAGTGGTGAGAAAGTTTAATTTGCCCTTTCTTTTACTCATATTATAAAAACGAAGAATATTTGAGTTGAGAGAAACTGAAATGCTAAGTAGGGAATATTGTGTGGCTCCTTTTTATTTGCTTTCCATGAGCTTTACCCTAAAATTCCTCTCAATGTCTGTCTTCATAACAGCTTTTGGCACTGTTATTTTTGGGTGACCTAATAAAGAATGCAACACAAGAAAAAAAGGGTAAGGGCTTTGGGCCCTGTGGACAAATATCTGCAATCAATCATGAAATTTACAACAGATACTAAAAGGAGAAGCGATTTTACAGAGAAACGATCTAGAATGGCATAATGTCATCATAGGAAAAGACTCTAAATGGCATTTAATTCCAGTGTAGTCCAGAAGTGCAACTGATATTCCCTAAATCATCTGCATGTAATTTAAAATGAAGTCACTCCTTTGAGAATGGTGAGAAACAAAGCTGTCTCCTACACAAAACTTCATAATAGAACTTGTTTAACCTCAGAAAGGCCATGGTAGAAGACATTTTGAAGTGTTCAATCAGTGGCTTGTAGACTTCAAAATCAGAGAGTTTCTTTCCATTACATGCAGCTCTTACATGGTATGACCATCAAACACCATATTGGAGGGGTCGGGGAAAGAGTAGGCCAGTTGTCCAGGTTAAACTTCCAGGAAGGGGAAATACAGTATGGCAGAAAGTGGACTGGCTATCAGACAACCCATAAGTTGGCCATATAGACATATGTAATGCATTATATGAAAAATGTTAAATGAATATTTCAGTTGAGGCCTCAAGACAGTGCCACAGTTCAAAGAGAGCTGTGAGAACATGAAGCAGTATTTTCCCTTTTTAGTTCCACGGAAAACTCCCCCCAGATACTGACAGAAGTTGATAGACTAGTATAGTGGATCCTTAGTATCTATCACTTGGCTTCAACACAGGACCCGTCTTGCTTCATCTCTAACTTCATTTTTTTTTTTTTTTTTTTTTGCGGTACGCGGGCCTCTCACTGTTGTGACCTCTCACTGTTGTGGCCTCTCCCGTTGTGGAGCACAGGTTCCGGATGCACAGGCTCAGCGGCCATGGCTCACGGACCCAGCCACTCCACGGCACGTGGGATCTTCCCGGACCAGGGCATGAACCCGTGTCCCCTGCATTGGCAGGCAGACTCTCAACCACTGCGCCACCAGGGAAGCCCTCTAACTTCATTCTTGAAACAAACTCCAGACATCATAGCACTTCATCTTTAAATACCTCCTTACTAACATGTAAGGACTATTTGATGTTTGACATTGCCACAATACCACTATCCCTCTGAAAATTTTAACTTTATTTCCTTAATATCACCAAATATCCAGCTGGTGCTTACATTTCCCTGATTGTCTCATAAGCTTTTTTTTTTTTTTGTAGTTAGCATGTTTGAATTAGGATTCAAAGTCCATGAGTCAGAGTTGATTGATATGTCTCCTCAGTCTCTTTCAATTTATAGCGCCCCCCTTCTTATTTTCCCCTTTTGTAAGTATTTGTTGAAAAAACTGAGGTATTTTTCCTGTAGTTTCCCACATTCTGGATTTTGTTCCTGTTTAATAATTACTCTGTTCTCCCATAAACTGACAATAAGTTTTAATGGCTCGAGTAACACCACATTTTCAAAGAAGATGGCCCCAAACTAGCCCTCTTAACCCTTCACTCACAAAGAGGGTCGAAAGAGTAAGGGTTAGAAGTGGGAGATGATGGTCGAAAAGAGGAGTTGGTATGCTATGAGTCCTTTTCACCTCAAATCAAGAGAAAAGGGCCTTCAGGAGACCACTCTTCAAGCTTAATATAAGCCCCCTGCAGGGACTTCCCTGGCAGTCCAGTAGTTAGGACTCCGTGCATTCACTGCCATGGGCCCAGGTTCATCCCTGGTCTGGGAACTAAGATCCCGCGAGCCAAAAAAGTAAAATAAAATTAAAAAATTAGCATCCTGGATTTAGTCAGTGTTGAGTCAAGGAGAGCTGGCTGCATTGAGATTAGCACTCCAGAAGTTTGTCAGACTAGAGGATGTGTGAGGTCATCTTGTGGACCGTAAGTGTGAAAGGGTGGTACAGGATTAATTTAGATTCCAACAAGAAGGCTACCAGAAAGAAGGCACTGGATGCCCATGGACAGGAGGAGCGAGAGACTGAACAGAATACAGATGGATTTGCCCTTGGTAACAGAACGTGAAGGAGACATCTGAAGGCTTTGATGTGCTGTGGTTTTTACGTTTTTAGTCCTCCCAAGAACCAAAGAAAGTTCCTAGGAGTACGAGTCAGATCCTGCCTTCTGTCTATTTCACTGTCCAGAGAAGCAGAGTTGAATCTTTGCAGTTGGAGCACATAGGAAGAAAGACAAAAGTTACAAGAAATAGACTCATTGCTTAAATGCCTTCAGTACAACCCCAAATCATGACGATGGTCTACAAGATTGTCAACATTTTCACCTCAGCTTCCTCCAGTCCTCATGGCTACTACAATGGCTTTTGCTCCATTTTCTTTTTAGGTTGCTTTAGCAACTTAGGTTGCTCAAAGCTCAGAACGTTGGCACTTATTGTTGGCTTGTTAATAAACATTTTCTAAAGATCTTTGCATGGCCATTTACTTCTAATCACTTGGGGAAGATCTCTGCTCAAAAGTCATTTTTTTAGAAAGGCCTTACAATAGCAATCTACAGCAGCCCCTTCCTCCCTTCCCCAGTCAGAATCTATCACGTTATCATACATTGCTTTCAATGTACGATACCTGAACTGAATGCTTGTTCTTTGGTTCACTCCACCCCAGTTGTAACTAGAGGAGGTCCATTATGGACAGGAACGCTTGCCTACATCACCAGCAGCTTTTACAACATGCCTGGCATGAATATTTGTTAACTACTTTACTCATACTTTAATCATGTCTGAATTAAATCTTAATTATTGGTATCACTTCAGAAGTGCTTTGCAAAATTTATATAATGACCATAAAATTGATCTCTTTCACATTCTTTGGAAGAAAAGAATATACGAATTGCTTAAGTTTTTAAAATTTACTCTAAGACATAGCTCTTAGAATTTCAAAAATCGAAGAGAAAATCAACCTTCTTACTTTACAAATGAAAGACCTGAGAGAGGATAAGTATCTTATCCAAAGGCATAGAAAATCCATTAGAATATAGATTTTTAAATCAAATGAGCTATCTACCATTTTTTTAATTTGAATTAAATGTGTTTTATTAATTAGATTGTAAGCTTGTTGTTGATTCACTGATTTATACTTCTACCACTGCTTCTATCCTATTGCTGGGCACATATGATGTCTTCAAAAAATACAAGTTGCTCAGTTGATTTATTGAAATATCAGAATACCTCTTAATATCAAGATAAATCACATTACAAAAAATGTGATTTTTATCCAAGTCTCTCCTTCCAACATTTAAATATTATTACAATGATAATTATTTTAAGTAAAATATTTTATATTAGAACTGTCTTTACATGAGTGTGTAAAGCCAAGGTATTCAAGAAAACATTTACCCAGAGTTCTGTTTTTGCTATTTGAGCCATGGTTTTCCCATTGGGAGAAATAAAGGAAAATAAAGAAAAACTTCTTTAGAAAATTATTTTTATTATGACGTATAAAACATCAAAAGTTCTGAATAATTCTTCACTAATGATACATTTAATTTAATGAAATTAGTGTCAGTTTCAGGGTTGATCTGTAGACCTGATCTATCATGAACTAGCTGTGTAATACTGGGCTTAAAGCAGCTCTATATGCTTTTAATTTCTCATCCCTACTATTTCTATGCAGAGCTGAGTGGGTAAAATAAGATAATAAAAGTAAAAACAAGTTTGAAATGATAAAAGTGTGTTGATACAGAAGGTTCTATGTGGCTACATGAATTTCTCTACTTAACAGCAGAAAAGAAAAAGTCATGCTCCAGCAACTATCAGCTATTTAGAATCATACATCTCAAAAGGAAAAGAACATTCAAAGTGTCTCTGTATGCTCAAGTGTCTTTTACAACAAGTTTCCTAAAGTTGAAATGTATACCTGGTGATACTTGAGGTGCCTTTAGATGGTACATGAGTGAATGTTCTTAAGTTATGTGCTTATTTTAAACTATTTTAGAAAAAGATAAAGCACCAAGACATCAAACCTTTAATAGGACAGATATTATTGATTTCAACAGAATTTATTTAATCAAAAAAGTTATCATTTTAATGTAAAAAAGTAAAACATGGTACATAAATATAGTGAATTCATGATATAAGATTTTAAATTGACTAAAGATGGGGAAATGCTTTTCTGCAACCATCTTTGAAGAATAGTGGTCACTTGACCTCTGTTTGACAAACCATCTGGAGATAGAAAGTTCTCTGCTGGACCAGGAAGCTTACTCTGTCTTTGGAAACCTCTGAACATCTCAATATCTTGCTCTTATCGGTGCAAAATCCACTTCATTGCTGGCATCCAACATTTGATGTCAGATTGCAACATTTGGTGCAAAATGAGGACACCCAGAACAAGTCTAATTGCTTTTCCTCACCTGTTCTTGGTCCTTTACCTCCCTGCCCAGCTAAAATATCAGTAACTAAAGAGGGCTTAAATAGTTGGGCTTTAATTATACAGATTGGTGAAACTGTCATGGTTTAGGTTTCCAGATTCTTTCCAGACCTTTTTATATATTTTGATTTTGGCCAGTTTTACATGGACTAATAATTTCCTTTTCAAATATAATTTTTTTTAATTGGGAGAAAAGTATTCATATGCTTTATTACCTTAGATAATTGCGAATCTGTTTTAGTTTCTGGGGGAGAAAGGATCATTCCAAATTTTAAAATGATTTTTCTGCGTGATATTTTTACCCCTTTAAAATTATAGTTTGTTATTTACTGAAGGCAGCTAAGCTTGAGTATTTCAGCCTCTCATTATCTTCTAAACTTGATTTACATTGGAACTTTTGTCTTCATGCTTTCATTTTGGGGGGAGATGTCACTTATATTAGGAAAAAGAAGAGAGTTGGTTTAATTTGTTAAAAACTACGTTAGCATATTTTATTCTCTACCACTTCCTTGGACTGAGACTTCTGAGATTTCATGAACACAGCAGCTTTTGACTTTTTCCCATGTGTGCAAAGGAACTAGGAAAGAAGAATAATGCAAAGGAACAAAGCTAGGACATCACCTCTCTAAGAAATACTGCTTTCTGTCTATTTCATTGTCCAAGAGAGAGGAGCAACTTGATTGGAGAAGCAGAGTTGATACCCTGTGATTAAGGCATATGGAAAGAAAGGCAAGTTACAATAAATGAAATTATGTAACTTATTTATGTCTAAATCATTCACGCCCACAGTCATTATAATTCTGCCAGTCCCATGGCAGTCCTCATGAAAAGTGGGCTGACCAACTTCCCAAAGCAAGCTCGCAGACCATGAGGGACC
Source organism: Phocoena phocoena (assembly GCF_963924675.1). NCBI lineage: Eukaryota > Metazoa > Chordata > Mammalia > Artiodactyla > Phocoenidae > Phocoena > Phocoena phocoena. The sequence goes on along the minus strand of NC_089230.1, from coordinate 29,841,172 downwards.
TTGAATAACCATCGACTTCTTGTGAGTTTTTCCAGTGGAAATGAGTTTCTCCTCTACAAATATTATTTTCAAAAAGAAACTCTTACTACCTTGATGGGGATTGATACTAAACTTATGACCACTAGAGCAAGAAAGTCTACAAGGTGACTCTTATAGCTGAGGTGAACTTCTGTTGCATGCCAGAACCCCAGTAACAGAGTCTGGTTGGGATGGAAGAGGCATTGAGGCTAAAAAGGGATGATGGAGACAGAGAGCTGAGAAACCAACTTGGCTAAAGGAACTGGATCCCCAAAGTAAGTAGCAAGAACTTAAACATACATTGTACGAAAAAGAGGAGTGAACTTGGACTTGATTCTGTCAGATGCTAATGTCATAGGTTAGTTAATTTAATGGATGGGGCAGATCAAGGAAGTGGGTGATATATTGAAGTCAGTGAAGCAATGACACCATAAATCTGGGAGTGACCACTCCATTTGCAGTGCATACTCACACACACCTGTAATGGTGCATTTTCACGGCCCCCATGATATCTGACCTCTCTTCCTCTTACACCACTCTCCACCTTGGTTCAATCCTTTCCAGACTCACTGTCTACTTTGATGTGTTCTGAACACACAAAGTGTGTCCCAATTCAAGTCTTTGCACATATTATTATGTTAGTGATGCTTTTATGGACTACCCTATATTAAACTTGTCCTGTCCTCCATTCAGCACACACTGTTTCTCTTCCTTGCTTTATTTTTCTTCACAGAACTTGTCCCCTTTTGAAATGCTATGTATTTCGCTCATTTATTGTATTGGTCTTTTCATGCTAAAATGTAATCTCCCCATGACAGCATGTCTGTTTTATTCACTGCTGTAGTTCCCGAATCCCAAAAGCACTTGGAACATAGTAAGTGCTCAAATATTGGTTGAATTTCCATTGAAATACCCCTTGATACCTGACCTTCTTTGTCTCCAGATTATTTCTTCTTCTTAGTTTTCTTTTACCTTAAAACTGAGGTTAATCCGTAACAACAGTTTGTTCACAGATTCTATCTTCCTATAAACTTTCTCTGGACTTCCTTTTTTTTTTTTTTCCTTTCTTGTGGTACACGGGCCTCTCACTGTTGTGGCCTCTCCGGTTGCGGAGCACAGGCTCCGGACGCGCAGGCTCAGCGGCCATGGCTCACGGGCCCAGCCGCGGAGCGGCATGTGGGATCCTCCCGGACAGGGACACGAACCCATGTCCCCTGCATCGGCAGACGGACTCTCAACCACTGCGCCACCGGGGAAGCCCTGGACTTCCTTTTAAATTTGCTTCTGCTTTCTACAACCTGAATCCTTTTGTATTTCATAGCCCTAGTTACTGAAACAGACTGTTCAAAATTAATTCCTACTGGGACACTTTTTTTTGTCACCAAGCCACTGGTCAGTCTATAAATTGACTTTCTTGGATCCCACACTGAGACCCTTCAGCTGTGGCTCAAGATTCAAACCATGGCTCTCCAGGGCTATCTGTCCTCCTTCCCTTGCTTGAGGCAGATACCTAATTTATTTAGGTGTTAAAAATATTGGTTTAGTTTTATAAGATCTGGAAATGTGATCTAAGTTGGATATCAAAGGTTTTCAAAATGTTTTCATGTGCATTACACTTTCTCAACCTACTTATGGTTAATTCTCTTTCTTTTTAAATGTTCTTGATCTCATGCAACGGCTGGCCACCCTGGCTAGAGATCTCAGTCCCTATAAAAGATGATCATCCCTTGTCAATTCTGTTTTTGAAAGATCTCTTGAATGTGTGTCTTTCTCTGGAGTCCCACGTATGCTTCTTTAGTTAGATTTCTCTAGACCTAACTTCCCACTTCAATTCATCTTATGCACCTCTACCAGAATATCTTTTAAAAATACTACGAAACCAAGTCATTTTTCTCTTCAAAATCCTTCCATGATCCTAGGTGGTTCAGTAAGACAAGAAAAAGAAATAAAATCTTAAGAAATTTGAAAAATGAAGGAAAATGTAGATTACATGATTGTGCAAACAGAATCCAAATAATCTAATAGAATGAGTAAATTTAGAATAAATATGCAAAAATCAATTATTTTAATCTATCAGCAACAATGAAAAAAATTATAAAACAAAATAATTCCATTAATATTAACATCAAAAATTAAGTACTTAAGAATATATTTAATAAAAGATGTAATATCTCTACACCAAAAATTATAAAACATATTAGTCAATGTCAAACAAATGTTTATCAAATTAACACCAAATACTTGTGTCTAGAAAATACTCTCCAGTCACTTTTGGAGATGTTATATATACTTAAACCAAAGTAGAAACACAAAAGGTGGTGTCAATTTACTTGGAAATACAAATGTACTTTGCTCATCTTCAGTAAATAGATTCTTATACTCTTGTGGGGATTGCAAGTAATTTTAAAAATATCTTAGTGACAGTCCACATATTAAATTTTCTTTTCTTTTGTCTCCATGAATAGTAAATACATAAAGAAATAAAGCTAAGGATGGGGCACAGTTCCATACATTTGAGTACATGTGTGGGAAAACAAGCCTCAGATTCAAAGAGCTATTTATATTTCTGGCAACATGCTTGCTTCATCAATAACCCGTGATTCCATAACACAGGTCTGTTATGGAATTTTGTCAAAATTCCCAATTCCAAAATGACAAAATTATCAAATTAAATAGAATTTTTAAAAGGTGCATGAAACAAGATTTGTTCGCATTTTCCTTGAATGGGGCCTTGTCAAGCACTTGATTGGGTCCAACTTTGCTGAAAGTTTGCCCTTGTTTGTGACTGCCCTTTACAAATGTAGGCGAACAGCCAGTTTCAACACACGATTCTTGGGGTTCATTTGGGGTTTTGATGGCAGGGTGCAAATAATAATATATATTTGTTGTTGGTGGTTAAATATCTCAGTTGGCATCTTTCTAGGTGTTGTCTGACTATACAAATTATTTCTGGGTATTAAATCATCGGAAGAAGCATTTCCTATTTTGAAGAAACTAATTAGGTTGAAATGACTAATTCCCAGTGGCAGTGTCATGACCACAAAAATGATTCATGGAAGTAGGAATGACTTCACATCCAGGACACGGCAACACTTTATTTGTGTGCATTTAAGGAAGACAGGGGCAGAAAGTTCATTTGCTGCACCTGTTACGAAAAGTTGTGAAGGCAAGTAATAGTCTGGAATCGTCTGTACATCATGCCCAGTGGCACTTCAAGAATGACGGCATCTGCCAACCACACATTGGCAAACCTCCTTCTTCAGAATTACCATGACACACACAGTTAGTACTGAAGCAGGAAGGAACCGAGGGGAGGGACTCAAAACCTCCCCTAGAATCAGGGTTAAAAGAGGAGGCTGTCGAGGTGAGGGCTGAAAAACATACTTTCCTCTCAGTTTTATAGCCAGTGGTAGGTTTGCACTTGTTGATTTAAGAATATGTATGAAGTGTATACATTATTCTCATTAGTTATGCTTCTGAATTTGAACCAGGGGTTATCTGCATCCCACACACATATATATATATACATTTTTTAATCATTGGCATTTTCTAAGAAATTCAAGCCTAGGGTTTTAAACAAAGTCTTGGTTCACAGTATTTTGTAACTTTTATCTGCTCTTCCCTGTAAAATGCAGGGCAGACAAGCATTGCTTACTGAAACTGCTATGTATATGGTAGGGCTTCTCGGCTGAGACTCAGATGCTTAGCGAACACTTATGGAAGTGTTAGAGGTTGCATATTATATGTCTTTCCAGAATGCAAGCTGCAGTGGACATTGGTTTTGCTTTGCTTTATTTTATTTCACTGCCCACTATTCATTTTTCTTTACATTTCATTTCTTTTTATTTATGCTCGTAATTGAGATATAACTGACATATAACATTGTATTAGGTTTGGGTGTACAACACAATGATTTGCCATATGTATATATTGCACAATAATTACCACAATATAGATAAGTTTAGCTCGCATCTATCGCCACACATAATTACACATTTTTTGTGTGTGTGTGAGAACCTTTAAGATCTACTCTCTTAGCAACTTTCAAATATACACTACAGTATTGTTAACTATAGTCACCATGCTGTACATTACATCCCATCCCCAGGACTTATTTATCTTATTACTGGAATTTTGTATCGTTTGACTACCTTCCCTCATTTCCTTTCCTTTTGTTTTCTTTTTTTAAACAGCTCCCTCACTGCTATCATCTGAAGCCTGATATCTTCTGGCCAAAGACAAAGTGAAACCAATTAGATGCTCTGTTTTAGAATTTTAATCTTGAGTAGGAGAACAAACAAACCAAAACGCTTAGCTTTCTTCCCTCTTCTGGTGAGGTCCTCATCATCTTTGCTCAGCTATGACACTACTGTGGTTGTTCCTGCTTCCTCACTTTGGGAGCTGACTTGCTTCCTGTGTATGCTGAAGACTTATTCTTTATCCTCTGATACACTTTGAAATCTTCCTCCCTACACCCCAATATCCTTCCAATAAATTCTATATCTTTATGCTTCAATCAAAGAGATTTCACTGATATATGACTTATAATTTCATTTTTACAATTTCACATGGAATGCAAATAATCATAATGCAAGTGACTATGAAATAAGAAGCAAATAACTCATAAATATTTTATATTTATCGTTAATGACAAAGTGTAATTATCTCGCAATTATTGAAACAAACATGAGTCATAACACTGTGGTTGAAAAATTCTGATAGTCTTAGAAGCTACTGCTTAGTGGCAACCTGTTTCTCATTAAGTTTGAGTAGAAATGGTCTCAGATGCTTTATAGGTCTAGGGCTCTGGGAATTTGTTGACAACATAATCACACCATTTGTAGGAACCTACTGAAGTTGGGGGAAGTCTACTCAGGGGGAGCCTTTTGCTAAGCTGAAGTGGGAATGGAGTAAGGAGGGTAGGATGTATCTGGGAAAGGCAGGAGCAAGAACCTCAGGGAACCAGATTGGAGTAGGTGGAAAAAGAATAATCAGCTTTATTATATCGACTTGGGGGTTTCTCCCTTGGTGTGTAAGTCATATTACTGGGTTTTCCAAGAATGGGAATGTACATATAGGTAATTCAAAACTATAGCCATTGTATAAAAGAACTGCCTCACTGAGAGAACCTGCTGAGATAGTATTCGTTCTCTATAGGAATGGCTGCACTCCATGCTCCCTGATGCCTGGACTGAGGGGAAAGTGATGGGCAACTAACACTGGGGCAGCCAATCCACAGTCTGACTAGCGGCCTATAGAGATGGTCTGGTATGTCTGCCTAAACAAGGAATAATGGTCATCAGCAAGGAGAAGCCCTCTTTTTGCTGTTTTGTTTTCCACATGTGGCATGTGGAATCTTAGTTCCATGACTGGGGATCGAACCTGTGCCCCTTGCAGTGGACGTGCAGAGCCCTAACCACTGGACTACCAGGGAATTCCCAAGCCCTCTTTTCTCCTGCGGATATAAATAGGGAAATTTATGAAAAGATGTAAATGGTAAAAAGAATGTATTTTTTAGCAGGGGCCATGAAGAGTCAAAGCTCTGGATAAGATGAAATTAGAAGTAAGTAGAAACCATAAAGTTAAAAAAAAAGAGACAGGTGAAGTAGACCAGAAGACTTCCATTTCTGGCAACATGCTGGATTAGACAACCTGAAAAACCTTCTGTATCACCTGGAAATACAAAACAACAAATACCAACTCGTATATACTTGTATATCAACTTGTGTATATACAAGCATACACATATGCATACATAAAAGCAATTTCTGGAAGCTAGAACCCAAGGAGAAAATGAAAACCAGAGGGTTAAGAGAGAATTTTTGTAGGAGTTGTCTGGGATATTTGCCGACTTTAGTATCCAAGGATTGGTTTTTAAACTATTTTAAATTAATTAACTTATTTTTGGCTGCATTGGGCCTTCGTTGCTGTGCGTGGGCTTTCTCTAGTTGCGGCGAGCGGGGGCTACTCTTCCTTGCGATGCTCGCCATGCTTCTCATTGCGGTGGCTGCTGTATCAGTTGAGGTACTGGCAGCAAACAGCTGGTACCCTGAAAATTCTAATTTGAAGAGATTATTAAAGGAGCTATTTATAAAGATGTGGGCAGATTTAGGGAAAGCAATGATGGTTATACAGGAACCCAAGGCTACAAAGCAGTGGCGGTGGAAGCTATTATCACCCCCAAACCTGAGAGGCAAGGAGAGAGTAACATTATGGGAGCTTGGGGAAAATCTCATGACCACATCACAGAATATGTGCTTTTTGTGTAGGGACGCAGTCAATCCACGGAGGGAGAGCCTGGGGAATAAGTACCCAATGTCACTCTAGTCTTTCCCTCCTGTTAGTGTCCTCTATGAGTTCAAACCAAGCAGGAGCCAACGGACAAGAATACATTGATCCAGTCTATTCTGCTCAGGACCAGTCTCCTGGAACACAGAGCCAGGTGGAGAAGGGCAGAAAGTAGATCTGGAGGGGCAAATGGACAATATTCAGTGCACCAGGTTACACCTAGGAAATGAAAGACAGTCCTCTACACCTATGGTTTCAAAGTGTGTTCCCTGAACAGCAACAGCAATATCACCAGGGACTTATGAGAAATGCAAATTCTCAGGCTCCACCCTAGACCTATCAGATCAGAATCAGTCATTGGGGGTGGACCCAGAAATCTGTGGTGATTCTGTTGCAAGCTAAACTATGATACCATCATCCCATATTCTCAAACACACAAAATGTGTCTGAGGCTTTTAGTTTTATCTCCCCCACCAGTTTGTCAGCCCTGCCTCTTCTGTGGTCCTGGCCCCAGGGCTGGGGACAGGATGTACTATTCCTGCTGGGGACATTCATCAGTCCAGACTCCCTGGCTTCTTCTTCAACTCTCATACTCCCCTTCGCAGTCCAAAGATCCTCCAAATGGATTATTTATGCACTCACTTTATTACCTAGGTCATTCAGGGCCTTGCCTTTTGACTCTCAAATGTTTTGAGTCTCAAAGCCTTTTTCTTGCACTTTTGTCTGCTAGAAGTTACAAAAATTTAACACTTTTAATAAGGACCAAACTCTGATCTGATTCAGGCAGCTGGAATGAGGGCTCAAAAAAAATTTTAAGGGGTTAGTGTTAGAAAGAGGGGTCTTTTAGAAGTCTTACTGTATGATCTTTTTCTGGAGGCAAAAATAGCTTTAGCTATTTCTTAAAGAGAGTTGAAAGTCACAAATTAAGAGAAATTGCTGGACCAAAAAGCACAATATTAAATAACCAAATATGATACTACACTATAATGGCAGAGGTGACCAGCTCTCTCTTGAATGGAGCTTGAGACAGATATTTGGTTCCTAATTCAAGAAGTTCCTCTCCTCTACTTTGAGGTATATTCACTTTTAAAAGTAAAAGAAATTTTAATATTAATTTTCTTATTTCAAAAGTAATATATATATGGTATCTAGTAAAAGATGGAATAAAAGGCACATTGATTCCATTTGCCTGATTAAAACATACTAATATAAATCAAAGTTAAGCTCTGTATACTTCCTCCATTTTCAATGAAACCAGAAAAGAGAGTCACTACCTTAAAATTCAGTCTCCAAAAAATATCTGCTCAAGGCAATGATTCTGAAATTAATAAAAAAAAATAAAGACATCCAAAATCTTTTACTCATATCTCTCTCCAGGTCTCAAGGAAGGGATAGATTTCTATGAGAGAGGAAACTCTGAGCTGCTGGGACGTAATGAATTATTCTTCCATTAGAACAGCAAACCAGCTTGGAAGAAATCTTCCTGTTACTGGGAATGACATCCATTCATTTACCTATAAGATAAAGAAAATAAGAGGGTCCACAAGAGTGCACCCCTCACAGTGGTGTTGTGAGGATTAGATGAGTTAACACACGTAAAGTGCTTGGCTTGATGGATGTGGTAGTAGGAACTCAGTTGATATTAGCCGTAACCACAGTTCATTGTGATGAAGAGTATGGACTCTGAAACTAGGCTGCGTGGGTTCAAATCCCAGCTCTGCTGCTTGTTAGGTATATGAATTTAGGCAAATTACTTAATCTCCTTGTATGTGGGTTTCCTCAGTGGGGATCACAATAGTACCTACCATATAGGGTTATTGGGAAAGTTAAAAGATGTAGAAGGATAGTTTATGTGTTAGGTATTTTTATTTATTAAAATCAAATAATGCATATTGTTGGACTTTTTGATGTTTCTGACATTGACCATTATAACTGCTATGATGGATATCTTTGTAAGTAAATCCTTGGACCTCCATTCCCTGAGCAGAATCACCCAGTTGAAGATATGTGCGGTTTAAGGGCTGTCACTTGTTACTAAAATATTCCAATAAGAATTTACTCTCTCATCAACGATGTATAGGTGTCCATTTCCTTGTATTCTGACTTTTACCAAGTTAAAATTCTTAAAAATATTTTCCGATTTGTAGGTTGAAAATGTGAATCCTGTAGAAAACTCACCCTCCCCTCCACTGGCTAACTGATTTCTAAAGGACTCAGGGAAGCAAAGTCTTAGATAATTCGAGCATTCTATGTTCCTGCATTCTCAGTTCCCTAAACCTTTTGAACCTAAATTATTCCCAAGTCTGCCATTTTTAAAGCAATGTAGTTTTAGCCAAGACATCTTGAAGACTTGGAAAGCGATGTCTGTTCTAAGAGGAGCCAATAGATATTTATTTCTCATTATTTTTAGGTAATGAAGAAAAGTTGAATTTTCGGGCCCAAATCTAGAAGCCATAATTCAAAACTATAAACTTCTTTGATTAGTTTTTTTTGCAAGAAATGATATGACAATCTTCTTTCCCTACAGAAAAAAAATTTTTTTAACATCTTTATTGGAGTAAGAAAATTTTTTTAAATGTACAAAAGTCTTCAGTAGTTTGGTTTTATTCCTTTTAGATAAACAGCCAAAAAGTTCAGAAGTCCAATCTAAAATTATTCTTGGTTTTCTTTTGCCAAAAGATCAGATTAAATATCGCATAAGAATAGGCTTTCTTGGAAGATTTCTGGTTCAGGACTTCCTGGCTTTGGCATGAAACGAGGACACCACAATATTACCAGTAGTTGACTTAGATTGGAGTTAAGCGGTACCTAGAAGTCTAGAATCGAAACACGATTTGCATCTTCTATCTGAATAACCCATAAGGCTTTATTTTTTTTTAATCTATATCTATACCAGTATCAGATTTAAAGAACATCTTGCTACCTAGAGACCTTAATTTAATAGTAACGAAAAACATTTAACGGCTTGAATGTACTTGTTTGTCTAAATGCTGTTTTTCAAGAAACAATTGTTGTGCTTAAGTAGAATACATACCCTTTAACCGCTTGATCATTACATTTCTTTTTCCATGCTTCTGTGTGGTATAATTTTTGCACTTTAAATAGTACACTATTAAGACATGTGGAGGCTATTTTTAACTGTATCATACCTATGGGTATTTGGTTTTTAAACATAATATGGTCTCTTAAAGAGTCTGGTATTGAAAAAACAAATTTAGAATAAAATTACTCTCTTAACCATATCCCTGAAATGGCTTGAATTCTAGCTGTGGATAAATCCTAGTTCCTTTAGAGGTTACCTCTCCCCCTTAGACCAGCTATTCCCAGCAATTAGACTGCCAGTGCACTCTTGCTGAACCTTCCTGCATTGATTTACAGGGTTTAGAATTAAGGAATTTTTCATGAAGGATGATTGCTGAGTGTTTCCTAAAGCCTCCAAGTGCTAGAAAGACTAAGTATTTTAAATTTAGTGTTTATAAGTTTTAATCCATACCAGATATTTAGATTTCTTTTTTCTATACTTTACATCAATTGTTTTCTAATTACTTACTTTAGATTTTTTTTTCTCTAGATGAAGCACACCAGTCTGAAAAGGCTACGTATTGCATGATTCCAACTATATGACATTCTGGAAAAGGCAAAACTATAGAGACAATAAAATGATTGGTGGTTGCTAGGGGTTTAAGGGAAGGGAAAGGGATGAATACATGAATCAAAGGGAATTTCTAGGGTAGCAAAACTATTCTGTATGATACTGTAATGGTAGATGCATGATATTAGGCATTTGAAAAAAAAACCCATAGAACTTTACAGCTCAAAGAGTGAACATATATGTATGAAAATTTTAAAAAGTTACTTAGGAGTTTGGGAGATCCAGGAAAGAATGCAGACTGGAAAAGAGAATATCTGTATTACAAAGGTATGACACAACCTCACTGAAGGGAAAGGGGGGTAAAAGATGCTGACCTAAATAACTTTGGAAACGAGTAGTCTATAAGACTAAAGGTGAAAGGCACTGCACATAAGTCCTATAATCTAGTTGATAAAGTTGCTTTTTATGGAGTTACAGGTAAACTATTCTGATACTGACATATGTATACTGGAATCGAAAAATTAAGTAAATGGATGGCAGATAGTGGGAATGAGATTTTTTCTTGTTGGAGTGGAATCTACAGATAAACTAGGAGAAGAGGCTAAAGTGATCCATGTGGTAATAGCTGAGAATTGGAGACGAACAGTATGAACCGATGTTTAGCTTTATATAGATACGGTTGATTACATACAGAAATATTTATAGATATTTGTATATACAAGGGTTAGTATATATACATGTGTTTCTTTGCTCTGTGAGGTGAGAGGGCCTAGAAGCGATATCCCAGTAGCAAAGAGCATATCCAGTGCCCAGATCTTGGTTTCTAATACCATTCTCCAATAAAAAGAACTAGAGCTCCTTGGAGAAATGGTTGATTCTACAGCTGGGGAAGGAAATATGCAAGATAAGCCTAGAGAATCTTGTGGTGCCAAAAAGTAATGAACTATTCACAGAAAACAAAAACAAAAAATAAACACAAATGGAGGTATGTCTAAGAAGTACAGGAGTCAAATAAAAATGCTTCCAATGGCCAAAGTGGTACAATATGAGTAATAAAATTAATAAAATAGTATTGGTTATAACCCAAGGTATACAGTAAATATCCATGAGTCTGTACTTATACAAATAAATGATTGAATAAATTAATAAGTGTGGAGAAGTGACAAATCTCCTGTGTAGAAGAATTCCAAATAATTTATGTAGATACTCTGCCCTCAAGGAGGGGAGCATAACCCTCCACTTTTTACGTGTGGTTTGTGCATAGTGACTTCCTTCCAAAGAGTACAGTATAAAAGGGGGGAGGGGCAGTGTAACGTTACAGTGGAGGAACCTGACAAATGCTACTTCAGCCAGGTGATGAAGGTCAACATCAACAGTCAGAAATCATGTTGATAGTATTTACCTTTGACATCATGTGATGAAAATGACACTTAACCTTTGTGATCTTCCTTCCCCAAATCCAAAACCCCAGTCTTTTTTTTTTTTTTAATTTATTTATTTATTTATTTTCACTGCGTTGGGTGTTTGTTGCTGCACGCAGGCTGTTCTCTAGTTGCAACGAGCAGGGGTTACTCTTCGTTGCGGTGGGCAGGCTTCTCATTGCGGTGGCTTCTCTTGTTGTGGAGCATGGGCTCTAGGTGCACGGGCTTCAGTAGTTGTGGCACGTGGGCTCAGTAGTTGTGGCTCACGGGCTTAGTTGCTCCATGGCTTGTGGGATCTTCCCGGCCCAGACCTTGATCCCGTGTCTCCTGCATTGGCAGGCAGATTCTTAACCACTGTGCCACTAGGGAAGCCCAAAACCTCAGTCTTATCATGAGAAAATGTCAAACAAATTCCCAAGAGGGACACCCTGAAAATACCTGACCAGTACTCCTCAAAACTGTCAAGGTCATCAAAAATAAGGAAAGTCTGAGAAACTGTCATAGTTAAAGAGAGGTGGCAATTAAACGTCATGTGACATCCTGGATGGGGCCCTGGAACAGAAAAAGAACATTAGACAAAGCTAAAGAAATCTGAATAAATTATGTACTTTATGTAATAATAATGTATCAATATTGGTTCATTAATAGCAACAAATATACCATATTAATATACACAAAGGGAAACTGGGTGTGGGATTATAGGAACTCTGTACAGTCTTCCAATTTCTTTGTAAATCTAAAACTATTCTAATAAAATAATGTCCACTTAAAGAATATTGTACAAGTAGCACACACTTTGATTAAAAAATGCATTGAAGCAATTGAGATGTATGGAAAGTATAAAATGAAAACTCCTTAGCCCCCTTTTCTGTTTTAGTCTCTAGTGATAACAATATTAATAATTTGGTTAGTATCTCATCTACTTTTCTAAAAATTTTCTGGTCGTACATAATATAAATGTGCGTGTGTGTAGGTATGTGTTTGCTTTTCTTATAGAAGTGGAATTGTATTAGGACATATTTTGTAATTTGCCGATTTTATTTGACAACATAATATGGACATTGTTCTATGAGGTATATGAATATCTATTTCGCTCTTTTAATGCCAGTATGATATTATATATTATGGATGTACTATGTATATGTACAAAATATGTCTAATTTTTGGCTGCTAGAACTAATGATGCAGTGCACACCTCAAGAATACATTCTTATCTATATCTGCCACATCAGTCTGTTTCTTAGAAGAAAAGCTTAAAGAATATAAAACTTCTCTCATTTCTTTGCACTATGATTTTGGATTTAGGTCTTGATTAGGGAGATTACAGAAATAGTTTTAATATATTATTTTCTATTATTCAATACTTTTCATTTTCATGTTAGGATGTTTAATTCATCTGGAAAGTATTCTTTGCAATTTATTGTTCTCCTAAATGGATATATTTTTTAATAACATCATTTATTGAATAGCTCACTATCCCCTGGGATTTGCAATGCTACTTCTTAAAATATACTAAACCCTTATATAAGCATGGAATTGCCTACTGTCATCATTTTATCCTATTATTTGTCTATTCCTTTATCATCAGAGTTTTAATTAATGTAGCCTTATACTATGTGTTTTTTATTTATTTATTTATTTTATTTATTTATTTTTGGCTGCATTGGGTCTTCGTTGCTGTGCACGGACTTTCTCTAGTTGCAGTGAGCGGGGGCTACTCTTTGTTGCCGTGCACGGGCTTCTCATTGTGGTGGCTTCTCTTGTTGCGGAGCCCGGTCTCTAGGCGCATGGGCTTCAGTAGCTGTGGCACGCGGGCTTCAGTAGTTGTGGCTCGCGGGCTCCAGAGCGCAGGCTCAGTAGTTGTGGTGCACGGGCTTAGTTGCTCCGCGGCACGTGGGATCTTCCCGGACCGGGGCACGAACCCGTGTCCCCTGCATCGGCAGGTGGACTCCCAACCACTGCGCCACCAGGGAAACCCTATAGTGTGTTTTGATAGCTAGTGAGGATGATTTTCTCCTTATTATTCCCCCTTTTATAAAATTTCTTCCTTATCACTTTGCAAGAAAAAATTAAGGATTAACTAACAACGTTATTTTCCATGTTTCATCTCTCTCCTTGTTCCCTTTCCTCCTCCTGTTCCTCTTCTTTCTCTTGCTCCTCCATCTCCACTTTCTTGCCTTCATTGTTGTTGATAAGTTTTGTCTAGCAGTTTTTGTTGGGTTGTTTACTTTGTTTTAATATTTGTGGGTGGCATTTTAAACAGGATCTTTTTGTAAACACTTTTCTTTTCAAATTGACTATTGTTATGAAACATTTGCAAAAGCTATTTATTTAATATTTATAATTTAACTGACTACCTTACTGAAAGCTATTTTATTAGTTCTAGTTTTGTTGTCTTACCCTTGGTTTTTCTATTTGGAAAATGATACCCAATTCAAATAAAGAAGATAATTAACTCTGCCCACAGAGTGAATCTTATGGCAAGAAACCCATCAATAAGAAGGGCACTATCCCAAATCCACTTAATTTACATATTCCTTTGAAGGTTGTTAGTTTAACCTATTAATTGATTTATTTTAGTGAAACATATTACATTAAAGCAATGGTGTTCATTTGTGTTTGTAATTATAATTAATTTTTTTCTGAATGTGGCATGAAGTCACTTTTCTAGACTAATGGGTGACTGTTTCATATGGAACCTACATTCTGATTAAATTTAAGTATTTACAAATGTTGGGCCAGAATTATGTAAATGATTTTAAACTTGTACCATTCTGTCCTGAGACAAGAGTCTGATTGTTATGAGAAAGCCTAGTTAAATCAAACTAACAGATTACCTTGATTAGAGCATAAGCACTTTGACAAATAAGATCTCATTTAATCCTCATAATAACCTTGTTAGTTTGATATTATTATTTTCTATTCTTCATAATTCCCAGGTAATCAAGTTAAGAAAGAGACAAAGTCAAACAACTCTTGGTACACATGTAATTCTTTAATTCATACAAATCTGGAATGGTTTTTTGCTTTGGGTAAAGGCAATAGATCTTCATTTGGTTGAGATTTTAAAGCCAGGAATCTACTTATATGTTTCAAAGTCAAATACTTTTGTCCTCCTCTCCCAGCAATGAGGGTTTTCAGTGGGGGCATGGTGGCATAGGGACCTAAGAGAAAGAGAATGGAGAGTTAAAAAGGGATGAAACAGGAAGAGGGCTGTTAGAAATGGGGACTCGGGAGCAGCTGGGGAGGAAAGTCTTGGTAAGTCATGGCAGGTTGGTCTCAATAAGCAAATATAGATGGGTAAAATTATGTATAGCGACTGGTAATGATGTCTAGTGATTGGGTAATGATGGGTAACATTTGATTCAGAGAGATTATGAGTCAATTGTAATGTAATATGTCTCAAATTTACTGCTATATGATGCTGAAAGACAACCACAGTTTTAGAAACTCTATTGCTGCCAATATTAATTAACATATAGAATTTCCTGTGCCTCCTTTCCAAATGATACTGCAACATTTCAACAGAAGCATTGCCTTGTATGTACCAGTACTCATCCTCTGTCATCTCTCTGTTGCCCTAAAACATTTTTGTTGATTCCTCGGAATAATTTAATAAGAGAATTCTTGGTGTTTATATTAAAACTCATTGTGTCTATTGATATGAAGACAGACACTACTGATATTAGTTAATATGTATTCAAATGTATCTGGGAATATGCATATTGGAGGAAAGGTGGTTGTTCTAGGAATTTTCCATGAACTGTGTTACTGTTCTTAAGGCATTTTGGTCTCAACAGTGAAGTCAAGATGGTGGCAAGATTTGTTATAGAACTTTTTCCAGAAATCGTCACTCCTGAGAAGTAAGAAGGAAAAACATAATAGAAACAGAAACACTTTATGGTGAAAGACACTTAACTAGAGATCATTAGAAAGTACAGTTGGGATGTGGAAAGCGTTCATTTTGTTCATTACCCAAGTACTGCTGGGCGCAAGAAACTGCATTATTACCATCAAAATCGTGTAATTCTACCCATTTAGGAAATTACAGATTAATTGCCATCTAGTCTTGTGCCTGTGTATTCATATATGTGTTTGTGTGTGTGTGTGTGTGTGTGTGTGTGTGTGTATGTGTGTGTTTCTCCACAGGAAAATTGACTTACAGATAGGAGTGTTACATTAGCATTCTTTTTTGTAGCATGTGGTTATGGGGACATATCCAAGGGTTAGGAGTTAAGGGTGAGGAGGTAAGATATAAGAAAGGTTTGTTGTTGGGCACTGCTTCATTAAAGTAGTCAAAAGGAGTCAGACTGGGACCTTCCTGGTGGCACTGTGTTAAGAATCTGCCTGCCAATGCAGGGGACACGGGTTCGAGCCCTGGTCCGGGAGGATCTCATATGCTGCAGAGCAATTAAGCCATGTGCCACAACTACTGAGCCTGCGCTCTAGAGCCCACGAGCCGCAACTACTGAGCCTGCATGCCACAACTACTGAAGCCCGTGTGCCTAGACGCCATGCTCTGCAACAAGAGACGCCATCACAATGAGAAGCCCAAGCACCGCAATGAAGAGTAGCCCTCGCTCACCACAACTAGAGAAAGCCCACGTGCAGCAACGATAACCTGAGGCAGCCAAAAATAAATAAATTTATGTTAAAAAAAAAAAAAAAGGAGTCAGACTTGGAAGGACTGATACCCAGAACCAAAACTGCTGGAAAGATGGTTCAGATGGTGAAGAGACAAATTCAACCTTATGCTCTGAGAGGCTGTCCAGTCCAGCAGAGTGAAGATAGCAGTTCTGACATCAACCACTTCAGACAAGTCAGCATCCGGGTGTTTGACCTGGAAGGTGAGTCAGAGGCTGTCAGCCTCGGGATGAGTATATGGGACCTCAGCTATGAAAAGGGGCTCAAGGTCAGAACTCTTTTCCACAGGATGGATGCTGGCCAGAACTGAGCATATTATCAAGCAAGAGATTCAGGCACAAGAAACGGCCAAAACTCAAATCTCAGAACCAGGATAAAAGCACTGGACTGCACTGGTGACATGATATTGAGTCCTTGAAAAATGGCTTCTTTCTGATTACATACTCAAGGCCAGAACTGACCTTAGAGATTTGATGTGGTCTAAGCATGCAGGATATAGATTCAGCTGAGGGGAGTGGAGGACAAGACAGATCCAGACATGGCACAGTTTGAGTTGAAGATTGTTTTATGTTGTTGTTTGTTTGTTTTACATATCAATGTATGATGAATGGTGAAGGCCATTTAGGGATGTATAATTCAATTATATATTCAATTTTAATTTTAAGGGGATGTATTTTATCAGGTTTGGCAATAAATTTATGCTTTCTTTATAAAATGAATTGGAGAGAGTTCCATCTTTTTCTACGGACTGGGATAGTTTAGTGATGTTGGAATAATTTAAAAATTTGGCCTTTTGCAGTGGCAAACTACTTTTCTTAGTATTTTGTACTTATTAAATTTATCTCTCATTTCTTAACAATTTGAGGAAATACACATAATCCACTTTCTTACACAAAAGGTATAAATTGGAAGGTTGAAAAATGGAAAAACAACGTTGAAGACTCACAAGAAAAGAGCAATTGAGTCAAGGCCAGACAGCATCTTGAGGGCTATTCTATAAATACTTTGGGGCTTTTCAAAGAAGCATTGCTTAAAGGGCAAAAATCCTGTCTTTTCTTTTGATTTTGACCTAAGCACTCTTTATCTAAATTACATGATAAATATAATTTATTTATATTTATTTAAATAATATGATTTTTTTGGGGGTAAAAAAACATTTTCAATCCTAGAAAAGCAAGGCTCTGGTAACCACAGTAACCTTGGCAATATATAAATGCAGTTCAGAATCACTAAAAGAAGGTGGGAGGTTCCACAGGTTTTAAATGATTTGTGAGTCATGGCTCCTTCTTATAATGGGATGACTTTGGCCAACTATATACATGTAAAAACAGGAAAATGACAATAGACTTTGCTTTTAGTAAAGTTTTAACAATAGATTCTTTCTATTTCTTAGATACATATACACACAGACATTTTCTGATGTTCAGAATCTAAAATATATATATGCATATTAACATAACATTTCATTTCTTTTTTAATACAGGAATTTAATACACGAAAAATTCTTCAATGCCAGTTATGTGCTATATTTATCATTGTCCATTAAAAAAAAAAATCTCTACATAGGCTCCTAGACTGAACATGAAAAGATACAGTTCATGTTTACTCTGGTTGAATTTAGGTAGGAAAATTTAACCCTAACATTACTTAAAGAGAGACTCTGGATTTATTAAACCAAATTTCTTAACACAAACTATATTAAATTTTGTTTAATTTTTTGGGGTGGCAAATTTAAAGCCTACTTTACTTTTAAAGTGAAGGAAACTATCAACAAACAAAAATGCCACCAACTGAATGAGAGAAGATATACACTTGACAAAGGGTTAATATCCAAAATACATAAAGAACTCACACAACTCAACATCAAGAAGCAAAAAATGCAATCAAAAAATGGGCAGAGGACCTGGATACACATTTTTCCAAAGAAGATATACAGATGGCTAACAGGCACATGAAAAGATGCTCAACATCACTAATCATCAGAGAAATGCAGATCAAAACCACAATGAAATGTTACCTCACAGGTGTCAGAATGGCTATTATCAAAAAGACAACAAATAACAAGAGTTGAGGACTTCCCTTGTGGTGCAGTGGTTAAGAATCCGTCTGCCAATGCAGGAGACACGGGTTCGAGCCCTGATCCAGGAAGATCCCACACGCCATGGAGCAACTAAGCCCATGCACCACAGCTACTGAAGCCCACATGCCTAGAGCCCATGCTCCGCAACAAGAGAAGCCTGCGCACAGCAACGACGATCCAATGCAGCCAAAAATAAACAAGTAAATAAATAAATTTTAAAAATTAAATAAAATAAAAGAGTTGGTGAGGATCTGAAGAAAAGAGAACCCTCATTGGTGGGAGTGTAAGTTGGTGGAGCCACTATGGAAAACAGTATGGAGAGCCCTCAAAAAATTAAAAATAGAATTACTATATGACCCAGCCATTACACTCCTTGGTATTTATCTGAAGAATGAAAACACTAATTCGACCAGATATATGCACACCTATATTCATTGCAACATTATTTACAATAGCCAAGATATGGAAGCAATATATATATGTGATGGAATATTACTTAGCCATAAAAATTTAGAATGAAATCTTGCCATTTGGAACAACATGGATGGACCTAGAGGGTATTATCCTAAGTGAAATAAGTCAGAGAGAGACACATAACTCTATGATTTTACTTATACATGGACTCTAAAAAACAAAACAAATGAACAAACATAACCAAACAGAAACAGAGTCCCAGATACAGAGAACTAACAGGTAGTTACCAGAGGGGAGTGGGCTGGGGGGTGGAGAGAAATAAATGAGGAAGATTAAGAGGTACAAACTTCCCGTTGCAAAATAAATGAGTCACAGGTATGAAATGTACAGAGTAAGGAATATATTCAATAATTATATAATATATTTATATGGTGACAGATGACAACTAGACTTATCATGGTGATCATTTTGAAATGTGTAAAAATATCGAATCACTATGTTGTGTACCAGGAACTAACATAGTGTTGTAGGTCAATTATATTTCAAAAACAAACAAAAAAGCTCATGGAAAAGAGATCAGATTTGTGGTTACCAGAGGTGAGGGGTGGGAGAAAGAGGGAACTGGATGAAGGTAGTCAATTATCTTATAACTGAAAAACTTTCAGTTATAAGATAATTACTAGGGATGTAATGCACAACATGATAAATGTAATGAACACGGCTGTGCTTTATATATGACAGTTGTTGAGAGAGTAAATCCTGAGCTCTCATCACAAGGAAAAATATACTTTTTTCTATTTCTTTAATGTTGTATCTACATGAAATGATGGATGTTCGCTAAACTTATTGTGGTAACTATTTCATGATGTACGTAAGTCAAATCATTATGCTGTACGCCTTAAGCTTATACAGTGCTATAAGTCAACTATATCTCAATAGAACTGGATGAAAAAATATACATATTTGCAAGGATTACAAGATATCACTTCACACCCATTAGAATGGCTATTACCAAACCAAACCAAACCAAACAAAAAAAAAAACCAGGAAAGAAGTGGTGTTGAGAGAATGTGGAGAAATTAGAACTCTGTAATTTTGAACTGTTTCTTAATTCTCCAAATCCTTCATTCCTGCTTTTCCCTCTACCCAGCACTGTGTGCCTTTCTCCCTTCTCTTTGCCAGAATGATTCCTATTAAATCTTTAAGACTGGACATAGTTGCTATTCTCTCCAGGGAAATATCTGAATATCACCCATACCTGCCCTTGCTTCTTTTGTTTTATTTCCCTAACACTCAAGCATTACTTACTATCAATGGACTTACCACTTTAAACTGTAACAATTATTTTGTCTCCAGAGGCTCCTCAAAGACTAGATTCATATTAGGTACAACTTTTTATACCTAACTTAAGAATGTTCTCAATGAAGTTTGTTGATATAAAAAAAAAAAACAAAGCATATTTTAATTAAACAAAACGAGAATCTTTTCAATATAAATAATGAGTTGAGGGAGGGCTTCCCTGGTGGCGCAGTGGTTGAGAGTCCGCCTGCCGATGCAGGGGACACGGGTTCGTGCCCCGGTCCGGGAAGATCCCACATGCCGCGGAGCGGCTGGGCCCGTGAGCCATGGCCGCTGAGCCTGCGCGTCCGGAGCCTGTGCTCCGCAACGGGAGAGGCCACGACATTGAGAGGCCTGCGTAACGCAAAAAAAAAAAAAAATAATAATGAGTTGAGGGAGAAAATAAAAACAGCTTTAAAATTTTCTCTGTGTTTTTAACTTGTATGTTACTCATAATACTACGAGATTTTCTGTGTGGAAAAGGCATAAGGCTGTGGTCTTGGGGATATGGATCTGTCAGCATAGCTAACTCAGGCACAGAACGAACAAGTCTTTTTTTTTTTTTGCTTTAAGGCAGTTTCAATTTAGAAAGGAGTTGTATATATTGCTTGCTTTGTCTTTATCGTTCATATTGCCAAACTTGGGTTATGATTTCCTTGAAGAAGACAGAAAAGTGAAATACACAATTAAAATGCATTTTCTAAACAAGACTTAAAAACAGATTTTGTATATTATATGTACTTTTTACTTGAGAAACAAAAGGCTGAAGCCACTTGACGATATAGATATTTCTATTTTGATTCTTTGTCCGTAAATTCCACGATTTAGGAGTTGCACACATATTTTTTTAATAATACTCTCAAGCAAACCATTTTTAACCAGTCAGAAAACACTTTTAAAGGGACATACTTCTTTTGGATTTGAACAATGTTTTGCACGTGGACATTGCCTGTAGTGTTGAGCCTCTGAATGTGTTATTCAGGTTAATATAAACTTTGTGTTAAATGTGATTTATGTTTAGGAGCTAGGCATAAGCTCAATTTGACTTCCTCTAAAAATCTATACAGTATAAAGTATATACTCTTTATATATCTTCTGTATATAGCACAATTAAAAAATAATTTAAAAAATAATTGAAAGACAACTGTGCTCTTCTTCCGCAGAGTGGATATTGTTGGTTATTTTCTCAGTATCTATTGTCCTACCTAAGAATCCTTCCTCAGAAAGCCCTGATATTCATGTACGTATCCACCGCTCTCCTGGGAAGCCCCAGAGCTTCAAAGAAAGCTCATGTCTGGTCCAAGGTAATCCCATTATACTTGTCACAGGAATGGGTTGAAACCCAGGGCTAAACCAATGAGGCCACAGTAATTATTTCACTTATGACATGTGATCTAATTTGGGCCCATGACCTATGAGGAAAGATTGCTGAGGTCTCCTGAGAAAGACTAATGTGAGGCCTAGAACTTCTGTAGAGCCATTCAGCTACCAATGTGTGGATGCAGCTCACACACAGGGGCACAGCTAAGACACAGCAAAGAAATGGAGACTCAGTTGCTAGGTTAAGCCAATTCTATCACTTGCTCTGCCTCCGAAATTCATTATGTAAATGTCCACATGGCCTAAGCCAGTTTGCATTTTCTCATCAAAAACGTCCTGAACTCATACACTTACAGATGCAGAAACCACCCATCTCAGATTTTCACCTTAGTTCTATTCCCTCCAAATGAATTATTTTTAAGAAAGATAATTCAGTAAGTGTCAAATTAAATATGATTTATTTTTAAACATGTTAAGTGCTGATATATCTATATAAATCATAAGAATCATTTGTCAGACCATCTAGTTTGATTTGGGATTTGAAAAGTATGACCTCCAATTTTGGGCTAACTTATTGGTATGATACTTTCCAATTTTGGTAAGATATTGGAAGCACAGCTTCAGAAAATCATTAAAACATTTTCCCATATATTAATGGTTTGTGGTATCCTTGCTTCAGTCCATCATGAAACAACTACTTTTATATTGTAGCTCCCTTACTGTTCTTCCAATCAGAGTTTCATTAATGGAAGCTACTGTTGAGTAGTGAACAATTTTTTGTACACGTTTAGCTGAACTTTTTCATCCATTCAACATTAGATTATTATTATTTTTTAGTAGACTACCCAGTCTGGGCCAGCACTATGCTAGCCATTGGTATTAGCCATGTTGCAGATACAGACCCTGATGTCTAGGGGCTTATTCATTTGTGATTTAGACAGAAAAGGAAGTGAGCAATAATTCAAAGTGATAAGAACACTATGGGGATAAGTATAGGGTCTTATGAAAACACCTGGTGGGTGACATGTAATCCAGACTTGGGTATTCAGAGAAAGAGACTCAGAAAAAGTGCTATCTAAGCTGAGACAGAAAGGTCAAGTAGGAAATAGGCATTTTAACCATGTGAAGTTCTCAGAGGAAAAAGGAAGGTATAGAAGTGGGGTTCTTGGTGGAGGAACAGTACAGAGGCACAGAAAGAGGAGAGAACATAGCACAACTGTGAGTAATTCAAGTTGTTGGGACATACGTAGAGCATCCTCATGTCATCAGAGGCCTGGTGATGAAGGGTCTTGGAGACCTGTTAATAAATTTCGAGTTTATTCAGAGAACAATGTGAAACTTAAAGAGGAAGAAACTTAAAGAGGAAGAAACTTTTAAACAGGATGAGTGAGAGGATTTACTTTTTACCACAATCACCCAAGAGGCATCTAGATTAGAGGCAGAGAGACCAGTAAGAAAGTGTTTGCAGTGATTTGAACAAGAAACAATGGTGGCTTGAGTTCTTTCAGGAAGAACAATTAACAGGATTTAGTGATTAATTGGGTATTGTGGAAGGTTAGGGTGCTAACTTATATTGATAGGTGTCAGATCCCACAAGATGTACTTCCATGGAATGCCTTTTGATTTGAACAGGAGTTTTATTCATAAAGTTATTAAGATATCTATACTCCAGGAGACGGAGCATGCAGAGAACTGCCATATCAATATAATAAGCTGACTCCATCTTCAGAGTAATTGAAAAAAAGAGTCTTGTGTCTGAGCACAGGTGGACTGGGCAGAAGACAAACAAGAAAGTATGAGTCTCATCCCCAGGCCTTCTAATTATCACAATCTTATCAGTGCTCTGAGGGCTGAGACAGAAGTGACACTTGGCACAAATCCACAATGGATTAGTAGCTATGCATGTGGTTTTGAACTTCAGAATAACAGTGAGGTAATCACTGTTAGGACATTTTAAAGTAATAGAAAATGGGAAAATGTGAATTTCAATTTATAATGAAAGGCATTTGAATTAAGGCTGTGTCGGAGTACTTGTAATCTGAGGACATTTTGAGAGAAAAGGGGAAAACTAAAGACAGAAGGTATAAACTCAAAAGCAATTTGCTCAAATGAACTAAGACGCAACAAAGGAAAAGGGAGAGGTTAATACGTTCTTATACTGAATTTCTGTTGCTTTTGTATGGCAGTGCATCCTTGTAGTAGGTTGGTTTTTCTTGTTTTTTTCTTCAGTATGTATTCTCTAAGTATAAGGGGAAAGGAAGAGAAAATAAATAGCCTCCTTCCAAAAAAAAAAAAAATTATGGTAACAATATTTTGCTACTCAATCTCTTAACAAACTGCTAAAAAATAAACCCACCCAAACCAAAACAAAACAAAACAATAAGCATGTGAATTCTGTTATAGCCATACATAAAACCCTTTTTTTTCCAAGATGAAATATTCTACACTTCACGTATTATTTTCTACTACTTACAGTCTGAAAAGGAAAATAACAAAAGGTGATCCCTACAAAAATTTGACCTTCAAGCTAAAATCTATTTTTTTTAGATTAGTTGAGATTTTAACTTTTGATTATAAAATATAAACACATACCGAAAAGACACATGGAAGAAAATTGTTAAATTCAATGATTTATTACAAAGTGAGCATCCTGTAATCATGATCTAGGAAGAAATAGAAAATTGCCAGGACCCTGAAACGTTCTTTGTGTCACTATCCCTTACTTCCTTCTCCCCCAAATCTCCATATAATTTTATAATAATCATATTCATGCATATCCTTATAGTTATACCACATACAGATGCACCCTTTAATGCTATAGTTTATTGCCAGGTTTTTGACATTTATGTAAATGGAATCGTCGAGTATGTGTTCTTTTAGTTTGGAGTGTTTCATTCCACATTATGTTTGCAAGGTTCATCCACAGTATTGTTTGCAGTTGTATATTCATACAGTTAATAATAATTGAATGGATATACCTGAATTTGATGGGCTTTTGGGTTGTTTCCATTTTGGGGTTATCAGAAACAATGCTACTGTAACACCCTTGTGCAAGTCTCTTGGGGTGCATGCACTCATTTCCATTGCATGTATACATAGGAGTGGAATTGCTGAGTCAATAGATTATGTGTAAGTTCAGCTTTAGTGATTAGTGCCAAACAGTTTTCCAAGGGGTTATACCAATTTACACTCCTATCATCAGATTACGAGGATTCCATCTGCCCTACCTCCTCACCAACACTTGTGACTGCCGGTCATTTTCTTTTTAGCAGTTATTGTTGGTATGTAGTGCTTCCTCGTTTTGTTTGTTTGTTTTTCTTATTTTTATTTATTTATTTTGGCCACACCATGCAGCTTGTGGGATCTTATTTCCCCGACCAGGGATTGAACCCTGGGCCGCAGCAGTGAAAGCACCGAATTCTAACCACTAGGCCACCCCCTCATTTTGGTTTTATTTACATTTTCCTGATTACTAATGTAATTGAGCACTTTTTCATGTTTATTAAGCACTTTGGATTTTCTCTTCTTGGTAGTGCCTATTCAAATCTCTTGCCCATTTTTCTATTGAGATGTCTTTTTCTTATTGATCTGTTGGCGGCTTCTTATACGATAGATTCGATATGTGAGCCCTTTGTCATGTACGTGTATTACATATGCTGTCTCCCAGTGTGTGGCTCATCTCTTTACTCTTAAGAGTAATTTTTGATAAAGAGAGGTTGTTGATCTTAATATACTCCATTTTATCTAGCTTTTCCTTTATGATTAGTGCATTTTTTGCCATTTGAAAAGTTTTTCCTTACTTTAAGCTTAGGAAAATATTCTCTTAAAGTATCTTTTAGAATGTTTGTTATTATTTACTTTTCACATTTAGGTATAAAATCTATATGGAATTTATTTCTGTGTATGTATGAGGTAGAGGGTAACTTCCATTTTTAATATTGGTATTAATTGTCCCAGCACATTTCACTCTCCCCTACTCTACAGAGCTAACCTTCTCATAAATCAGCAGTGTGTTTATGCAGAAGTCTGTTTATGTGATTCCCATTCTAATTCATTGCCTTAATGTATCCTTGCTCCAATAACTATTTTAATTACACATTATTATCATTGTTACATACAGTCAATATTCATTTAGACTTACCCATATGTTTGCCCTTTCAATTGCTCTCTGTTCCGCTCTGCATCCCAAACTTCCATCTGAACTTATTTTCCTTCTGCCTGCTAATTATCTTTTTTGTCCAAGTCCTCAGGAGAGGAATTCTCTCAATTTCTGTCTATCTGAAAAATATTTGTTTCTCCTTCATTCTTGATGTATATTTTTGTTGGGTATAAAATTACACATTAGCAGTTATTCTTTTTTTTAATATAAATTTATTTTATTTATTTATTTTTGGCTGCATTGGGTCTTCATTGCCGTGCACAGGCTTTCTCTAGTTGTGAGCGTGGGTACTCTTTGTTGTGGTGCGCCGGCTTCTCATTGCGGTGGCTTCTCTTGTTGCGGAGCACAGGCTCTAGATGCTTGGGCTTCAGTAGTTGTGGCATGCAAGTTTCAGTAGTTGTGGCTTGCGGGCTCTAGAGCGCAGTCTCAGTAGTTGTGGCACATGGGATTGTTGCTCTACGGCATGTGGAATCTTCCCGGACCAAGGCTCGAACCCGTGTCCCCTACATTGACAGGCAGATTCTTAACCACTGCACCACCAGGGAAGTCCCAGCAGTTGTTATTCTCAACCCCATAGTTATTCCACTCTCTTGTTTTTATTTTTTTTCCTATTGAGAAGATGGCTTTCTAATTATTTCTCCATTGAAGAGAGTCTGTCTTTTTTTTTTTTTTTGGAAGGGAGAAGGTTTCAGTGAGTTTGCTATAATACACCTAGGTATAAATTTCTTTTATCCTGCTTAGGGTTTGTAGAGATTCTAGAAAATTCTCATCAATTATTTCTTCAATTATTTCCTCTTTCCATATTTTCTCTCTCCTCTATGCCTGATGTTTGAAATGCATATTAGAATTCTCACTGTTATCTCTAAATCTTGTATCTACTATTCTATAGTTTTTCTCTCTCTCTCTCTTTTTCTAATTTATTCTAGATATTTTTCTCTTATTTTATAACTACTAATTCTGTTTTAGCCTGGCCCAATCTGCTGTTATTACCTGTGCATTAGTTTTGTAATCCTGGTAAATGTTATTTAAATTCCAAAATTTCCATTTACTTGTTTCTTTTAACTTCTAGCTCCAATTCTCAATCTTGTCTGTTATTTGTTTAAACACAGAAAACATAGTTATTTTACAGTCTGTGTCTTATATCTCCATATAGCATCAATATCTGGAGACCTTCTGGATCTGTTTCTTGCTTTCGTTTCTGCTGATTTCCTTGAATGTGTTATTTTCTCCTAGTGTGACGAGTTACTTTTCATTGTGTGCTAGAAATTGATTTTGCAATATTTATACAGAAATCATTTGAGGCTTAATGTGTTGTTATTTTTCTCCAGAGAGAATTTACGTTTGCTTTTGCCACGTGCCTGGACAGTACTGGCAATGTGAAATTCACCCAGTCCTATTTCAAGAATTTCATAATTTAAAGCTATATTTCAGCCACAGTGGAGGTCTCCTTCCTTTTAGTTCACCTTAAGGTACAGCCAAGACAAATCAAGGAGCATCACCAGGACCCCATCATTCTGATAGGCTCTAACTCCAATTCCTGATCCTAGTTTACTAAAAGTATAGCTCAGCCTCACAACTGCACCTTCCAGAATCAGGAAATGTTTCTAGGGATAAAAAACGGCTTCGAATGTCAGACTCACTTTTCCAGGCTCCTATACTCTCCCATATTCTGTCCTAATAATTCTTCGCTATGTTGGTAGACTTCCCTTTCCTTTAAGCATATCTCTAAAAACATTTTGTCCTGTTTTCTAGTTTTCTTTATGTTGGAGGGTTGGTTGGAATTACCTGTGTTTGGAGCAGAGTGGTTCTTCTAAGTATGTACTAATTGCCTCATCTTTTTAAGAAAAGCACATTTATTAAGAAGTAAAATTATGAATACTTCATAACTTAACTCAAAGCTGGGGAAGTGGTGTAAATAATTTGGGGGATATTATGAAATATGACGTTTTTTGATTCTGACCTAATCATTTTATTCACTGTATTCTTTTCTTTGTTTTATTAAAGCTACTAACAAAATATAACTGGAAACTCTATAAGGGAAGTCACTGCTAGCTGAATGAATAAGAGCTTGGAAAGTATGCTTTCAACTGGCAACAGAGGGAAAGAAAATGTCGGATTGTAACTAAAATGCCTTTAGGATTCTAGACGGAGCCAGGATTTTAAATGCACAATTTGGTTGACATGCGAAGGGAAAAAAAAGGTATTATGGTAAATTATGTTTTCCTGACTACAAATTCTGAGGCTTTATTAGTTGTGGGTTAGATGTAAGACAAGAGAGGTAGAGAGAATATTTTGTATTTGCTCTAGAAATAGAGCAAAGCAAGAAAATCATAGTAGTCAAGTGGAATCGTTCGATAGGGGATTTAAAGTTGATATGAGCTATACAGCACTTAAATACCAAAATGGCTTTCATTTTTTCTGTCTGGCTATAGGCCAGAATTGCAAAGTGAAAACAGGATGGTAAACTATCTTAGAATTTGCTAACTAAATTCTCGATTGTTTCTCATTAGCACTGTAGTCGGCTTTCTCCCCATTCTTATCTTGTGATAAAATTTAATTAGATCAAGACACAAGTTATGATGACTAGGCTCATTTGCTTTTTGCTTGTAGAATAAAAGCGGCAGAGAAAGAGCTGTAGTTTCAGGAGAAGAGTTAGAAAATCATCAGCTGGCAATCTTTCATACTTCCTTGTCTTGGACGATATTTAAGATTCTTTAAGAATTCTACACCTAAGGGATTAAAGTGACTGAAGTGATAGGAAGGAACAATGCATGGCTGACAGCAAGTGCTGCATGTTTTATACAAAGGAAAGTAAGTAGTAATGTAGTTTGAGAGCCTACTGGGCTCTGTCCAGATCTGCGTACCCAGGGCTTTGGCTTCGGTCAATGTGGTAGACCAGATACTGTGAAGGACTCTTCTCGGGAGAAAAAAATGAGATCCACATAAAACATTTTAATCAGATCTCTGGGCTTGCAGGAAATAATAAAAACTAAAGAAGCTGCCACATGGAAGCGAAAACACAAAAATACCTTCTGAAAATGGAATCATAAATAATCTCAAAAGTAACTTAGCCTTAAAGATGTATGTTTATATTAGTGCTGCACTGGAATTAATAACAAACATAAAGTAACTAGGTAAAAATCTTTAAATAAACCAAAATGAATTTTGCCTCATTAACTCTCATGTGGTGGTCTGTGCACCACATTACATTCTCTCAGCCCTACCTCTTCTCCAGTCATTGATGTGGTGACCAGTTCCATATGAGACGTAATCAGATTTGTGCAAGTGCACCCTTGTCAGGATGCAGACCCTATGGCTCCTACTTCTTGCTTCCTGCCTTGGAACTTCTCTGGCACCACGGCAAAGGAACCCACTTGGTATTCATGAATCCACTACTTGGGGTAGTTTGTACCTATGGTAACCCGTTTGACTAATAGAAATAATTTGAATGCAGTCAAATTTATCAATTTTTATAGCTAATTTTTTTCTGTCTTATTTCATAAAAATTTCCCATATCTAAAGGTTTGATCTTCTCTTATATTGTCTTCTAAAATTTAAAAGTTTGTCTTCCACCTTTAAGTCTTTAATCTACTGGAATTATTATTTGGGGAGGAGATGGCTATGGCATAGAGTAGGGATCTAATTTTATTTTATTTTTTTCATGACCATTTGTCCTAGCCCTCCATATGAGTCTTAATCTGGGATTTTCATTCTGTTCAATGGGTAAATTTATCTATCTCTGCTCTAGTACTACAGTGTGTTAATCAATTTCATTTTATAACAGAGCTTGATAGCTGGTAGCACTATCTCCTTCTTTATTCTTTTTGCTTAGTTTCTTAAACATCTTGGCTTTTCTTGGGTCTTTGCTCTTCCATATAAATTTTAGAATTATTTATCAAATTATTGAAAAAGAACTGCTTACGGTTTCTAATTGGATTTATAATTTGTGGGAGATAATTTATATTTGGGGTCTTCATAATCTTGAACATGAGCTATATTTTTAAGTATTTAGGTATTTTTTTAAAGTGTCAACTATAAATGATATCTTTTCATGGATTATACTTTATAATGTTATCTTCTAGCAAATAATAATGCAATTCTCTTCGTATATTGATCTTGTACCTAGCTACCTGGCTACAAACTCTTACTATTCTTATATTTTATCTGTATGTTCTTTGTTTTCTAGGTAGATAATCATGTCATATGCAAATAATAAAAATATTTTCTTTCATATACTTAGAACATTGAGTTTGGCCATATGACTTGTTTCTTTCCAGTGGGATATTATTGAACATCATGGGAGCAGAGACTTAAAATATGGATGCACAATTGGGCTCATCTTCTGAACTCCTGTCTTTAGCCATGAGAAGCCCCTGTCTTGAATAACCATTGGTCCAAAGAAGATGAAAGACATGAGTTACAGATCTGTATTCAATCCACAGCTTGGAGTAAGCCCAGTAAAGCCCAGACTACATCAGCCAAACCTCAGCAAAGTGAGAAATAAATGCTTATTGCGGCATGTCACTGAGATTATGTGGCTGTTTGTGGCAGTAGCAGATTGATACAATATTTAACCCTGAGTCATGGGAGAGTGCTCCTATGTCAATAAATATTTCCAACCAACCTTACAATCTACTTCCCTTTATATTCTGCCCTTTCTAGTTCTACATTCTTAAAAGCCATTCTCACATATCGTCTCCTGGTTCCTGCCTGTATATTTTCAGTTTAGCCGTCTTTTGTGTGAGCTATTTTCTTCCAAAGCAGTGACTTTATTTCCCCATTTGGGCTATGCTGAGACTTGACTCTATTTTTTGTCCTGTAGACAATAAGTGATGAAGGGGTAGATCTTGAGGAAGATAAGCATCATCTTGTAAGGCACTTGCCTCAGGTAAGGCTTCTGCAGGAAAGGTAAGGCTGCTTTCCTCTCTCAAAGGGGAAAGGACTTTTGCCAGTTAGTGGATTCAGTGGATTCTGGGTGTTTAAGATTCTCAGGCTCATCCACCTAAATGTCCCCATTATGGATTGCTGAGTCCCACTCTTTTGCTCTTCTTGACTTTAACAGAGGAAACTGTCAAGGCTGTATATTAAGTCTTCTTTGTAGTTTTGCCACCCTTATCGTTAAGAAATGAATTGAAGCACAAGAAGTGTCTGACATAAGTGCTTACTATGAATTGGCACTTGATTAACTTTCTTACATGCTTTGGCTTAATCCAGTCAATATGTTTGGAGTATGGATAGCTATTATCCTCATTTTTTAATTGAGGAAAATAAAGCTTATAGAGATGAAGTAACTGTACAAGGTTTCAGCCAACAATGGCAGAGCCCCAGTTTGAAGAATCAGGTCTATTTGACTTCAAAGCCCACGTGACGGTGTATGGTATGACCATGGACATGAAAATGAATGGAGTACCAAAATAGTTTCTTATTTTCCAAAGTTTTTTTTTAACCAAAAATAATTTAAATAAGAAAATTTAATTGCATGTGTTTTGAGAAAAAATATCACCTTTAGAAGCTGGCAAGGTTAAAAGAGCCAGAAATTATGAGAGATATAACACAGGTTGACAGGGATAGTTATTCACATGGTAGGAAAAACATTGATTCCTGAACAACCATTAAGTTCCAGACATTATTCTAGGTGCTTCCTACATGCATCTGCTTGGGAATTTCCTGGTGGTCCAGTGGTTAGGACTCTGCGCTTCCACTGCAGGGGACCTGGGTTCCATCCCTGGTCGGGGAACTAAAGATTCCTCAAGCCTTGTGGCGCATCCAAAAAAAAAGACAAAATGCATCTTGCCCATACTCCACTGTTCTAGGCATTTCCCAGAGCTGGTAAGTGATTTGGGCTCAGCTCTGGCTTCCTACCTATGTCTTCTCTACTGGACCATGTTTATCAAGTGTGCTACATGGACCAGCATCATTAGCATCACCTGACAGATTGTTAGAGATGCAGCGTTTCAGGCCCAACGCAGGCTTTCTGAATCAGAACCTGCATTTTACCAAGCTTGCCAGGTAGGTCCTATGCACATTATACTTTGAGAAGCACTGCATTTTTGCATATAATCTCTGAACACATGTATACTGGGAGGACTTTAAAAAGTTTAACAATGGACCCTCAGGAAATTGATCTTAAAAGAAGCTTGATAAATAGCAATACCTTAAACTTTCAGTGGTCTTAAAACAAGATCTAAATGGAGCTTAGTTTTATGAAAATTCTGGCTAATTTTGTGTCTAGCTCTTTCTTTCATCCATACCAGAAAACCTCGATTATTTCAATAAGGTATAGTGAAAGATGTTTATTAAGAAGCCCCTGTATACTGAACATAGTTGTAAGTAAGACTAAAAAATAAGACAAGTTCCATATCCTTAAGGAGCTTTTTCTATAAATATAAAAAACAAAAAAACCCCAATGAAACCAAAATAACAGAACATGGAAAAAAACAACAAAAAAGTACATAAACAAGGATCTAGAATAAAAGTAGGCATACAACAGAGATATTTGTTTTATGGGAACTGCTGAAGGTGTCAGTGACCAGAGCTATATGAGTTTAGGTTATAAGGCTTCCTGCAAATGTGATTCTAGTCAGTGTTTTGAGGGAAGAAGAACTGTGGTTCATAAGGAAGTGAATACCAAGGTATTTATTAAGTAGAAATGGCAAGAAATATTTGCTTGGAGATGGGGCCAAGAAAACCATGATTCGTTATGTAGAAGTGAAGATATTTGCCCAGAGAACAAAGGATGAGTTGAGCGAGGGGTCTATATTTGACTGAATGTATCAAGCATTGGAAAAGAAAAAAGGAATAGTGGAGAAGACAAAGAAGGGAAGAGGGGAAGAATACTGTATATACAAGTATTAGTCTGGGTTCCCCAAAGAAAGAGAACCAATAAGATGGAGAGAGAGAGGGAGAGAGGGATTCATTGTAGGGAATTGGTCCATAAAATTATGGGGTTGGCAAGTGCAAAATTTGCAGGGCAGGCTGGAAGGATAGAAATTCTGGCAAGAGTTGATGTTTTAGTCTTGGGTATGTAGGCAACTTGAAGGCAAAATTCCTTCCTCTTATAGTGACCTCATTTTTTTTCTTAAGGTCTTCAACTGGTTGAATAAAGGCCTCCCATATTATGGAAAGTAAGTGCTTTACTCAAAGTATACTAATTTAAATATTAATCACATATAAAAAAGCACTACAAAGCAACATCTAGACTGGTGTTTGACCAAACAGCTACACACCATGACTTAGACAAGCTGACACACAAATTAACCATTGCAACGTATACAAAGGCACTAAAATTGACTAAGGTGTCCTTTCAGGGCTAGTGGAATAGGGTGATTAGAGCCAACATTTCTACCAATGTCTGCAGTGCAGGGTGTGGCCAAAGAGGTTGAACTGATTATTGTTATAATTAGAAAATGTTTTTAACTGAATTTTGACTATTAGGTTGGTATTAATAGATATTCAGTGTCAGTATCACAGAAGTTGACACGACATCCACCATGTTATTTAGCAAAATTAGAGTTCTTTATTCAGTTCTGGACACCATGATTTGAACAAAGTAGTGTTCATCAAGAATAGAATAGAATGTCCAAAATAGTTCACTCTTGAAATAAGAGGGTTTAGGTTGATTGTAAAGATAACACAAGAGGAAGTTAAACTTATTCTACGTTGCTCCAGAGTACTGATTAGGATCCATGGGTAGGAAAGATATCATATAAGTAGAACTTCCTGACAAGCAGAACTTTATAGTTGCTGAGCCACCTATCTAGAAAAGCATTCCTGGAAGCACTGAGCTGCATCTAGCTTACACTCTCACAGAGGTAGCATGGAAGAGATTCCTGGGTAGGATTTTTGTTGTCTATTCTGCCGCTAAGATGCTGTGATTCAAAGGCAGTTCTTTCTTAGTCCTTTTGCTGCCAGTTCCATGGCTAAATAAATATTTGCATATGAACTATGTAAAAAGGAACCAGAAAACTTTGGGGGCATTTATCTGCTCTTTTGATCTCTGTGTTTGCTTTTAGATCAGCATTTAGGAAAGCGAGTAAAGTGGTAGATCTATGGGTAATTTTTATTTTCTTTATGCTTTTCTGTATTTTTCCAAATTTTCTACAGTGAATGTGTATTAATGTTATTTTTAACAAAGCAAAGGGAGTGGGTACAAGGCTACAGTCTACTTTATGTTGACCACAAATGAGCCCGTGTATAGAAGCCTTTCCGGCCCTTAGAATAGTGCAGGGGTCTGTGAGACAGTAGCCGGGAGACAAGAGGAGCCAGAACTTTGCGTAACCTCTTATTTTTTTAAAAAAGTCTCATCGTGGTTTTGAACAGTATTTTTTAGCATACAGCTATTCCAGGCCTCCTATTTTCTAGCAGATTTATAACACCAAAATCAACATGTGATTTTGCTTTCCTTTCTTAAGTTGGAAATGTCCAAAACTCAATGTCCCAGGGTGTGTCAAGGAAGTAAAACTAGAGGGTGGTAGAGACTCTGCTCAATGTTCCCTTTTCTGTAATATGACAGTAAGTCCAGGCACTAGATAGGGCCCAGCCTCTGCAGACTTCAGTAAAGTATAGTTGGAATATGGAACTTAGCAGAGGAGAAAGCTTCTAGGGGAAGGAAGATCGCTCATTTGAATGCGTCTTTTCCCATTGGAGAGATCACCGACCAGATATGGGAACTCATTCTGAGGAAGCAAGTGGGCTATATTCTTAGACCAAGGGCTTTGTATCCCACTCTACTGCAGTTTAACTCTGCAAACTCTTCCCCTAAGGATGGGCAACAACATGTCGCTTTTAGCTCCTGTTTTCTTTTGAAAGAGATCCTGCTGGAGATACAGGGACATAAGACTTGAGCATTAATATCTAGTAGAATTTACTGTTGACTACATGTTCATAAATCCCAAAAAAGACTTCCAGCAAGAGACTGTATTAAGACTTGAGAGAGCTACTGGCACTAGAATTTTGAAACTTTTCTTAAGAACAGCAAGGTGCCCCAACTGGTCAACTAAAAGTTGGCTGTGACTTTTCAAGCTCTCTATCTCAGCATCAAATGAAACTGAATAGTAATTGGTCAATAAACTCAATCTTGTTCTTTTGATCCATCAGAAAATGCCAAGCTAAAGTTTCTTTCATTTATCATTTATGTAATACATTACAAAGCATGTATTCAAATTTTGAAAAAATTATTCAAGACTTTTCTTAATTATGAACATGATGAGGCATTAAAAGAATAAATCAGATTGGAAAATTTAATAACATTGCCATGATTGGAGCTGAAGAGAGCAATGTCTGTACTTTCTCTGGTGTAAGGATGGACTAAGTGTTTCCATGCTGAGGCTAAGACCCATATGCCAACCAGAGGGTGAGCTTTAGGAAGGGTAGAGGTGGAGCAGGGGGTGAAGTACTTGTAACTCTCCCTCTGTCTTACTTCTGATGTGGCTTGAGGTTAGAATCTGTGATATTACTTTTGTTGCCTAGTTTACTGTTGATGGTTTTGATAATATAGATTAATCTATACAGACAAAATTGTTGTGAGGATTAAATTCATTAATATATATAAAGTGCTTAAAACATGGCCTGTCATATAAATGTTCAATAAATTTTTAGCTATCATTGTTGACACAATCCAGTTATCAATGCCTTTCCAGTCTTTCTTCACAGTTGAATAACTTGTTTTTTTTTTTTTTTTATCTTGGATGTTTATATTTAAATCTGGAAGAAAAGTGACCAAGAGAAGAAAGCATAGAGGAAAAGGAGGATAAAGATTTGCCCTAAATGTAAGATTTTCTTTGCAGAGTGTGATTGCTGCTTTTAAAATGCATTTTTCCAGTTTTGTTGAGAAATAATTGATATACATCACTGTGTAAGTTTAAGGTATATAGCAGGATAGTTTGATTTACATATACTGTGAAATGATTACCACAACAGGTTCAAATAACATCTATCTTCTCATATAAATACAATGAAGAAAATAATTTTTCTCTTTGTGATGAGAACTCTTAGGATTTATTCTTTTAACAACTTTCCTATATATCATATAGCAGTGTTAGCTATAGTCATTGTGTTGTACATTCCAGCCATAGTATTTATTTATTTTATAAGTGAAAGTTTATACCTTTGACCACCTTCCCCCAATTTTCCCTTCCCCCACCTTCCACCTCCGGTAACAAGTCATCTGTTTTTTTATGAGTTTGATTTTTTTCTTTTAAAGATTCCACATGCAAATGAGATCATACAGTATTTGTCTTTCTTTGTCTGACTTACTTCACTTAGCATAATGACTTCAAGGTCCATCTGTGTTGTAGCAAATGGTAGGATTTCATTTTTTATGGTTGAATAATATTCCATTGTATATGGAATATATGCTATCATCTTTCTCTATTTTCTCTTTTTTGTTAGTCTAGCTAAGGGTTTGTTAATTTTGTTTATCTTTTCAAAGAAACAACTTTTAGTTTGGCTAATCTTTTTATTGTTTTTCAGGTCTCTATTTTATTTATCAATATTTCTTCTCTAATCTTTATTATTTTCTTTCTTCTAAATTTGGGCTCACTTTGTTTCTAGTTCCTTAAGTCATAGAGTTAGGTTATTTATTGGGAATCTTTCTTGCTTCTTAATGTATGCATTTATTGCTATGAACTTTTCTATTAGAACTTCCTTTGCTACATTCCACAACTCTTATTATGTTGTGTTTCCATTTTCATTTGTCTCAAGAAACTTTTTTACTTTCCTTTAATTTCTTCTTTGATCCATTGACTGTCCAGGGGATTGTTGTTTAATTTCCATGTGTTCATGAATTTTCCAGTTTTCTCTTCTTATTGATTTTTAACTTCATGCCATTGTGGCTAAAGAAGATACTTGGTATGATTTTGATCTTGAATTTGCTAAGACTTGAGTTGTGGCCTAACACCTGGCCTCTCCTGGAAAATGTTCCATGTGGGCTTGAGAAGAATGTGTCTTCTCATGTTGCTGGAGAGAAGGTTCAAAATATGTCTGTTAGGTCGATGTGGCCTGTAGTGCTGTCCAAATCTACTGTCTCCTTACTGAT
The DNA here is from genome assembly GCF_963924675.1 of Phocoena phocoena. Taxonomy (NCBI): domain Eukaryota; kingdom Metazoa; phylum Chordata; class Mammalia; order Artiodactyla; family Phocoenidae; genus Phocoena; species Phocoena phocoena. The sequence goes on along the minus strand of NC_089230.1, from coordinate 29,804,863 downwards.
TCTCTGTCTGAATGATCTAGCCATTGTTGAAAGTGGGGTATTAAAATTCCCAGCTGTTATTGTATTACTGTTTATTTCTCCTTTTAGCGCTGTTATTTTTTTTTTTGCTTTATAGATTTAGTTGTTCCAATGTTGGGTGCATAAATATTTACAATTGTTATATCTTCTTGATATATTGACCCCCTCTATCATTAAATAATGATCTTCTTTGTCTCTTTTTACCATTTTTAGTTGAAAGTCTAATGTAAGTATAGCTGCCCCTGCTTTTTTGGAGTTAGCACTTATTTCAAGTGTCTTTTTCCATCCCTCACCTCCAGTCTATGTGTATCTTTAAGACTGAAGTGAGTCTTTTAGAGGCAGCATATTGTTGGGTCTTGGTTTTTTATCCATTCAGCCGTTTTAAGTCTTTTAACTGGAGAATTTAATCCATTTATGCTTAAAGTAATTATTTGTAGATAGGGACTTACTATTGCTATCTTGTTAATTTTTTCTTCTTGTTCTATAAATTCATTGTTTCTTGTTTTTTATCCTGCTGTCTTGTTTCGTGTTTTGATGTCTTTTGTATCAGTATGCTTTGGCTTCTTTATCAGGTTCTCTTCTGTAATTCCTACAGAATTCTCCCTTCTAGTCTCCATGAGTCTTAAACTTTTAAACTGATAACAACTTAACTTCAGTAAACTTTACACTTTTACTTCTCTACTCTCTCACATTTTAGGTTATTGCTGTTGTAATTTACATGTTTTTTCTGTTGTGTAACTAATAATAGATTGTTGTAGTTTGTACTGTGTTTTTTTAACTTTTAAACTAGAGCTGTATGTAAATTATGTACCATTATTACCATATTGCAGAATCTAAATATGACTATATACAGTTGACTCTTGAACAACATGGTTTTGAACTATGTGTGTTCACTTATACACAAATTTTTTTTCAGTAAATATTTAGTATTGCAGTACTATACTACTAGCTTGGTTTCCTACCTAAGTAAGGCTGTAGGATAGGCTCTGTGGTTGCCTGGATTTTCTGGTCAGGCTTACTAGATGGTCAGGATTGGGTACTATATTCAGTAGTAGATGGGGCTATGAATTAGCTTCCCTGCCCTGGCAGGGGAGCAGAATGGGACTCAGGGTCTGTATAACTTATTGTTTGGCCAAATCAGGCCAGAGTGTGCACTGAATTCCCTGGTCACGTGAGGCTGCTGGTTTTGCTCTACAGATGGGGGAAGCCACTGCTGTGCTCTCTGTTCAATGTCACTGTATGTATGGCTATTGAATGGGCTGTGTAGCTTCCCCTGTGCTCTGGTTAGGTGACAGGCTGAAGACTGTATTCAGAGATGAGGGGAGCTATAAATTAGATTCCCTACCTGGGTACAGAGGGAGCAGCAGCTATTAAGCTGGTAAAGCTCTTTGTGCTTTGTAGGTGCTGGCCTACACCCCAAGTTTCTGACTGAACAGGGCCACTGGCTTTGCTCTGCAAACTATCGGCTCTGCCTGTCTGCCTCTTGGCTTGAGTGCTACTGGAGTTGTTTCTTGCCCTTCTGCTCAGAGGGAGAAAGAGGACACTCTCCACAGTGAGTGGGGCTTTGTCTCAGCCCCCTTTCCTAGGCAGGATGGGGAGGGGCTACTCTCAATTTCCCAAACAGGCTCTTCAGTTGGGAGCAGCCAGGAGCTACCCTCAGCCTTGGTTATGAGTTAATTCCCCTTGCCTGTGTGTAGCACAAGAAGCATCTAGGCCTGTACTGGCTTTGCTCTGGGGATGATCAGTTCTGCTTGCCCAACTCTTGGCTTTAGTACTGCTGGGCTGAACATCTTTCAGGAGTTGTTGCCCACCTTTCTGGTCAGATGGGGCTGGAAGACACTCTCCACTGCCATGTTAAGTTATCCTCATTCTCTTGCTGTCTCCCTTGAAGATGGGAAGAGGTATTATCATGATCATCTTAAAGCTGGAAGTCTACTGCAGGCTCTAGGAAAGCTTTTCCTGTCCTAATACAAGGGACAGAGGTAGTTGCCATTCATTCTCTCCTCTGCCTCTTGTCTTGACTATGGATGTGACTCCTGGAGCTGTGTTAGCCATTTTGTGACTATGAATTGACAAGGATGAGGACAGAAGCCCAGCACATTAAAAATGGTGATATGAAAAGAAAGAAAGCACCTGAATTCCTCATGGCATCATTGAGCAGCTGAATCTGCCTGCAACCACTCACCTCTGGGTGTCCTATTATGTGAAAAAATTAAAACCTATTTAAAACAAATAAGACTGCCATTGTTAGTCAACGTTTCTCTTACTTGTAACTGAAAGTATTTATAACTGATTTGCTATTAAATGGCCAAAAATATATGTTTCATAATAGTTTTTAGAGTGTTGTTCTAAGCAACTTAAATGTACATTAACAGAAAGCTGATTAAATTATTTATGATCCATTCATACAATGGGTTACAATGAAACTCTGAAAAAGAATAATAAGGATCTATACATATTGAGATGGGACAAGTACCAAGACATAGTAAGTGAAAAAAGCAAGGATGAACTTCTGTATGAATACATACATTTCAATCCCTCAAATTGAAGGTGACAAATATTGACAAAAGCAAAAGATTAAAATTTAAAATTTACTATTCAAAATTTAAAAGACTAAACAAGTATAAACAAGATTTAAATTATTAAAAATTTTAATGTTTTTCTGAATATAACATTTATCCTCAGATTACTAAAGCTTAAAATTGTAGCAAGACTTTTTGGACAATGCATAGTATGCTTTACTATATTAAGAAACAAAAAGATAGATAATAGATAAATAGATAGATGTAAATACATATACATACATGCACACATATACATACACAATTTCTTATATATATATATATTGGCTTATGTATAAAATACCTCGTATATAATGATGACCTAACCTGGTTGTCCCAATGGATAGCTAGAGGGAGAGATAGGACAGATTGTGGGACTGAGGTAAAGGGGATGTAACTTTTCACTATATACTCTATTGCAATGTTTGAATTTTTTACCTTGTGTTTAAAATACCTTAGAACTACTATAGTATTTTTTGAAAGTATAAAATGAAAAAAAAATGCTGTGTGAAGAAATGATTTGAGAGGAACTTTCTAGTTCTAGGCCTAGACAGAGGCCTAGTCCTTTCTAGTTCCTAGGCCTAGACAGAGGCCACTTAGTATGTTCTCCCCATCACCAGCATGTCAAAAATGCAAAGTACCTACTTGTGAGACGGGAACACCAATGAGCTATCCCAAATGCTCCTTATCTAAAAGGGTCTGCCTTGGAGGAAAGGATCTGCTGTCCTAGCAAGAGAAAGAGGCAAGCAGAGAGTTCTATTCCCAGAAACAAAAGTCCAGTTATCATCTCAGCAGGGTATAAGAATTCTGGGATATTTATAACTTTCTATGTTTGTTACTTCTTTATTATCTGCTTTCCACCCACTAGTCAAATGCAATAAGCCAGGTGAAAGAGAAAAGATCTTGTCCTTGGTGACGATATAGAAGGAGAATACTTGGAGGACCTCACCTGCTCTGTAGCAAGTCTTGTGTGAAGGTGGGGTTGGTGGAACACACAGTGGGTAGAGCTGAAGTAAAGGAGAGCAAGCTGAGGTTCTCTGGCTTCTTAAAAGGAGGAACATACAGCCCCGAGATAGAGAAGTGGTCCTCAGATTTAATTGTCTCATGTTTGCCCTCTATCCATGAGGTCTGGGTGATAAATCTTTATGTTTTAGACTTGTCAGGTTTCTGCCCCTTGGCCCCCTTTTGTGGGTAAGTATTACCACGACTTCAGTTACTTTCTGCAGTGATCATTCTCAACTCAATATCTCTGCCCCAGTCAAGTTCTTCCTCCTGGTGAAGCATTATAAACTAACCAGAGGGCCCCCAGGGCTCTCTGGACCACACTTGGGAGAAACACTGGCTCAAATGATGCATGACTAGGAAATAAAATACAGTATATCAAATAGTCGTCCTCACTTATCATACCCAAATTGTGACAGTTACAAGGGGAAAATATGGAAAACCCAGTAACACAATACACTTACCTTACATATTACATCATCTTTCAGTAAAGGCAGCCACATTTTTGTGATGTATGGCATGTATCTTAGTTAAGTGAGTTCTTTGCCCTTGGGTTTTGAGCTGTGGTATGCCATGGTTGAAAAATGGAAAAGTGTAATAGGCATTTCACTGTATCAAAAAAACGTGTGACACCTCTTCTCATATTTTGTGGGGACAATTTCTATACAATTTTCTGTCCTGTTGGTTAAGAGAAAATGCATTTCTATAAAAACTATGACATCATTTAGTACAATTATTATAGGTCTTTTCATAAATAATAATCTGGCTTTTAGAGAGTCTAAAACCACAGCTGTCTACGAGCCATGAAAAGAGCTCTCACCAGTATTTTTGTTCTGTGGTGTCTGGTTTTGACTAGAACATGAGTGGAATTATTTGTTAAATTGGTCTTTTTTTAAAATCAGTAGCATCAATGAAACATTGTATATTCTAGTGAAACATATCAGATTTCCACACAGCAACACTAAATGCTCAGACTAATTTCCAAGAATGTAGTATATCTGATGCTATACATATGTGTATCTGGAGGAAGAAGATATATGTGAATTTGTGAGTTCATAATGGAAAAGGGAATTTTTTCTTTTGCTGGTAGGTAAACAACGTAAATATCTGAGATCTTGCTAATAGGCTCCTGTGGATATCATTTTTCCCATGTGTGAATGCCTAATCTAAGAAATGAGCCATTGAGAGCTTGTCCCAAAGTTTGAATATTGAAGCCCTAGCCCCCCAATGTGACTGCCTTTGGAGACAGGGCCTGTAAGGTGGTAATTAGAGTTAAATGAGGTCTTAAGGATAGGGTCCTGATATGATAGGATTGGTGTCCTTACACAAAGAGACACCAGAGGCCTCATTCTTTCTCTTACCCCCCCCCCCAACTCAAGCACAGAGGAAAGGCCACGTAAGCACAGAGCTGTCTACGAGCCACTAAAAGAGCTCTCACCAGAAACCTACCCTTTTGGACCTTGATCTGGCTGGGACTTCTAACTTCCAGAGCTGTGAGAAAATACAATGCTGTTATTTAAGCCACCCAGTCTGTGGTCTTTTGTTATGGTAGCCCGAATGGACTAATAATACATATGCCAAATAAATATTTTGGGTAATAACAAAATGTTATATAAAATTTAACTTTCGAGGTACCCTAAAACTTTGTGCATTTTAAAACATGTTGACAACACAAAATATTTTCGACACTTAATTTTTATTTGAAAATGTGCCTTCTTAAAAGTTCAACTTGTTTAAATAGTGTATCTTCCAGATAATCTTCTCTCAAGAACTAGTAAATTCACTACATAATTCATTATATCTCTTAGCTTTTTATTTGAAAAAACAGATTATTGGAGAACTACAATAGAGGGTTGTAAAGGTCAGATATGAATTTAGTGTGGAATATTTTTAGTAATGCTTTGGCTGTCTGTCCACAGGGTAACCAAACTAAAGAGCCTGCACATCATTTTCCCCACCTTTGAGCACCTGATCTAAGGAGATGAGCCATTGAGAGCTCTGAGAATAGAGGCAACCGTTCCGATCTCTTGACTGTGTGATTTATTTCTCAGAGATTTAATAACGATTTTGAATCTTAGTGAAATTAATTTAGTTTTATTTGTTAGCTGTTCTTCCCCTCCAGATTTCTTAAGTATAGTAGGATGTATCTATCTCCTATCTCTGTCTCAGCCTCTACTTCACCCCTACATCTGCATCTACCTCCACCTCTATGCCTGTATTTAAATACATTTTCCTGAAAGATCCTAGTGCCTAGTTTTCAAGTATGCCACAATCCCCCTCTCACCTCAGGCCTCACTAGATCTGTTTTCTACTTGATCTACAGGAAATTGAAATCTTGAAAATAAAATGCAGGGTGGTGACTTCCGTGTATTCCAAAAAGTGTGAAAAAAGAGACAGAAATCAGAGGAATAAAGAAGCTTGATCAATATTTTCTCAGAATACTATTTTACAGCTCACCATTGTGATAGCTGTTTGACTCTGAAACCCCTTATAGGTCTTAAACATTAGCTCCGTTTTCCAGCTGAGGTTTACGCCAATGCACTACTGATCTGAAAATGCATCCATATCTCTAGCCTCGTGTTGGACACAGCAAAACTCTGGAATCCTTCTCTCTTCTTTGAGGGAAAGGGAGGACTCCTCATGTACTGGCTGTGACCAATCAAGTTTTGCTTGATGCCAAAAAATTAAACACAGTAAGGCCAGACCCTGTCAGCCATGAGTTGATTGCTTTAAATAAGGGAGATTTCCTGAATGTTTAAATTGAAACTTCGACTTTGATTAAAGCAAAGAGAAGTACCAGGATGGCTTCCTAACTATTTAGTTCCTAAAATTCCTGTGAGGTCTGGAGATGACAAATTCAATTCTGATGTGCTGTGTTTTACACTCTGCAGGCTGTAGTAAAAGGGAAAACTAATCAAGCTTGGTTTTCCCATGGGCTGAGCTTTAAGATGTTTTCCTATTTAAAGCCACGGAAATATGTTAAAACCCACATAGGCAGGATGAAGTTTACACAAGGCAAAATCTATGTGACCGTGTTTTTGCACAGTGTGCATAATTTGACTTTTCATTATTGTTGGTTTGCTTAATCTTTCATTCCGTTTAAAATTATATTCCTATAAAGATGAGAAAAATAGTTTAAATACATTATACAAAAATATATAATATATATTGCAAAATAATTTTGTTGTCAAGTAGAAAACATTACCTTGAATTCAAAATTTCTATTAAGAAGGAAAAAATAGAAAACTAACGTATGACCGACATATAAATATATGGCTACATAGCCAGACATGCCAAGAAAAAAATTAAGGATTTATTTTTAGAGTCAGTGGCATTATCACGTAATTAAAATATTAATTACCATATAAAAATCATCAAATGAGAAGAAACGAGAAAGGGGAATCGATGGATCCCTATGACATCCAAACAAGCTAGACATTTCATATAGGAACAAGGGATTGCATTTTTTTTTTTTTTTTTTTTTGTTCGCGGGCCTCTCACTGTTGTGGCCTCTCCTGTTGCGGAGCACAGGCCCCGGACGCGCAGGCTCAGCGGCCGTGGCTCACGGGCCCAGTCTCTCCGCGGCATGTGGGATCTTCCAGGACCGGGGCACGAATCCGTGTCCCCTGCATCGGCAGGCGGACTCTCAACCACTGTGCCACCAGGGAAGCCCAAGGGACTGCATTTTATATAAACCATTATTTGCAAACAAATCACAGTTAAAGATAGTGCTTGTTTCCCATTAGAAGATGGAGTAAGGGACTTCCTTTAGAATCTCTGCTCCACTTTAAGCTGGTCATTCGGTCAGTTTCTCATTGTCTTATGTTTGTGAAATCATAGGCAAAACTATAAGGATGTTAAATATGTTACATGAGTTTGTGTGTGTATACACTCTATCATCTATCTATCTATCTATCCATCTATCCATCTACAGTTTTTTGGGGGACAGTGTTTTTAGAATGTTAGAAACAGAATGGCTATTTGCATTGGAATTTTATGCCATAGGAGAATGGAAATTTCTTGATAAATATACACAGCAAAGCTACTAAACTTAATTTTTGACTCTTTTCTCAAACTTAATATACAAGTCAACACAATCAAAAAAATTATATCATTTTTCAATCCTCACCATATGGAACACTTAATTTTATGTTTTGGCAAGGAGTATAGTGCTCAGCTTTTGGAAGTATGTTAACTCTTTGAGGCTATATGAACTCGACAAGTTACTCCTGTCTCCTGAGAAGACGTAGTCAAAATACACGTTCATTAGTAGCGTCCGTGGCTTTTCAATTATATCTGTGTTAGATGACAGGATGGGCATATTTGACAATGAACCATAATTTATACTTTTAAATAACCAATCTTGGTGTTCTCTCTTTTTGTATGTTAGTTTTGGGGGAGGTAAAACATTTAAAATTGAATTCACTAGACGCTTAATGGAAGCGGCTGAATGATGCAGATAGCATTGGTATAGACAAAGCTGATTGAATGAAAATTGGACAGGGGTTCCTTTTTCCAATTAGACTCTGAATTTTCAAAGCGTCTTTGCTCAGTTTAACAAGTGACTAGTCTTTTAAATTTTACAATATTTTCACTAATAAGTCAAAACCTATGAGGAGCCTTGGAGTCAATTTTTTCTTATTTCCAAATTTTATAGGTAAAGAAATTGAGACCCAGAGATTTGAAATGTATCCTGCAGCTGGTCAGTGGCAGGTCGGGGACAGTCCCTGAAACCCGTTCTTGGCTTCTGCACTGATGTTCATCACTGCCCACTGCCTCCCTTTCAATGATTTCTTAGCATTTATCATTAAAACCAGATAGCACAAGATAAAATAGCAGCTTAAAACATGCAAATCGTCATGGAAAATCCAAAAATCTTTTGGAAGAGGTTTTATTTTTCATAAAAAATGTCTATCAACAGTTTACATAAAGGGTGGATGCACGGTTACTATGGGGTTGCCTGTATAATCATTTTATTTTTTTTTTAAATATAAGAGTTTTTAAACAAACAAAAATAAAAGTTCGGTAATAGAAAAATATCATCTTGACAAACTTTTCCACTATAGTTAAGGATAAACTTGGCTCTTGTGGTCTTTGAGGAATTCATACTTGTGTTAGAAGGGAAGTTAAGGACGTATTTATGTGAATACCAAAGTAGCTGTTTCAGAAACAAATAAAGTCTATCTTTTCGAAATGAGAATGTTTGAAGACACGATTATAGATCTGGTTGGTTTTGATCTTTGGAATTTCACAGTGAATTGCACTGCAGGCTCTCCTGCCAAACTACACCAGGACCTGATGAGCAGTTTGACTTTACAACCATAATATAAATATGAGTTTAAAGTTCCTTATTTTCTTTTTTTTTTTTGATATTTAATTGGCAGGTATTTTTTATTTTTTATTTTTTTAAACATCTTTGTTGGAGTATAATTGCTTTACAATGGTGTGTTAGTTTCTGCTGTATAACAAAGTGAATCAGCTATACATATACATATATCCCCATATCTCCTCCCGCTTGGGCCTCTCTCCCACCCTCCCTGTCCCACCCCTCTAGGTGTTCACAAAGCACCGAGCTGATCTCCCTGTGCTATGGGGCTGCTTCCCACTAGCTATCTATTTTACATTTAGTAGTGTATATATGTGCATGCCACTCTCTCACTTCGTCTCAGCTTACCCTTCCCCCTCTCCATGTCCTCAAGTCCATTCTCTATGTCTGCGTCTTTATTCCTGTCCCGCCCCTAGGTTCTTCAGAACCTTTATTTTTTTCTTAGATTCCATATGTATGTGTTAATATATGGTATTTGTTTTTCTCTTCCTGACTTACTTCACTCTGTATGACAGTCTCTAGGTCCATCCACTTCACTACAAATAACTCAATTTCGTTTCATTGTATGGCTGAGTAATATTCCATTGTATATATGTGCCACATCTTCTTTATCCATTCATCTGTCGATGGACACTTAGGTTACTTCCATGTCCTGGCTATCGTAAATAGAGCTGCAATGAAAAGTTCCTTATTTTCTTTATGGACATGTTAATTTGGATTGATAGGAGTGAGTGCACTTCACTCAGAGAAATGGTCAGTGGAACGCTTGGGTTCTGTGCATTGGCAAGTATTATCTGAAGTAGAAAATATGTTTATGACAAAATCATATCAGATTATTGGGCAACTGGTAGGAAAATACTGTTAAACATCAATTTTGTGTTAAGTTTAATTGAAGTTTTTTGCTCAGATCATAGTATAGTACAAGACTTCAACTGGATTATCTTATCTGTTATCTCAAAAAGTGGGGTTTTGACTTTGTTTTTATTATTTTAAGCTTATTTAAATGATATAAAACTTCTCTTTGTTAATTGGTTCATTGACCCAGATGGTCCACTAATAATATTCTGTAGTTTGATGGTAGCATCCCTTACTGTGTTAAGAATTCTGTAGACCTATACTGCCCAATAAGATAGCCTCTAGTCATAAATGACTAGTGAGCATTTGAAATGTGACCAGTCCAAATTAAGATATGCTGTAAGTGTAGAATACACACTGAATTTCAAAGACCTGGTTAGGAAAAAAGAACATAAAAGATCTCATATTTTAAAATGCTGATTGCATTTTGAAATGATAATATTTTTGAAATATTATCATTGTGTTAAATAAAATAGTGTTCAACTAATCTCTTGTTCCTTTTTTACTTTTAGTAATGTGGCTACTAGAAAATTAAAAATTACATGTGTATCTCACATTGTATGTCTGTTGGACAGTGGCACCTAGAAAATCTAAAGTTACATATGTGACTTGCATTATACTTCTATTAGCTAGTGCTGCTGTGTATAGTCATTTCCATACATAGAGTCTTTGTCGCTTCTCCTTTAGCATATTAGAAAAAATCAACTTGGAAATTAATCACCTAAACTGTATCCTGAAGGATGCATAGGCATCACATAGAAGTCAGTGGGCACTCTAACCATACTTGAGTTCTCTTCTTAAAAATGTTCTGTTACTCACAAAAGAATCATAGAGTTAATTCAGAAGCCAACATCAGTGGTTTTTTAGTCTTACCTTTTTAACATCTTCTCTTACTCAATCCATGAGAATTTATTTTTGTTCAAATTAGATACATTTTCTCTCCATTTTCTTCCAAGAACAGAAATGGCATAATGGATCACTGCAGGTCATAACAGATTCTCCTATCCTTGCTAAAATTAGAGTAATAATTGCCTTACTTGAAATGGCTGAAAAAGGTAATGCAAGGGTCATTTAGCTACAGTCTAGCTCCTCCATAGGTAGCCTTTTTATCCCACAAGGTAGAGAAGCAGAATCAGCCTATGCCAGTATTTTATTAGTGGGAAGCACAAACAAAAAGCTAAACCCTAGAATCAAATAAAAGTGTATCCCCCATTTGGCCATTCTTTTGAAATTCGTATTGATTCTGAAAAATTTTAATGGCCATAAAATAAGTAACAAGGAGCTACTGTATAGCACAGGGAAATATGCTCAATATTTTGTAATAACTTATAAGGGAAAAGAATCTGAAAAAGTATATATATATATATATATATATATATATATATATATATATATATATATGAATCACTGTGCTATATACCTGAAACTAACATGATATTGTGAATTACTATACTTCAATTAAAAAAACAACCGTATAATTGAATATGAATGAGATGTAAGTATCCTATTCATCTTTATTTTCCCACTACTCCAGACCCACATCAAGCATATATTAGGAGTCCAGGAGGTTTTTGTTAAATGGAGCCGAATCATTCAGAAGTAGGAATGATAATGAAAAAGCTGATTTAGGGAGATTACCTGTAATAGAATAAATAAAAGGAACTAAGAAAGAATAGGCACCAAAATGTGAACTTACTCCTGAAGTGTTTCTTTTAACTTTCTTGGAAATAATGTGTTTAATTTAACCACCTTCAGTTTGGGAAGAAGAAAGGTTTCTATGCTCTTTGAAGCTTGCTTTGCTACTTACCAGAATGCCAGAGCTTCTGTCAGTCAAAAGCACATGAAAAATTTATCAAGTATATTGCTTGACATAAAGGTTACTCTGTCATAACTAACTAACTCGAGTCTGCCAGAGAATTTTTTATGGAAGTGTGTGCTGCTAGAAGAGAAGTGTCTCTTGATTGATTGCCGCAGCTGACCTAACCGCTCAAGGATCGCTGTGTAATAACCCCTTTATCATATATTAAGTGTCTCTTGATTGATTGCCGCAGCTGACCTAACCACTCAAGGATCGCTGTGTAATAACCCCGTTATCATATATTAACCACAAAACCCAAGTCCAAATAGCAGTAAGGGTCTTGTTCAAACCCACAAAACCTCGGAAAGCCAGAGACCAGGAGGATTTTCATCTTTTCTGCAACCCAGTGACATCTGACAGCCTCTGTGTGAGACTGGGTATCTGATTTGCAATCCCTGAGAACATATACATTGAAAAACCTTCTGAATTGAAGGTTGATCCATAATCCCAATACTTCCTTCTTTTCCTCTGGTTTCTCCAATTCTTAAAATCCATTTTATCTTAAAAATGTGAGGTATAATCATAATATTTTATGCCATAAAAATGAATATACATATAGATTACTGGGGATGTAAGCCAGACCAACAATATTTCATCAAAGTAGTTTATATCATTTCATTTCCTCTTTTATTTTGGTAAATGCCAATTTGAAAAGAGGGGGAAGAGAGTGAGAGTGAAAATCTTCATGCTTTTGAAGTACATAAGAGTCTGCAAGGCTGACTGTAAAGGACTCAAGCCTATATAGTCTGCCATGTATTATGCTAATTTTCTTTGTGGTCTAAACTACAAGCTACATTGAAAGTACCCAAGGAATATCAAGACGGTTTATATCTCTAGGACCTCAGGTTTGGTCCTTGTGTGTTTGGAAGAAATGGGTCTGGTAACTGTGTCCTCCGTCAGTGTGGGCATTGATAGACTTGAGATATTAATATATATGTATAATATGTAATGTGATATATATATCAATATCTCAAATCTATCAATGCCCACACTGACGGAGGACACAGTTACCAGCCTGGTCATGAAGAACCTAGGGGCAGGATGGGAATAAAGATGCAGACCTACTCGAGAATAGACCTGAGGACACGGGGAGGGGGAAGAGTAAGCTGGGACAAAGTGAGAGAGTGGCATGGACATACATACAGTACCAAATGTAAAACTGATAGCTAGTGAGAAGCAGCCGCATAGCACAGGGAGCTCAGCTCGGTGCTTTGTGACCACCTAGAGGGGTGGGATAGGGAGGGTGGGAGGGAGGGAGACGCAAGAGGGAAGAGATACGGGGATATATGTATATGTATAGCTGATTCACTTTGTTATAAAGCAGAAACTACACCATTGTAAAGCAATTATACTCCAATAAAGATGTTAAAAAATACATATATATTATATAATATACAATAAATATGATATGTTATATTTATAATAATTATATTTACCATACCCATTATATTTATTAATTTAATTATACAATTATAACTAAATAAAATTATATAATTAAATAATATATAATATTTATATTATATATATATATGATGACTAAGCTGACTTCTGAGTCTATGTTCTATTTAGGAATAGAGTGTAAGGATGGTATATTAGTGCTGTTCTGATAAATTGTCAGGTAGAAAGCTAGATATATATTTGTGTTAGGGCAGATGAATAATTCATAGAAATCTCCAGAGACTATTTTTCTCTCATCTGTCTGTCATTAAGTGGTTTTTTGTCACTTGGTAGAAATATCATCTTTTTGGAGGTGAGGGCAAGGTCAGCAGCTCTCAGTGAGAAAAGACAATCATAGTATGGGATAATTTCAGCAGTACTAAAAAAATCTCTTCGCTTTGGCCGAATTCTTTTCTTATTGTTGACCAGTGATTGAAATTTTACTACTACTGCTTCATTTCTATGGCTA